>NW_027551610.1:756250-1121875 GCF_051989575.1 Stigmatopora nigra
AAGTAAGTTTTGCATTTAGCATCATTCTAAGTGATAGAAATTAAGTTATAGTGAAAATTATTATACTTGGCCAAAACGTGATTTTCAGCGCATGAAACGCACGTTACGGCAATAAAAACTGAAATGATCCCCTGCTGCGAAACAAACTGTCAGAGGCACATAGTTATTGTGTATATAGTGTAAAATCGTCCAATTCAAGTAAGTTTTGCATTTAGCATCATTCTAAGTAATAGAAATTAGGTTATAGCTAAAACTATGATACTTGGCCAAAACGTGATTTTCAGCGCATGAAACGCACGTTAAGGCAATAAAAACTGAAATGTTCCCCTGCTGCGAAACAAACTGTCAGAGACACATAGTTACTGTGTATATGGTGTATTATCGTCCAATTCAAGTAAGTTTTTCATTTAGCATCATTCTAAGTGATAGAAATTAAGTTATAGTGAAAATTGTGATACTTGGCCAAAACGTGATTTTCAGCACATGAAACGCACGTTAAGGCAATAAAAACTGAAATGTTCCCCTGCTGCGAAACAAATGTCAGAGGCACATAGTTATTGTATATATAGTGTAAAATCGTCCAATTCAAGTAAATTTTGCATTTAGCATCATTCTAAGTGATAGAAATTAAGTTATAGTGAAAACTATCATACTTGGCCAAAACGTGATTTTCAGCGCAAGAAACGCACGTTAAGGCAATAAAAACTGAAATGTTCCCCTGCTGCGAAACAAACTGTCAGAGGCACATAGTTACTGTGTCTATAGTGTAAAATCATCCAATTCAAGTAAGTATTGCATTTAGCATCATTCTAAGTGCTAGAAATTAAGTTATAGTGAAAACTATGATACTTGGCCAAAACGTGATTTTCAGCGCATGAAACGCACGTTAAGGCAATAAAAACTGAAATGTTCCCCTGCTGCGTAACAAACTGTCAGAGGCACATAGTTACTGTGTATATAGTGTATAATTGTCCAATTCAAGTAAGTTTTACATTTTGCATTATTCTAAGTGCTAGAAATTAGGTTATAGTGAAAACTATGATACTTGGCCAAAACGTGATTAACAGCGCATGAAATGCACATTAAGGCAATAAAAACTGAAATGTTCCCCTGCTGCGAAACAAACTGTCAGTGACACATAGTTACTGTGTATATAGTGTATAATCGTCCAAATTAAGTAGGTTTTTCATTTGATATCATTCTAAGTGATGGAAGTTAGGGTTAGGGTTAGGGTTAGGGTTAGGGTTAGAGTTAGGGTTAGGGTTAGGGTTAGGGTTAGGGTTAGGGTTAGGGTTAGGGTTAAGGTTAGGGTTAGGGTTAGGGTTAGGGTTAGGGTTAGGGTTAGGGTTAGGTTAAGTTAAGTTATAGTGAAAACTATGATACTTGGCCAAAACGTGATTTTCAGCGCATGAAACGCACATTAGGGCAAAAAAACTGAAATGTTTGTTAGGTCTGAAAATACAACTTCAGGAGCAGGCTAAGAAAGAGTGAGATAAATTTAAATAGAAAATATGTATTACCAGACTGCAAAGTGGACAGTGAGAGTTCCTACAGTGGGGTCCTGTTCACTGCGATGTTACTTCAACTCTAGTCGAATGACCAGTGAGTGTGTCTTAAATACAGGCAAAACTGACAGTTGTCCCTAAGACTTTGGACAGATACGTTTCAGTCATTTGCAGGGAAACAAGTAATTGATTAGTGTCGGGCCTGGAATCTGTAGTCAATGGTTTCCAGACGTAGGGTGTTCTTCGCTGTTCCTACCCTGGGGAACACCGCCATCATGATTTTGGAGGGGACTGACCATTGTTTGTATTAGAGGGGGACATCCGAGCCCCAAACTGAATCATGGGGGAAGAAATCAAAGCTCCGTCGTTGACGCCTGGTGGGTAGATGTGGGTTGGCGTCGACAGTTGGAATCGAATCTGCTGTTAGAACGTACGTGTGTTCGGATGCAGATGTAGGGACACAGAGCCCAGTTGTATTGGTGGGGATGATCATATACACTTGCCATTCGCAGATCCACCATATTTGGTCCAGTACTGTCCATGATTGGGAAGGAATGTGTCTGATCTCGGCACACCTGGTGACGTGAACTTGGTCTAAAGGGGTCTTCGGATCCGGTCCGCTGAAGTTGAAACAGGATGGATAACAGTCTGTTCGGTGTTTGCACTGGACATACGTTGCGGTATTGACTGTAGCTGCTAATGGTACTGCGACCATGGTATGTAGGCGGTCGAGCTTTGCTGGAAGGATTCTCTCAAATTACCCAGAATACAGTTGTAGGTGAGGGTGGCGAGTTCTTCGTTCTGTCGGTTGGCCCATAGCTGTGGTTGGGCTACGGCAGTAGGCAAGAGGGAACAGACATAACAACTCATTGGTTGTGGCGCGGGCTGTGAGTGCGGTGTATCTGTACCAACTGTTCCTCATCATCAGGTTGTAGTCGTTTTCTTGCTGTGTTTGGACATGGGCGAGAATAAGGTGTATCTACTCAGGCTTAGGTGTTCCTGCCGGACGGATTTTGAGTAGGCGTGTGGCGGATGGTTGTACGAAGGGGTTCACACCAATCACTTTTGGGACCATGGCTGGACTAGTAGTGCGGATGGTGATAGTAAAGAGGGGGCCTTTTCCTGGTCGGTCCGGTCGGAGGCATAGGTTGATGCAGCCTTTTTGTTGGATATTGGTCGTAAGGTCTAGCATATGTTTACCATCTTTGATGGTGGTGGCTAACTTGGTGAAGTTAGCGGTCATTGTGGTAGCTTCTTTGGAAAGGGGCCATGTGATGGTTTTGTAGCCTGTATGGAGGAGGACCTGGTCCAAGGTGTCTGGCCAGACCATTCAGACTCTGGGAGCTTGTAGGTACCAATAAAAATAACTGGAGTCAGTCCTGTGTAATCCCAAGTGAGTAAGCTGTAGGCTGAGCAAAGGTACTTGAACGACGATTGGTGTCTTGGTTAATGGGATGCAGATCTGGGGTCCCTGATCGTTTCCTGAACCAGCTAGTGGGGCATTCTCCTCCAGTGGGAATGTACCAAGGTTCTGGTACGTTCCCTCCATGTGGTTGAACACAGAGCGGTGATGATGATGGCCAAAATCACACGGTGAGGTCCGTCCCAACGTGGAGAAGACCAGCACTTTCTTTTTATCACCTTGACGAGTACCAGGTCTCCTGGGGACAGGACCTCCTCTGTGGGAGACAGAGAAGATGTCGGCAGATTATTTTGCATTCATCACAGTTCTTTCTTGGAACATTTTGCATAACCACTTAGTGAGGGAATCTGTTTCTCTTTTCTCTTCTACCACCAGATCTTTTTCCCACATTGTTAAGTGGAAGGGTCTGTCGTTCACTGCCTCAAATGGTGTGCATCCCTGTGCTGTTGGAATGATTCTCATGTACGTTTCTACCAGGCTCAGGCATTCTTGCCATGGTTTTCCTGTATCTTCCATGGTTTTTCTGAGTCTGAGTTTTACTGTTCTAATGGTTTGTTCGACGAGTCCAGCACTTTGGTTCAGTTTGATGAAATCCATGTTCAGAAGCTCGAAGGGATATGTTCCTGTTTGCCTTGTTCCATGCTTGGGTTGTTCATTGCCTTGAGAGTTGTGTCTACAGCAGTTTAGACAGTTTCTGCAAAATAATTGAGGTAAGTTTGGAGACCTCTGGGAACATGCATTGTTTGTTGTACTGTACTGATCATCCCTCCTGTTGAGACATGGCTCCTCCCATGGCTCAATTTGGCAATTACTTCAAACAATGATCGTGTCACGCATGGCTTGTTTTCTACTGCATAGAGTCCGTTCTTGTGTTGAGTGGCTCCTTCTGTTTCCCATTGCAGTTTCTCTTTTTCTGGGGAATGATTTTGCATTTCTCTTAGGAATTCAGCAGGGATTGGGCTGTGTCTTTCCACCGTCACGTCTTGTTCTAGGAATAGTCTACATGCCTCTGTCAGTGCCACTATTTCTGCGGCTTGTGCAGACCAGTCGCCGGGGAGTCGTCCTGTCTTGAGGTTGTCTTTTTGAGTCACCACGGCATATACGTTGTGTTTTTCTCCATCCAGGGTTTTTGATGATGATCCATCCCCATAGGCAATGTGTCCGGGGGGCAATGGGTTGTCCATTAGGTCAGTTGCATATACGTGGTTAATTATGATTCGTTGAGTGGGCAACTGTGAGAATTGGTTTAACCACTTGTCGTCCGGTCTCCCATGAACTTCAGGGTGACATGTAATGGCCATGTTTGTTGTTCCTGTCCTGGGGCTGCTGGGCAGATATCTTCAGACTGTTCTCTTAGACTTTCAGCTACCTTGGCAGAATCATTCCCGACATTGTCGAGAGAGTAGAAGCTGTTAGATGTGGTGGTGTGGAAGATATTTTTGGTCTGTAATTCCCTGGGTCGGAGGCCATTTTGGGTGGCCACTAGGCTTAGCCCAAGCTGGACCATGATATCTCGTCCCGGTAACTCTCCGATTTTCATTTTGCAGTCTGACAATAAACCCATCCCTTTTGTTGCTTTCTGACCCATATTAATCACTTACTTAATAGTTTAAAAAACAATTATTTTCTAAATTACCCGAAATTGATCTCCACTTTGTGATTAACCCAATATCTCTGAACACACAAAGACCAAAAGTCCCTGACTTTGTCTTAGTTAAGTCCCTGACTCTATTAACAGACCAAGACTATAATGCCTTTGCTAATTCTTGTTCTACTTTCATTGGTCCCGGACCAATTGGTTTATTACCAGACTGCAAAGTGGACAGTGAGAGTTCCTACAGTAGGGTCCTGTTCAACGCGATGTTCCTGAAACTCTAGTCGAATGACCAGTGTGTGTGTCTTAAATACAGGAAAAACTGACAGTTGTCACTAGGACTTTGGACAGATACATTTCAGTCATTTGCAGGGCAAAAAGTAATTGATCAGTGTCAGACAGTTGAATATTTGTGCTGACATGTCACCCCAATCACAAGACTAAGATTGTTTATTCAGTCAGACAGTTGGGTGTTTATGCTGCTATGTCAGCCGTAAGGATGACTACAATGCTGTTATACTCACAAAAACTTATACAATATGAACAAGCATTTGCAAAGATACTTTGTCTAATCTTACATATTCCCCTGCTGCAAAAAAAACTGTCAGAGACACATAGTTACTGTGTATATAGTGTAAAATCGTCCAATTCAAGTAAGTTATCCATTTGGCATCATTCTCATTGATAAAAATTAAGTTACAATGAAAACAATCATACTTGGCCAAAACGTGATTTTCAGGGTATGAAAAGTACATTAAGGCAATAAAAACTGAAAAGTTCCCCTGCTGCCAAACAAACTGTCAGAGACACAGTTACTGTGTATATAGTGTAAAATCGTCCAATTCAAGTAAGTTTTTTATTTGGCATCGTTCAAAGTGATAGAAATTAAGTTACAATGAAAACTATCATACTTGGCCAAAACGTGATTATCAGGACATGAAAAGCACATTACGGCAATAAAAACTGAAAAGTTCCCCTGCTGCCAACGCACTGTCAGAGACACATAGTTCCTGTGTATATAGTGTAAAATCGTCCTATCCATATAAGTCTTTCATTGGCATCATTCTAGGTGATTCTGGAGCTATTTCCCACCATAAAAAGTGTCCAAAACAGGCATTTTGCGATTAAAATAGTTGTTGTATTAGAACCAGGCCCAGGCGATTCTGGTTGGTGTTTTTACCCTGAAATTGTGTCCAATGATGATAAGGATGTATTTTTGATTATTCTGTATAAAAATAATCATCTAGGGATGTTCAGAAGTTTTGTTACGCCCGAATCAATGACCTCAATTTGGGCACTTTATTTACAAGTGGTGGTTTTTAAGAACCAGGCCCAGTCGGTTCTGGTTGGTGCTTTTACCCAGATATAGTATCCATTGTGTGGGTAGATGTATTTTCACTATTCTGTCTAAAAATAAAGATCCAGGACAGTTCCGGGCCTATTTCCCTCCATAAATAGTGTCCAAAACATGCATTTTGCGATACAAAATAGTGGCTGCATTATAACAGGGTCCAGTCGGTTCTGGTGGGTGTTTGTATACGAAACTTGTGTCCAATTATGATGGGGATGCATACTTGACTATTCTGTATAGAAGTAATCATCTAGCGATATTCAGAAGTTCTGTTATGCCCGAATGAATTACTTTCATTTGGTCACTTTATTTACAAGTGGTGGTTTAGAAACAGGCCCAGTCGGTTTTGGTTGGTGCTTTTACCCAGAATTTGTGTTTATTGTGTGAGTGGATGTATTTTCACTATTTTGTATAACAATAATGATCCAGGATGATTCTGGAGCTATTTCCCACCACAAACAGTGTCCAAAACAGGCATTTTGCGGTTAAAGTAGTGGTTGTATTAGAACCACGCCCAGTCGGTTCTGGTTCGTGTTTTTACCCAGAAATTGTGTCCAATGATTATGGGGATGTATTTTTTATTATTCTTTATAAAAATAATATTCTAGGGATGTTCAGAAGTTCTGTTATGCCCTAATCAATGACCTCAATTTGGGCACTTTATTTACAAGTGGTTGTTTAGAACCAGGCCCAGTCGGTTCTGGTTGGTGCTTTACCCACAATTAGTGTCGATTGTGTGGGTTTGATGTATTTTTTTAAATAGTCTCCAAAACATGCATTTTGTGATAAAAAATAGTAGTTGAAAAAATGAAAAAATGAAAATCAGACATAGGCATTGTCGTCATCATTGACTTGACAAAAAGCCTAGTAGTCATCATACCCTCAGCAGCGTATGACGAAATTGTATAGTGCTTCTCCACAAGTTCGTCTTCCCAGGCCAGACACATTTATGACATTTATTTATGACATATTCATACTTGTTAGCTCTCCGCCTTGAGCGCCATTTTGCGGCGACTGCAAGATGCCTCACCGATGCCAACAAGAATAAGGTGGATCACTTACCTCTCAGTCTTTATACTTACCCTCCCTCAGTCAGCCTTTGGAAGGCAGATCTGCGCCAAACGACCTTCCTGTTACTTCATTTCGACTTGACTTAATTTCATAGTAGGGATATGTGTAGTCGTCACGTCACGTGTTGCTGCAGGTTCAGAGACCTGATGGCTGTTGGGAAAAAGCTGTCCTTGAGCCTGTTTGTCCGTGCTTTGTAGGACCTGTAGCGTCTGCCAGATGGAAGCAACTGGAACAGGCCGTGTCCAGGGTGGTATGGGTCTCCAACAATGGACCCGGCTCTTCTAAGGTATCGGGGGTTGGCAATGTCTTCTAGTGATGGCAGAGAGCAGCCGACGATCTTCTGGGCAGTGTTTATCACCCTCTGTATGGCTTTTTTGTCTGCTGCCGTGCTTCCGGTATACCACACTGTAATGCCGTAAGTCAGGATGCTCTCCACAGTGGCTCTGTAGAAGGTTGCCAGAAGCTTGGTGTCCAATGTGTCCCTTCTCAGTACCCTGAGAAAGTGGAGTCGTTTCTGGGCCTTCTTTACTAACACTGTGGTGTTTGTGGACCAGGAGAGCCTATCCGTGACGTGGACTCCCAGAAATTTGAAGGATTGGACCCTGTCTACACATACTCCGTTAATGAGGAGTGGGGCCAGGTCTGTGCTGCGCTTGCGAAAGTCCAGGATTATTTCTTTAGTCTTTGCGGTATTTAGTGTAAGATTGTTCGCCGAGCACCAAGAAGACAGTTTGTCGACCTCGTCTCTGTAAGCTGACTCATCCCCGCCTGAGATGAGTCCGATCACAGTGGTGTCATCGGCGAATTTGATGATAGAGTTTGACTGGTGGGCTGGTGTGCAGTCGTATGTGTACAAGGAGTACAGGACAGGACTCAGTACACAGCCTTGTGGTGAGCCAGTGTTCAGTGTAATGGCGGAAGAGAGGTGTGGACCCATTCTGACAGTTTGTGGTCGACCAGTCAAGAAGTTCTTTACCCAGCAGCAGATTGAAGAGGATAGTCCAAGGTGGTAGAGTTTGTCCTTCAGGATGTCCGGCTTGATGGTGTTAAAGGCTGAGCTATAGTCTATGAAAAGCATCGTCACATAGTTCCCCCGGTGCTCCAGGTGGCTCAGTGCTGTGTGAAGAGCCACAGCGATAGCATCCTCAGTGGACCTGTTTTCTCTATAAGCAAACTGGTGAGGGTCAACTGAGGGGGGGATTGTCCTTCTGATGTGTCGGGCCACCAACTTTTCAAAGCACTTCATGATCACAGGCGTGAGAGCAACAGGCCTGTAATCGTTCAAGCTGCAGATGGTTGGCCTTTTTGGGGACAGGAATGATGGTGGCAGATTTTAGGCAGGCAGGAACGATGGATAGTTAAATTATAACTGGTTAGTCTCGGTTCTGGTTGCTGTTTATATCCGAAACTTGTGTCCAAAGAGGATGGGGATGTATATTTTACTATTCTGTTTAAAAATAATCATGTAGGGATGTTTTGGGGCTTTTTTTACACAAGAATCCAAAACCTCCAATGGATCTTTATTTTGCACGGTGGTTGAATTAGAACCGGGCCCAGTCGGTTCTGGTTGCCGCTTTTACCCAGATTTAGTGTCAATTGTGTGGATGGATGCATTTTCACTATTATGTGTAAAATTAAAGATGCAGGGATGTTCTGGGAATATTTCACACCGTCAATAGTGTCCAAAACATTTTGCGATAAAAATAGTGGTTGTATTAGAACAAGGCCCAATCGGTTCTGGTTGGTGTATTTACCCAGAATTTGTGTTGATTGAGTGGGTGGATGTAGTTTCACTATTTTCTATAAAAATAATGTTTCCCACCATAAACATTGTCCAAAACAGGCATTTTGCGATTAAAAAAGAGGTCGTATTAGAACCAGGCCCAGTCGGTTCTGGTTGGTGCTTCTACCCATAATTAGTGTTGAATGTGTAGATGGATGTATTTTCACTATTCTGTGTAAAAATAATGATCCAGGATGGTTCTGGAGCTATTTTCCCACCATAAACAGTGTCCAAAACAGGCATTCTGCGATTAAAATAGTGGTTGTATTAGAACCAGGCCCAGTCTGTTCTGGTTGGTGAATTTACCCGAAAAATTGTATCCATTGACGATGGGGATGTATTTTTGATTATTATGTATAAAAATAATCATCTAGGGATCTTCAGAAGTTCTGTTATTCCCGAATCAATGACCTCCATTTGGGCACATTATTGACGGAGCTCACGACCATGATGCAGTGTGTGGCTCGGATGTGTCCCTCAAACACAAATACTGGTCAGTCTCATCCAAAATCCTAATGGCTCAGTTCCCTTGAGTGGGAGCGGCAAGGAACGCCCTGCATTTGAAGACCATTGAAGGCAGGTTCCGGGCCTGTGTCGGCGCATCAGTCAGGCTGGGTAGCCGCTATGGCCCAGGTGATTTTCCAGGGCTGCCCTGCTCTTGACGGAGTGGCCACCCAGCGGGGCTGTGTGTGTCAGACAGTTGAATATTTGTGCTGACATGTCACCCCAATCACAAGACTAAGATTGTTTATTCAGTCAGACAGTTGGGTGTTTATGCTGCTATGTCAGCCGTAAGGATGACTACAATGCTGTTATACTCACAAAAACTTATACAATATGAACAAGCATTTGCAAAGATACTTTGTCTAATCTTACATATTCCCCTGCTGCCAAAAAAACTGTCAGAGACACATAGTTACTGTGTATATAGTGTAAAATCGTCCAATTCAAGTAAGTTATCCATTTGGCATTATTCTCATTGCTAAAAATTAAGTTACAATGAAAACAATCATACTTGGCCAAAACGTGATTTTCAGGGTATGAAAAGTACATTAAGGCAATAAAAACTGAAAAGTTCCCCTGCTGCCAAACAAACTGTCAGAGACACATAGTTCCTGTGTATATAGTGTAAAATCGTCCTATCCATGTAAGTCTTTCATTGGCATCATTCTAGGTGATTCTGGAGCTATTTCCCACCATAAAAAGTGTCCAAAACAGGCATTTTGCGATTAAAATAGTGGTTGTATTAGAACCAGGCCCAGGCGATTCTGGTTGGTGTTTTTACCCTGAAATTGTGTCCAATGATGATAAGGATGTATTTTTGATTATTCTGTATAAAAATAATCATCTAGGGATGTTCAGAAGTTTTGTTACGCCCGAATCAATGACCTCAATTTGGGCACTTTATTTACAAGTGGTGGTTTTTAAGAACCAGGCCCAGTCGGTTCTGGTTGGTGCTTTTACCCAGATATAGTATCCATTGTGTGGGTAGATGTATTTTCACTATTCTGTCTAAAAATAAAGATCCAGGACAGTTCCAGGCCCAGTCGGTTCTGGTTGGTGCTTTACCCACAATTAGTGTCGATTGTGTGGGTTTGATGTATTTTCACTATTCTCTGTAAGAATAAAGATCCAGGGATGTTCTGAGACTATTTCCCACCAGAAATAGTGTCAAAAACATGCATTTTGCGACAAAAATAGTGGTTGTATTAGAACCAGGCCCAGTCGGTGCTGGTTTGTGTATACCCCCTTAACGTGTGTCCAATAGGAATGGGGTTGTATTTTTGACTATTCTGTATAAAAATTATCATCTAGGGATGTTCAGAAGTTCTTCTATGCCCGAATAAATGACCTCCATTTGGGCACTTTATTTTGCATGTTGGTTGTAGTAGAACCAAGCCCAGTCGGTTCTGGTTGGTGCTTTTACCCAGAGTTAGTGTTGATTGTGTAGGTGGATGTATTTTCACTATTCTGTCTAAAAATAAAGATCCAGGATGGTTCTAGGGGTATTTACTACCATAAATAGTCTCCAAAACATGCATTTTGTGATAAAAAATAGTAGTTGAAAAAATGAAAAAATGAAAATCAGACATAGGCATTGTCGTCATCATTGACTTGACAAAAAGCCTAGTAGTCATCATACCCTCAGCAGCGTATGACGAAATTGTATAGTGCTTCTCCACAAGTTCGTCTTCCCAGGCCAGACACATTTATGACATTTATTTATGACATATTCATACTTGTTAGCTCTCCGCCTTGAGCGCCATTTTGCGGCGACTGCAAGATGCCTCACCGATGCCAACAAGAATAAGGTGGATCACTTACCTCTCAGTCTTTATACTTACCCTCCCTCAGTCAGCCTTTGGAAGGCAGATCTGCGCCAAACGACCTTCCTGTTACTTCATTTCGACTTGACTTAATTTCATAGTAGGGATATGTGTAGTCGTCACGTCACGTGTTGCTGCAGGTTCAGAGACCTGATGGCTGTTGGGAAAAAGCTGTCCTTGAGCCTGTTTGTCCGTGCTTTGTAGGACCTGTAGCGTCTGCCAGATGGAAGCAACTGGAACAGGCCGTGTCCAGGGTGGTATGGGTCTCCAACAATGGACCCGGCTCTTCTAAGGTATCGGGGGTTGGCAATGTCTTCTAGTGATGGCAGAGAGCAGCCGACGATCTTCTGGGCAGTGTTTATCACCCTCTGTATGGCTTTTTTGTCTGCTGCCGTGCTTCCGGTATACCACACTGTAATGCCGTAAGTCAGGATGCTCTCCACAGTGGCTCTGTAGAAGGTTGCCAGAAGCTTGGTGTCCAATTTGTCCCTTCTCAGTACCCTGAGAAAGTGGAGTCCTTTCTGGGCCTTCTTTACTAACACTGTGGTGTTTGTGGACCAGGAGAGCCTATCCGTGACGTGGACTCCCAGAAATTTGAAGGATTGGACCCTGTCTACACATACTCCGTTAATGAGGAGTGGGGCCAGGTCTGTGCTGCGCTTGCGAAAGTCCAGGATTATTTCTTTAGTCTTTGCGGTATTTAGTGTAAGATTGTTCGCCGAGCACCAAGAAGACAGTTTGTCGACCTCGTCTCTGTAAGCTGACTCATCCCCGCCTGAGATGAGTCCGATCACAGTGGTGTCATCGGCGAATTTGATGATAGAGTTTGACTGGTGGGCTGGTGTGCAGTCGTATGTGTACAAGGAGTACAGGACAGGACTCAGTACACAGCCTTGTGGTGAGCCAGTGTTCAGTGTAATGGCGGAAGAGAGGTGTGGACCCATTCTGACAGTTTGTGGTCGACCAGTCAAGAAGTTCTTTACCCAGCAGCAGATTGAAGAGGATAGTCCAAGGTGGTAGAGTTTGTCCTTCAGGATGTCCGGCTTGATGGTGTTAAAGGCTGAGCTATAGTCTATGAAAAGCATCGTCACATAGTTCCCCCGGTGCTCCAGGTGGCTCAGTGCTGTGTGAAGAGCCACAGCGATAGCATCCTCAGTGGACCTGTTTTCTCTATAAGCAAACTGGTGAGGGTCAACTGAGGGGGGGATTGTCCTTCTGATGTGTCGGGCCACCAACTTTTCAAAGCACTTCATGATCACAGGCGTGAGAGCAACAGGCCTGTAATCGTTCAAGCTGCAGATGGTTGGCCTTTTTGGGGACAGGAATGATGGTGGCAGATTTTAGGCAGGCAGGAACGATGGATAGTTGCATTATAACTGGTTAGTCTCGGTTCTGGTTGCTGTTTATATCCGAAACTTGTGTCCAAAGAGGATGGGGATGTATATTTTACTATTCTGTTTAAAAATAATCATGTAGGGATGTTTTGGGGCTTTTTTTACACAAGAATCAAAAACCTCCAATGGATCTTTATTTTGCACGGTGGTTGAATTAGAACCGGGCCCAGTCGGTTCTGGTTGCCGCTTTTACCCAGATTTAGTGTCAATTGTGTGGATGGATGCATTTTCACTATTATGTGTAAAATTAAAGATGCAGGGATGTTCTGGGAATATTTCACACCGTCAATAGTGTCCAAAAAATTTTGCGATAAAAATAGTGGTTGTATTAGAACAAGGCCCAATCGGTTCTGGTTGGTGTATTTACCCAGAATTTGTGTTGATTGAGTGGGTGGATGTAGTTTCACTATTTTCTATAAAAATAATGTTTCCCACCATAAACATTGTCCAAAACAGGCATTTTGCGATTAAAAAAGAGGTCGTATTAGAACCAGGCCCAGTCGGTTCTGGTTGGTGCTTCTACCCATAATTAGTGTTGAATGTGTAGATGGATGTATTTTCACTATTCTGTGTAAAAATAATGATCCAGGATGGTTCTGGAGCTATTTTCCCACCATAAACAGTGTCCAAAACAGGCATTCTGCGATTAAAATAGTGGTTGTATTAGAACCAGGCCCAGTCTGTTCTGGTTGGTGAATTTACCCGAAAAATTGTATCCATTGACGATGGGGATGTATTTTTGATTATTATGTATAAAAATAATCATCTAGGGATCTTCAGAAGTTCTGTTATTCCCGAATCAATGACCTCCATTTGGGCACATTATTGACGGAGCTCACGACCATGATCCAGTGTGTGGCTCGGATGTGTCCCTCAAACACAAATACTGGTCAGTCTCATCCAAAATCCTAATGGCTCAGTTCCCTTGAGTGGGAGCGGCAAGGAACGCCCTGCATTTGAAGACCATTGAAGGCAGGTTCCGGGCCTGTGTCGGCGCATTAGTCAGGCTGGGTAGCCGCTATGGCCCAGGTGATTTTCCAGGGCTGCCCTGCTCTTGACGGAGTGGCCACCCAGCGGGGCTGTGTGTGTTTCATGGTGGGAGACTCGTGCTGCCCCTTCATCCCTGCCGGCATGTCCTGCTCGGTCCATGATGCCCTGCAGGCTATTAGGAACATGCAGAGAGCTGTGACCGGAGATCCGGTTCCACAACGAGGATGGCTTGACTGGTTCTTCTCTGGCTCATGGAAACAGCCACTTCAATATTTCAATATTTTCACAGACACAAAAGGAGGGAATTGTGGGATGGACTGGCTAACTGGCTTAATAATTGTTTATTCTTGTCGCACCATGTGGTCATACTGGTTTAACTTTGTTTTTTAAGATCGTAGAATGCAAGGTAGACTAGCCAAACTGGTTTTACAATTGAATTAAAAGATCGTGGAATGTAAGAAAGACTAACTAGTTGGCCTTGCAATTGTTTGTTCGCCTCGAGAAATATAAGAAAGGCTGGTTAACAGGGTTTGCAATTTTTTCCTTGTATTGTGCGATGAAAAGAGGTTCAACTTCAGGAGTAACTGTCACTCTCCAGGTCATCTAGGGTCAAGTGCACACTTGAAAACTTTCATATTCGACCAAAACGTGCTTATCAGCACATAAAAAGCACATTTGGTGGTACGCGGGAAGAACGGCAGCAGACAAAAAGGCTATTTAGAAAGGTATCACCACTACGCAGAAGAACGTCGGCTACTCTGCCCTCACTGGAAGACATTGCCAGCCCTCGTTACCTCAGCAGAGCCAGGGACATGATCAGGGACCCATGCCACCCTGGTCACAATCGGTTCCAGCTGCTGCTCTCTGGCAGACAGACGCTGTAAGTTTCCCACATCCGTTGGGACTCTAAACTTGGGGTAACACAACACAATCCCTTCTGTGTAATAACTTCGGGTGAGGTAATATGAATAGACATTAGGTACAAGGTGATCTGACACCTACATGCTGAATGAAGGTAAGTGAAAGACAGTGAGAGGTAAGAGATCCACTCAAGGGGTGGTGATGCAATGTATCCATAAAGGCAGAATTGTAAATTAAGAGTCTGGAGTCATAACTTGTAAAACGGTGTAAAAATGTCAGAGACACAAATGACATAGTGTAATATCATCAAATTTTATAATTAAATAAGTTTTTCATTTGGCATCATTCTAATGGCTAGATATTAAGTTATAATGAAAACTATGATACTTGGCCAAAACGTGATTTTCAGCGCATGAAACGCACGTTTAGCCAATAAAAACTGAAATGTTCCCCTGCTGCGAAACAAACTGTCAGAGACACATAGTTACTGTGTATATAGTGTATAATTGTCCAATTCAAGTAAGTTTTTCATTTGGCATCATTCTAAGTGATAGAAATTAAGTTATAGTGAAAATTATGATACTTGGCCAAAACGTGATTTTCAGCACATGAAACGCACGTTAAGGCAATAAAAACTGAAATATTCCCCTGCTGCGAAACAAACTGTCAGAGACATATAGTTACTGTGTATATAGTGTATTATCGTCCAATTCAAGTAAGTTTTTCATTTAGCATCATTCTAAGTGATAGAAATTAAGTTATAGTGAAAACTATCATACTCGGCCAAAACATGATTTTCAGCGCATGAAACGCACGTTAGCAATAAAAACTGAAATGTCCCCCTGCTGCGAAACAAACTGTCAGAGACACATAGTTACTGTGTATATAGTGTAAAATAGTCCAATTCAAGTAAGTTTTGCATTTAGCATCATTCTAAGTGATAGAAATTAAGTTATAGTGAAAACTATGATACTTGGCCAAAACGTGATTTTCAGCGCATGAAACGCACGTTAAGGCAATAAAAACTGAAATGTTCCCCTGCTGCGAAACAAACTGTCAGAGACACATAGTTAATGTGTATATAGTGTATTATTGTCCAATTCAAGTAAGTTTTTCATTTGGCATCATTCTAAGTGATAGAAATTAAGTTATAGTGAAAATTATGATACTTGGCCAAAACGTGATTTTCAGCGCATGAAACGCACGTTAAGGCAATAAAAACTGAAATGTTCCCCTGCTGCGAAACAAACTGCCAGAGGCACATAGTTACTGTGTCTATAGTGTAAAATCATCCAATTCAAGTAAGTATTGCATTTAGCATCATTCTATGTGCTAGAAATTAAGTTATAGTGAAAACTATGATACTTGGCCAAAACGTGATTTTCAGCGCATGAAACGCACGTTAAGGCAATAAAAACTGAAATGTTCCCCTGCTGCGAAACAAACTGTCAGAGGCACATAGTTACTGTGTCTATAGTGTAAAATCATCCAATTCAAGTAAGTATTGCATTTAGGATCATTCTAAGTGCTAGAAATTAAGTTATAGTGAAAACTATGATACTTGGCCAAAACGTGATTTTCAGCGCATGAAACGCACGTTAAGGCAATAAAAACTGAAATGTTCCCCTGCTGCGAAACAAACACTCAGAGGCACATAGTTACTGTGTATATAGTGTATAATTGTCCAATTCAAGTAAGTTTTTCATTTTGCATCATTCTAAGTGCTAGAAATTAAGTTATAGTGAAAACTATGATACTTGGCCAAAACGTGATTTTCAGCGCATGAAATGCACATTAAGGCAATAAAAACTGAAATGTTCCCCCGCTGCGAAACAAACTGTCAGTGACACATAGTCACTGTGTATATAGTTTATAATCATCCAAATTAAGTAGGTTTTTCATTTGATATCATTCTAAGTGATGAAAGTTAGGGTTGGGGTTAGGGTTAGGTTAAGTTATAGTGAAAACTATGATACTTGGTCAAAACATGATTTTCAGCGCATGAAACGCACATTAGGGCAAAAAAACTGAAATGTTTGTTAGGTCTGAAAATACAACTTCAGGAGCAGGCTAAGAAAGAGTGAGATAAATTTAAATAGAAAATATGTATGACCAGACTGCAAAGTGGACAGAGAGTTCCTACAGTGGGCTCCTGTTCACTGCGATGTTACTGCAACTCTAGTCGAATGACCAGTGAGTGTGTCTTAAATACAGGCAAAACTGACAGTTGTCCCTAAGACTTTGGACTGATACGTTTCAGTCATTTGCAGGGCAACAAGTAATTGATTAGTGTCGGGCCTGGAATCTGTAGTCAATGGTTTCCAGACGTAGGGTGTTCTTCGCTGTTCCTACCCTGGGGAATACCGCCATCATGATTTTGGAGGAGACTGACCAGTGTTTGTATTAGAGGGGGACATCCGAGCCCCAAACTGAATCATGGGGGAAGAAATCAAAGCTCCGTCGTTGACGCCTGGTGGGTAGATGTGGGTTGGCGTCGACAGTTGGAATCGAGTCTGCTGTTAGAACGTACGTGTGGTCGGATGCAGATGTAGGGACACAGAGCCCAGTTGTATTGGTGGGGATGATCATATACACTTGCCATTCGCAGAGCCACCATATTTGGTCCAGTACTGTCCATGATTGGGAAGGAATGTGTCTGATCTCGGCGCACCTGGTGACGTGAACTTGGTCCAAAGGGGTCTTCGGATCCGGTCCGCTGAAGTTGAAACAGGATGGATAACAGTCTGTTCGGTTGTTGCACTGGACATACGTTGCGGTATTGACTGTAGCTGCTAATGGAACTGCGACCATGGTATGTAGGCGGTCGAGCTTTGCTGGAAGGATTCTCTCAGATTACCCAGGATACAGTTGTAGGTGAGGTTGGCGAGTTCTTCGTTCTGTCGGTTGGACCATAGCTGTGGTTGGGCTACGGCAGTAGGCATGAGGGAACAGACATAACAACTCATTGGTTGTGGCGCGGGCTGTGAGTGCGGTGTATCTGTACCAACTGTTCCTCATCATCAGGTTGTAGTCGTTTTCTTCCTGTGTTTGGACATGGGCGAGAATAAGGTGTATCTACTCAGGCTTAGGTGTTCCTGCCGGACGGATTTTGAGTAGGCGTGTGGCGGATGGTTGTACGAAGGGGTTCACACCAATCACTTTGGGGACCATGGCTGGACTAGTAGTGCGGATGGTGATAGTAAAGAGGGGGCCTTTTCCTGGTCGGTCCGGTCGGAGGCATAGGTTGATGCAGCCTTTTTGTTGGATATTGGTCGTAAGGTCTAGCATATGTTTACCATCTTTGATGGTGGTGGCTAACTTGGTGAAGTTAGCGGTCATGGTGGTAGCTTCTTTGGAAAGGGGCCAATTGATGGTTTTGTAGCCTGTATGGAGGAGGACCTGGTCCAAGGTGTCTGGCCAGACCACTCAGACTCTGGGAGCTTGTAGGTACCAATAAAAATAACTGGAGTCAGTCCTGTGTAATCCCAAGTGAGTAAGCTGTAGGCTGAGCAAAGGGACTTGAACGACGATTGGTGTCTTGGTTGATGGGATGCAGATCTGGGGGCCCCTGATCGTTTCCTGAACCAGCTAGTGGGGCATTCTCCTCCAGTGGGAGTGTACCAAGGTTCTGGTACGTTCCCCCCATGTGGTTGAACACAGAGCGGTGATGATGATGGCCAAAATCACACGGTGAGGTCCGTCCCAACGTGGAGAAGACCAGCACTTTCTTTTTATCACCTTGACGAGTACCAGGTCTCCTGGGGACAGGACCTCCTCTGTGGGAGACAGAGAAGATGTCGGCAGATTATTTTGCATTCATCACAGTTCTTTCTTGGAACATTTTGCATAACCACTTAGTGAGGGATTCTGTTTCCCTTTTCTCTTCTACCACCAGATCTTTTTCCCACATTGTTCAGTGGAAGGGTCTGTCTTTCACTGCCTCAAATGGTGTGCATCCCTGTGCTGTTGGAATGATTCTCATGTACGTTTCTACCAGGCTCAGGCATTCTTGCCATCGTTTTCCTGTATCTTCCATGGTTTTTCTGAGTCTGAGTTTTACTGTTCTAATGGTTTGTTCGACGAGTCCAGCACTTTGGTTCAGTTTGATGAAATCCATGTTCAGAAGCTCGAAGGGATATGTTCCTGTTTGCCTTGTTCCATGCTTGGGTCGTTCATTGCCTTGAGAGTTGTGTCTACAGCAGTTTAGACAGTTTCTGCAAAAAAATTGAAGTAAGTTTGGAGACCTCTGGGAACATGCATTGTTTGTTGTACTGTACTGATCATCCCTTCTGTTGAGACATGGCTCCTCCCATGGCTCAATTTGGCAATTACTTCAAGCAAGGAAAAATATGTAAGCAGCTAGACGATATTTAAGTTTGGATAGAACAAGCTACTAAACGAGAAGAACAAAGATTTGAGAAGAAAGTTAAAAGGGCTGAACAAAGGCCGCCGTGGTTGTTGGGCCCGTTGAAGAAACAACAGCAAGAAGCCCACTTTACGAACAGCCCCCCAAATTACCTCCGCACCAAGTAAAGAGCAGAGGGAGATAAGAATTTAGAGGCAGAGGAGACAGAAATGGCATTCATCCAAATTGTTAATGATATCAAATGAGAAGAAAACAATGCAGAAATGGCATTGATCCAAATTATTAGGAAAAGTTTAGATAAAAGTTTAGATAAAATAATTAATTTAGGATAAGCATGATTTCTATAGGATGGAATAAGATGAATCATGTTTAGTGCACGAAATATAATTCATTGTTTTTCCATCACTAGATGAAATATGCTTTAGTGTGAGTCATATTAATGACTATTAACCTAGTTCTTTTGAGAATGACTAGTGCTGATAGGACAGAAAAAGGTGGTTAGCTGCCAATAAGCCCTTTTCAGGGATGGCGCTCTCCACTAGTGAGAAAATTACAGACCACTGATGTCTGTGAGCGTGAATGGTTGTTTGTCTTTTTGTGTTTTTGATTGGCCATCCACCAAGATATAATTGATCCCTTAGATATCAAGGTGGAAAAGGATTTAGCAAATTGGAATCAATTTCTGAAACTGCCAATAAGCCCTTTTCAGGGATGGCAGCGAAGGATTGGAAATTTGAAATCAATTTCTGAAATCGCCAATAAGTTTTTTTTGGATGGCGATGAAAAATCAAGGAAAATAGTTTAGTCCAAAGAATTTTTTTTGATGATAATGCATTGGATTGGAGGAACAAATCTGCAATGCGAAAATTTGAAGCACTGAGAAAAACAAAAACAGTGCATCAAATGAAATTCCAAAGTACCATTGATGTATAGGGATAATGGCATCCAAATTGTGTTAACGGATTAATTGACTGAATTGACAAAATGTTCCATATTTCGTTACCATACCATACGCCATTATTCACCTCACGATTGGAGCTGAAGGATGACTCTAATCTGGCTATCTGTATAAAAGAAAAACTTTAAAGAAAAGAAACGCACTAATTTTGAGCTAGCAGAAGAAGACTGTGTTTTTCAACAGGAAACATGGAGAAGACGCACGAGCAACCCAAAATGAGAACGTCCGTACAACTCTTGCTGACCAAACAGCAGACATGAAAATAGCGGAGGATGCAGATCCATCTTTGCACTGTAAGGAGGTTCTCTCAGTTGAAACATTTGAGGAGACAGGTAAGATAAGCTTATTGACGTGATCAGACGTAATGGAAAGCATCCAATATTGATTGGAAAGATTATTGCTCGAGGAGCAATGCCATAAACCATAAGGAACTTTTTATATTGGTTATATTGTCTCCATAAAAAGTGAAAGCGTTTCAATTGAGAACAAACCTTCTTACAGATTTTTAAAGTAAACGATTAAGAGAGAAAAGAGAGTTTCCAATGGATAGATATGTAACAAAATTTTAATTTTATGCCGGACTATTGGAAAATGTTGATTAAGAAAGTTTTATAGATGATTGGCAAACTCCAAAGACAATGGAATGTTACATTTGATAAAAAAGACTACTAGTTTGGGATATTTTGAATTTCAAATAATTGAGTCTAATATGCAACGCGATACACATTGTTAATTGAATTGGGACTTGATTACTAAGCCTTTTATAAGTAATGAATTTTAATTGCCCTAAAGGAAAATTATGCTAGAAAATCTTAACCCTGATAAACAAGGGGTGGTTACAGTTTAGTGGGTTCAATTCTTTTCAGAATTATAAATGTTTACATTTGTTTCTGGATATTAATTGATGTGAATGTAACTGTTGCAGAGAGCGGGAAAGCTGTTTTCCTGAGGAGAAGGCAGCCTGGTTTGCTCTTTGTATTTTTCCTATTTTTAGCATGATTAGTTAATTTGTGTAATTGCAGGAAAGGAAAAATCAAATATAGTTTTTGATCTTAACAAGGAAGCAGTGATCAAAATAGAATAACAGCTAGTATATCTATTTTTGAGTGATAAGACATTTAGATTTTCGCAAACAAAGTGATTGAATAAGTAAGATTGTTGTGATTTTTGTCCATTAGAGAATTAAGCCCAACCAAGTGGCCGTATGCAGGTGTTGAGCATGCGCTAAAGACGACAGCAGCTAAAGCAGCAGCGCAAACACATACTGCACAGTATTCACAACAACAAAAACGGAGTCAAAAACAGTATCAATTGATATGCAAAACATTGCATCACATAAGGTAGAAATGCATCTATACAGAAAGAACACAGAACAGTCTGCAGAAGACCTGTACACAGCTAAAGGCTTAGCGTGCCTCCCAAAAATTATTCCAAAATTGACCCATGGATTGAACCATGTCTCAACAGGGGGGATGATGGACATGGTACAGTGTGTGTTCCATGTCCCAGAGGTCTAAATACCTACTTTTAATTTTTTGGTGTTTGATTTGTTGCAGTCATGGTGTGCAAGGTAACCTCAGACCCAAACGAGGACAACGTCCAAAGAGTGTGGGACTGGTAGAGCAAACAAATGTTCATGGAAGACCATTTCAACATCCTCTATGGGAAGGTGAAACATGACAAAAGGCTAAGGGCAGGCAGACCTAATCACAGAATGGATGGTAACATGTCTGGAGAAACTTGTCCAAAGAACATGCAAGCTGCCGTGATCCCCTTTTGTCTACTTTGCAGGAGGTGGTGAAGCCAGGTGACTGGATGCTGATCCGAGTCATAAAAAGGAAGTCCTGGTTCTCTCCACGATGGGAAGACCCATTCGTGGCCCAACTCACCAACCTCCACTGCTGCAAAGATTGCTGAGAGGTATACGTAGATTCACCAATCTCAGGTCAAGGTGGTTCGAAACATAGGGGACTGTGAGTAGACTGCAAGCCGGACGGTACCAAAACCCTTGTCCGTGGAACATCATCAGACGTCTACTCACCTGCCCCGAGCGCCCCTCGCTTAACTTTGACATTTCGTAGACTTAGCATTCCCGCGCAGAAGCCAAAATGAAAGCTGCCTCCACCCTCATCACAGCGACTCTACTATCAGCCGCAACCTGGGCGTGGCTGGATGCCCTGCCCACTGAGACTCGAGCAGGAAATCGAGATGGTCCCATGCTACTGTCGCAAAAAAGACTGAGGTGGTATGAAAAGAGTGATCAAAAGAATTATTATGAAGAAAATGTGTGGTATAATTTCATGATGTTTCAGAAGAAATTGTCCGGTGTGAATGAAAATTGTTGTGTGTAGTCGTATACCTATTTCCACAGGCACCCCGCCAGTTTATCTTAAGCCAATTAATCCCTACGACTATGACACCAACACACCTCCATGGTACCTAGAAGCTGCAATTAGAGCTAAAGTTCCCCAAATTAATCCGACTGTACCACATTTGGCTTTTACAAGACTCCTAAAATACAATTGGACAGATCTTGCTATGTTGAACGACATCCCATACCCACGTGGTTTTAAAGCCGTGTGTTTTGCCAGTATCATGTCCCTTTTGGGCCACTCCATGCCGTTGAGGGAAGTCCCCATGAAGTGCTGCAGTCAGGTAATTACCCCGTGCACGCGAAACACCACTAACAAAGACCAGTTCAATGCCACAGGAGCGCCCCCGGGTGCCACCTGCAGGGATTATTACACTCTCCCTGATGTAATGGGCACTAATCCTCAAGATGATGGGTATTGGCTATGCGGCCATACAGTGTTTTTGAGTTTGCCCACAGCATGGACAGGTCGGTGTGCAATGGTGCAGATGGTCCAGGATGCCTTCCTTCTAAGGGGAGTAAAGGCAAGGGATAAGAGATCAGTGCAATTCAAACCACATGACTCAATTTGGGGCAGTGATGTTCCTGATGACCATAAACTATGGTCCACCCCCCAAAAAATTCATACTGTCACTACTTCCTCAGCTTAGAATTTGTAAAGTTATGCTCCGAGTGGAGACATTGAATTATCGTATGGGACTGTTCATTAACCAAACTTTCAAGGCTCTACAGGGCATAGCAGATGAATTACAAGCCCTTAGAGAAATGGAGCGCCAAGACCATATGGTCTTGGATTTGATAACAGCCAAGGATGGAGGTGTGTGCGCCATGGTCGGAGAACACGGTTGTACTTTCATCCCAGATGAAACCGGTGACGTAGGTAACATTATTCGTGCAATAGCTGAAATGAAAGCCTTGGCCAACGCCATGGCCCAGGATCACTCAGCTATAGGTGCATCACTTTGGTCGTGGTGAATATCCGGGTCGTGGTTCGCGATCCTGGTTAAATTTTTAACACCGTTACTTGCAATTATGTTACTCTTCTGTATTTTCTGTATTTTCTCAATGTGTATAATCCCTTGCATGAAAGCTATGGTTTGAAATACTATCCAGCATACGCTGGTAGCTTACAGTGACATACAGTATCACCGCATGACATGGCGCAATGAAGATTCTCCCACCATTTTGAAATGCGACGAGTATGTCGAGTCATCCGGGTAATTGTACATGTCTTAACTTCAAAACTGTGTTCGCTCATAAAGAGGGACACAGAGGGATTTTCTTATATAACCTTAAAGCTATCTCACGTTTTTCACCTGTGCCTTCACAAATGATTTTATTGTTTTCCTATATAACCTTAAAACTATCTCACGTTTTTCACCTTTGCCTTCACAAATGACCTTATTGTTTTCCATATGTTTAATGAAAATTCTTTCAAAGTTACTAAAGGGGGGAAATGTGAAGTATGAATGTATTTTATGCTTATTATTATGTCTTTTGGTTTATATAGTGTAGTAACTAGAATAGAATGTTGCATGACCCAGTGGAAACTTCCATCATGACACCTTTTAGTTAAGGGGGTGTCATCTTTCACGACACCCACTTCTTTGTCTACTTCGTCCCGCCTTATGTTTGTACCTAGGTCACATGACCCTTTGTTAATAAAACCAGCTCAACTGTTGGAGGGAGGCAGGGATTGGAACTGGTCAGGCAAGGAGACGGACTCATCTCCAAGCGCTGGCACCTCCCGACCCCTCCCTCAGCTGATGTCTTTGAAAATCTCATCAAGCCGACTCTGCGTGTGCTACCTCTGATCCGAATTATTGAATGTATATGGTTCTAAACCTGACACTGACAGTTGTCACTAGGACTTTGGACAGATACATTTCAGTCATTTGCAGGGCAAAAAGTAATTGATCAGTGTCAGACAGTTGAATATTTGTGCTGACATGTCACCCCAATCACAAGACTAAGATTGTTTATTCAGTCAGACAGTTGGGTGTTTATGCTGCTATGTCAGCCGTAAGGATGACTACAATGCTGTTATACTCACCAAAACTTATACAATATGAACAAGCATTTGCAAAGATACTTTGTCTAATCTTACATATTCCCCTGCTGCCAAAAAAACTGTCAGAGACACATAGTTACTGTGTATATAGTGTAAAATCGTCCAATTCAAGTAAGTTATCCATTTGGCATTATTCTCATTGCTAAAAATTAAGTTACAATGAAAACAATCATACTTGGCCAAAACGTGATTTTCAGGGTATGAAAAGTACATTAAGGCAATAAAAACTGAAAAGTTCCCCTGCTGCCAAACAAACTGTCAGAGACACATAGTTCCTGTGTATATAGTGTAAAATCGTCCTATCCATGTAAGTCTTTCATTGGCATCATTCTAGGTGATTCTGGAGCTATTTCCCACCATAAAAAGTGTCCAAAACAGGCATTTTGCGATTAAAATAGTGGTTGTATTAGAACCAGGCCCAGGCGATTCTGATTGGTGTTTTTACCCTGAAATTGTGTCCAATGATGATAAGGATGTATTTTTGATTATTCTGTATAAAAATAATCAACTAGGGATGTTCAGATGTTTTGTTACGCCCGAATCAATGACCTCAATTTGGGCACTTTATTTACAAGTGGTGGTTTTTAAGAACCAGGCCCAGTCGGTTCTGGTTGGTGCTTTTACCCAGATATAGTATCCATTGTGTGGGTAGATGTATTTTCACTATTCTGTCTAAAAATAAAGATCCAGGACAGTTCCGGGGCTATTTCCCTCCATAAATAGTGTCCAAAACATGCATTTTGCGATACAAAATAGTGGCTGCATTATAACAGGGTCCAGTCGGTTCTGGTGGGTGTTTGTATACGAAACTTGTGTCCAATTATGATGGGGATGTATACTTGACTATTCTGTATAGAAGTAATCATCTAGCGATGTTCAGAAGTTCTGTTATGCCCGAATGAATTACTTTCATTTGGTCACTTTATTTACAAGTGGTGGTTTAGAAACAGGCCCAGTCAGTTTTGGTTGGTGCTTTTACCCAGAATTTGTGTTTATTGTGTGAGTGGATGTATTTTCACTATTTTGTATAACAATAATGATCCAGGATGATTCTGGAGCTATTTCCCACCACAAACAGTGTCCAAAACAGGCATTTTGCGGTTAAAGTAGTGGTTGTATTAGAACCACGCCCAGTCGGTTCTGGTTCGTGTTTTTACCCAGAAATTGTGTCCAATGATTATGGGGATGTATTTTTTATTATTCTTTATAAAAATAATATTCTAGGGATGTTCAGAAGTTCTGTTATGCCCTAATCAATGACCTCAATTTGGGCACTTTATTTACAAGTGGTTGTTTAGAACCAGGCCCAGTCGGTTCTGGTTGGTGCTTTACCCACAATTAGTGTCGATTGTGTGGGTTTGATGTATTTTCACTATTCTCTGTAAGAATAAAGATCCAGGGATGTTCTGAGACTATTTCCCACCAGAAATAGTGTCAAAAACATGCATTTTGCGACAAAAATAGTGGTTGTATTAGAACCAGGCCCAGTCGGTTCTGGTTTGTGTATACCCCCTTAACTTGTGTCCAATAGGAATGGGGTTGTATTTTTGACTATTCTGTATAAAAATTATCATCTAGGGGTGTTCAGAAGTTCTTCTATGCCCGAATAAATGACCTCCATTTGGGCACTTTATTTTGCATGTTGGTTGTAGTAGAACCAAGCCCAGTCGGTTCTGGTTGGTGCTTTTACCCAGAGTTAGTGTTGATTGTGTAGGTGGATGTATTTTCACTATTCTGTCTAAAAATAAAGATCCAGGATGTTTCTAGGGGTATTTACTACCATAAATAGTCTCCAAAACATGCATTTTGTGATAAAAAATAGTAGTGAAGGCAGGTTCCGGGCCTGTGTCGGCGCATCAGTCAGGCTGGGTAGCCGCTATGGCCCAGGTGATTTTCCAGGGCTGCCCTGCTCTTGACGGAGTGGCCACCCAGCGGGGCTGTGTGTGTTTCATGGTGGGAGACTCGTGCTGCCCCTTCATCCCTGCCGGCATGTCCTGCTCGGTCCATGATGCCCTGCAGGCTATTAGGAACATGCAGAGAGCTGTGACCGGAGATCCGGTTCCACAACGAGGATGGCTTGACTGGTTCTTCTCTGGCTCATGGAAACAGCCACTTCAATATTTCAATATTTTCACAGACACAAAAGGAGGGAATTGTGGGATGGACTGGCTAACTGGCTTAATAATTGTTTATTCTTGTCGCACCATGTGGTCATACTGGTTTAACTTTGTTTTTTAAGATCGTAGAATGCAAGGTAGACTAGCCAAACTGGTTTTACAATTGAATTAAAAGATGGTGGAATGTAAGAAAGACTAACTAGTTGGCCTTGCAATTGTTTGTTCGCCTCGAGAAATATAAGAAAGGCTGGCTAACAGGGTTTGCAATTTTTTCCTTGTATTGTGCGATGAAAAGAGGTTCAACTTCAGGAGTAACTGTCACTCTCCAGGTCATCTAGGGTCAAGTGCACACTTGAAAACTTTCATATTCGACCAAAACGTGCTTATCAGCACATAAAAAGCACATTTGGTGGTACGCGGGAAGAACGGCAGCAGACAAAAAGGCTATTTAGAAAGGTATCACCACTACGCAGAAGAACGTCGGCTACTCTGCCCTCACTGGAAGACATTGCCAGCCCTCGTTACCTCAGCAGAGCCAGGGACATGATCAGGGACCCATGCCACCCTGGTCACAATCGGTTCCAGCTGCTGCTCTCTGGCAGACAGACGCTGTAAGTTTCCCACATCCGTTGGGACTCTAAACTTGGGGTAACACAACACAATCCCTTCTGTGTAATAACTTCGGGTGAGGTAATATGAATAGACATTAGGTACAAGGTGATCTGACACCTACATGCTGAATGAAGGTAAGTGAAAGACAGTGAGAGGTAATCTCACTGATGTAATATCAAATTTTATAATTAAATAAGTTTTTCATTTGGCATCATTCTAATGGCTAGATATTAAGTTATAATGAAAACTATGATACTTGGCCAAAACGTGATTTTCAGCGCATGAAACGCACGTTAAGCCAATAAAAACTGAAATGTTCCCCTGCTGCGAAACAAACTGTCAGAGACACATAGTTACTGTGTATATAGTGTATAATTGTCCAATTCAAGTAAGTTTTTCATTTGGCATCATTCTAAGTGATAGAAATTAAGTTATAGTGAAAATTATGATACTTGGCCAAAACGTGATTTTCAGCACATGAAACGCACGTTAAGGCAATAAAAACTGAAATATTCCCCTGCTGCGAAACAAACTGTCAGAGACATATAGTTACTGTGTATATAGTGTATTATCGTCCAATTCAAGTAAGTTTTTCATTTAGCATCATTCTAAGTGATAAAAATTAAGTTATAGTGAAAACTATCATACTCGGCCAAAACATGATTTTCAGCGCATGAAACGCACGTTAGCAATAAAAACTGAAATGTCCCCCTGCTGCGAAACAAACTGTCAGAGACACATAGTTACTGTGTATATAGTGTAAAATAGTCCAATTCAAGTAAGTTTTGCATTTAGCATCATTCTAAGTGATAGAAATTAAGTTATAGTGAAAACTATGATACTTGGCCAAAACGTGATTTTCAGCGCATGAAACGCACGTTAAGGCAATAAAAACTGAAATGTTCCCCTGCTGCGAAACAAACTGTCAGAGACACATAGTTAATGTGTATATAGTGTATTATTGTCCAATTCAAGTAAGTTTTTCATTTGGCATCATTCTAAGTGATAGAAATTAAGTTATAGTGAAAATTATGATACTTGGCCAAAACGTGATTTTCAGCGCATGAAACGCACGTTAAGGCAATAAAAACTGAAATGTTCCCCTGCTGCGAAACAAACTGCCAGAGGCACATAGTTACTGTGTCTATAGTGTAAAATCATCCAATTCAAGTAAGTATTGCATTTAGCATCATTCTATGTGCTAGAAATTAAGTTATAGTGAAAACTATGATACTTGGCCAAAACGTGATTTTCAGCGCATGAAACGCACGTTAAGGCAATAAAAACTGAAATGTTCCCCTGCTGCGAAACAAACTGTCAGAGGCACATAGTTACTGTGTCTATAGTGTAAAATCATCCAATTCAAGTAAGTATTGCATTTAGGATCATTCTAAGTGCTAGAAATTAAGTTATAGTGAAAACTATGATACTTGGCCAAAACGTGATTTTCAGCGCATGAAACGCACGTTAAGGCAATAAAAACTGAAATGTTCCCCTGCTGCGAAACAAACACTCAGAGGCACATAGTTACTGTGTATATAGTGTATAATTGTCCAATTCAAGTAAGTTTTTCATTTTGCATCATTCTAAGTGCTAGAAATTAAGTTATAGTGAAAACTATGATACTTGGCCAAAACGTGATTTTCAGCGCATGAAATGCACATTAAGGCAATAAAAACTGAAATGTTCCCCCGCTGCGAAACAAACTGTCAGTGACACATAGTCACTGTGTATATAGTTTATAATCATCCAAATTAAGTAGGTTATTCATTTGATATCATTCTAAGTGATGAAAGTTAGGGTTGGGGTTAGGGTTAGGTTAAGTTATAGTGAAAACTATGATACTTGGTCAAAACATGATTTTCAGCGCATGAAACGCACATTAGGGCAAAAAAACTGAAATGTTTGTTAGGTCTGAAAATACAACTTCAGGAGCAGGCTAAGAAAGAGTGAGATAAATTTAAATGGAAAATATGTATGACCAGACTGCAAAGTGGACAGAGAGTTCCTACAGTGGGCTCCTGTTCACTGCGATGTTACTGCAACTCTAGTCGAATGACCAGTGAGTGTGTCTTAAATACAGGCAAAACTGACAGTTGTCCCTAAGACTTTGGACAGATACGTTTCAGTCATTTGCAGGGCAACAAGTAATTGATTAGTGTCGGGCCTGGAATCTGTAGTCAATGGTTTCCAGACGTAGGGTGTTCTTCGCTGTTCCTACCCTGGGGAATACCGCCATCATGATTTTGGAGGAGACTGACCAGTGTTTGTATTAGAGGGGGACATCCGAGCCCCAAACTGAATCATGGGGGAAGAAATCAAAGCTCCGTCGTTGACGCCTGGTGGGTAGATGTGGGTTGGCGTCGACAGTTGGAATCGAGTCTGCTGTTAGAACGTACGTGTGGTCGGATGCAGATGTAGGGACACAGAGCCCAGTTGTATTGGTGGGGATGATCATATACACTTGCCATTCGCAGAGCCACCATATTTGGTCCAGTACTGTCCATGATTGGGAAGGAATGTGTCTGATCTCGGCGCACCTGGTGACGTGAACTTGGTCCAAAGGGGTCTTCGGATCCGGTCCGCTGAAGTTGAAACAGGATGGATAACAGTCTGTTCGGTTGTTGCACTGGACATACGTTGCGGTATTGACTGTAGCTGCTAATGGTACTGCGACCATGGTATGTAGGCGGTCGAGCTTTGCTGGAAGGATTCTCTCAGATTACCCAGGATACAGTTGTAGGTGAGGTTGGCGAGTTCTTCGTTCTGTCGGTTGGACCATAGCTGTGGTTGGGCTACGGCAGTAGGCATGAGGGAACAGACATAACAACTCATTGGTTGTGGCGCGGGCTGTGAGTGCGGTGTATCTGTACCAACTGTTCCTCATCATCAGGTTGTAGTCGTTTTCTTCCTGTGTTTGGACATGGGCGAGAATAAGGTGTATCTACTCAGGCTTAGGTGTTCCTGCCGGACGGATTTTGAGTAGGCGTGTGGCGGATGGTTGTACGAAGGGGTTCACACCAATCACTTTGGGGACCATGGCTGGACTAGTAGTGCGGATGGTGATAGTAAAGAGGGGGCCTTTTCCTGGTCGGTCCGGTCGGAGGCATAGGTTGATGCAGCCTTTTTGTTGGATATTGGTCGTAAGGTCTAGCATATGTTTACCATCTTTGATGGTGGTGGCTAACTTGGTGAAGTTAGCGGTCATGGTGGTAGCTTCTTTGGAAAGGGGCCAATTGATGGTTTTGTAGCCTGTATGGAGGAGGACCTGGTCCAAGGTGTCTGGCCAGACCACTCAGACTCTGGGAGCTTGTAGGTACCAATAAAAATAACTGGAGTCAGTCCTGTGTAATCCCAAGTGAGTAAGCTGTAGGCTGAGCAAAGGGACTTGAACGACGATTGGTGTCTTGGTTGATGGGATGCAGATCTGGGGGCCCCTGATCGTTTCCTGAACCAGCTAGTGGGGCATTCTCCTCCAGTGGGAGTGTACCAAGGTTCTGGTACGTTCCCCCCATGTGGTTGAACACAGAGCGGTGATGATGATGGCCAAAATCACACGGTGAGGTCCGTCCCAACGTGGAGAAGACCAGCACTTTCTTTTTATCACCTTGACGAGTACCAGGTCTCCTGGGGACAGGACCTCCTCTGTGGGAGACAGAGAAGATGTCGGCAGATTATTTTGCATTCATCACAGTTCTTTCTTGGAACATTTTGCATAACCACTTAGTGAGGGATTCTGTTTCCCTTTTCTCTTCTACCACCAGATCTTTTTCCCACATTGTTCAGTGGAAGGGTCTGTCTTTCACTGCCTCAAATGGTGTGCATCCCTGTGCTGTTGGAATGATTCTCATGTACGTTTCTACCAGGCTCAGGCATTCTTGCCATCGTTTTCCTGTATCTTCCATGGTTTTTCTGAGTCTGAGTTTTACTGTTCTAATGGTTTGTTCGACGAGTCCAGCACTTTGGTTCAGTTTGATGAAATCCATGTTCAGAAGCTCGAAGGGATATGTTCCTGTTTGCCTTGTTCCATGCTTGGGTCGTTCATTGCCTTGAGAGTTGTGTCTACAGCAGTTTAGACAGTTTCTGCAAAAAAATTGAAGTAAGTTTGGAGACCTCTGGGAACATGCATTGTTTGTTGTACTGTACTGATCATCCCTTCTGTTGAGACATGGCTCCTCCCATGGCTCAATTTGGCAATTACTTCAAACAATGATCGTGGGACGCATGGCTTGTTTTCTACTGCATAGAGTCCGTTCTTGTGTTGAGTGGCTCCTTTTGTTTCCCATTGCAGTTTCTCTTTTTCTGGGGCATGATTTTACATTTCTCTTAGGTATTCAGCAGGGATTGGGCTGTGTCTTTCCACCGTCACGTCTTGTTCTAGGAATAGTCTACATGCCTCTGTCAGTGCCACTATTTCTGCGGCTTGTGCAGACCAGTCGCCGGGGAGTCGTCCTGTCTTGAGGTTGTCTTTTTGAGTCACCACGGCATATACGTTGTGTTTTTCTCCATCCAGGGTTTTTGATGATGATCCATCCCCATAGGCAATGTGTCCGGGGGGCAATGGGTTGTCCATTAGGTCAGTTGCATATACGTGGTTAATTATGATTCGTTGAGTGGGCAACTGTGAGAATTGGTTTAACCACTTGTCGTCCGGTCTCCCATGAACTTCAGGGTGACATGTAATGGCCATGTTTGTTGTTCCTGTCCTGGGGCTGCTGGGCAGATATCTTCAGACTGTTCTCTTAGACTTTCAGCTACCTTGGCAGAATCATTCCCGACAATGTCGAGAGAGTAGAAGCTGTTAGATGTGGTGGTGTGGAAGATATTTTTGGTCTGTAATTCCCTGGGTCGGAGGCCATTTTGGGTGGCCACTAGGCTTAGCCCAAGCTGGACCATGATATCTCGTCCCGGTAACTCTCCGATTTTCATTTTGCAGTCTGACAATAAACCCATCCCTTTTGTTGCTTTCTGACCCATATTAATCACTTACTTAATAGTTTAAACAACAATTATTTTCTAAATTACCCGAAATTGATCTCCACTTTGTGATTAACCCAATATCTCTGAACACACAAAGACCAAAAGTCCCTGACTTTGTCTTAGTTAAGTCCCTGACTCTATTAACAGACCAAGACTATAATGCCTTTGCTAATTCTTGTTCTACTTTCATTGGTCCCGGACCAATTGGTTTATTACCAGACTGCAAAGTGGACAGTGAGAGTTCCTACAGTAGGGTCCTGTTCAACGCGATGTTCCTGAAACTCTAGTCGAATGACCAGTGTGTGTGTCTTAAATACAGGAAAAACTGGCAGTTGTCACTAGGACTTTGGACAGATACATTTCAGTCATTTGCAGGGCAAAAAGTAATTGATCAGTGTCAGACAGTTGAATATTTGTGCTGACATGTCACCCCAATCACAAGACTAATATTGTTTATTCAGTCAGACAGTTGGGTGTTTATGCTGCTATGTCAGCCGTAAGGATGACTACAATGCTGTTATACTCACAAAAACTTATACAATATGAACAAGCATTTGCAAAGATACTTTGTCTAATCTTACATATTCCCCTGCTGCCAAAAAAACTGTCAGAGACACATAGTTACTGTGTATATAGTGTAAAATCGTCCAATTCAAGTAAGATATCCATTTGGCATTATTCTCATTGCTAAAAATTAAGTTACAATGAAAACAATCATACTTGGCCAAAACGTGATTTTCAGGGTATGAAAAGTACATTAAGGCAATAAAAACTGAAAAGTTCCCCTGCTGCCAAACAAACTGTCAGAGACACATAGTTCCTGTGTATATAGTGTAAAATCGTCCTATCCATGTAAGTCTTTCATTGGCATCATTCTAGGTGATTCTGGAGCTATTTCCCACCATAAAAAGTGTCCAAAATAGGCATTTTGCGATTAAAATAGTGGTTGTATTAGAACCAGGCCCAGGCGATTCTGGTTGGTGTTTTTACCCTGAAATTGTGTCCAATGATGATAAGGATGTATTTTTGATTATTCTGTATAAAAATAATCATCTAGGGATGTTCAGATGTTTTGTTACGCCCGAATCAATGACCTCAATTTGGGCACTTTATTTACAAGTGGTGGTTTTTAAGAACCAGGCCCAGTCGGTTCTGGTTGGTGCTTTTACCCAGATATAGTATCCATTGTGTGGGTAGATGTATTTTCACTATTCTGTCTAAAAATAAAGATCCAGGACAGTTCCGGGGCTATTTCCCTCCATAAATAGTGTCCAAAACATGCATTTTGCGATACAAAATAGTGGCTGCATTATAACAGGGTCCAGTCGGTTCTGGTGGGTGTTTGTATACGAAACTTGTGTCCAATTATGATGGGGATGTATACTTGACTATTCTGCATAGAAGTAATCATCTAGCGATGTTCAGAAGTTCTGTTATGCCCGAATGAATTACTTTCATTTGGTCACTTTATTTACAAGTGGTGGTTTAGAAACAGGCCCAGTCGGTTTTGGTTGGTGCTTTTACCCAGAATTTGTGTTTATTGTGTGAGTGGATGTATTTTCACTATTTTGTATAACAATAATGATCCAGGATGATTCTGGAGCTATTTCCCACCACAAACAGTGTCCAAAACAGGCATTTTGCGGTTAAAGTAGTGGTTGAATTAGAACCACGCCCAGTCGGTTCTGGTTCGTGTTTTTACCCAGAAATTGTGTCCAATGATTATGGGGATGTATTTTTTATTATTCTTTATAAAAATAATATTCTAGGGATGTTCAGAAGTTCTGTTATGCCCTAATCAATGACCTCAATTTGAGCACTTTATTTACAAGTGGTTGTTTAGAACCAGGCCCAGTCGGTTCTGGTTGGTGCTTTACCCACAATTAGTGTCGATTGTGTGGGTTTGTTGTATTTTCACTATTCTCTGTAAGAATAAAGATCCAGGGGTGTTCTGAGACTATTTCCCACCAGAAATAGTGTCAAAAACATGCATTTTGCGACAAAAATAGTGGTTGTATTAGAACCAGGCCCAGTCGGTTCTGGTTTGTGTATACCCCCTTAACGTGTGTCCAATAGGAATGGGGTTGTATTTTTGACTATTCTGTATAAAAATTATCATCTAGGGATGTTCAGAAGTTCTTCTATGCCCGAATAAATGACCTCCATTTGGGCACTTTATTTTGCATGTTGGTTGTAGTAGAACCAAGCCCAGTCGGTTCTGGTTGGTGCTTTTACCCAGAGTTAGTGTTGATTGTGTAGGTGGATGTATTTTCACTATTCTGTCTAAAAATAAAGATCCAGGATGTTTCTAGGGGTATTTACTACCATAAATAGTCTCCAAAACATGCATTTTGTGATAAAAAATAGTAGTGAAGGCAGGTTCCGGGCCTGTGTCGGCGCATCAGTCAGGCTGGGTAGCCGCTATGGCCCAGGTGATTTTCCAGGGCTGCCCTGCTCTTGACGGAGTGGCCACCCAGCGGGGCTGTGTGTGTTTCATGGTGGGAGACTCGTGCTGCCCCTTCATCCCTGCCGGCATGTCCTGCTCGGTCCATGATGCCCTGCAGGCTATTAGGAACATGCAGAGAGCTGTGACCGGAGATCCGGTTCCACAACGAGGATGGCTTGACTGGTTCTTCTCTGGCTCATGGAAACAGCCACTTCAATATTTCAATATTTTCACAGACACAAAAGGAGGGAATTGTGGGATGGACTGGCTAACTGGCTTAATAATTGTTTATTCTTGTCGCACCATGTGGTCATACTGGTTTAACTTTGTTTTTTAAGATCGTAGAATGCAAGGTAGACTAGCCAAACTGGTTTTACAATTGAATTAAAAGATGGTGGAATGTAAGAAAGACTAACTAGTTGGCCTTGCAATTGTTTGTTCGCCTCGAGAAATATAAGAAAGGCTGGCTAACAGGGTTTGCAATTTTTTCCTTGTATTGTGCGATGAAAAGAGGTTCAACTTCAGGAGTAACTGTCACTCTCCAGGTCATCTAGGGTCAAGTGCACACTTGAAAACTTTCATATTCGACCAAAACGTGCTTATCAGCACATAAAAAGCACATTTGGTGGTACGCGGGAAGAACGGCAGCAGACAAAAAGGCTATTTAGAAAGGTATCACCACTACGCAGAAGAACGTCGGCTACTCTGCCCTCACTGGAAGACATTGCCAGCCCTCGTTACCTCAGCAGAGCCAGGGACATGATCAGGGACCCATGCCACCCTGGTCACAATCGGTTCCAGCTGCTGCTCTCTGGCAGACAGACGCTGTAAGTTTCCCACATCCGTTGGGACTCTAAACTTGGGGTAACACAACACAATCCCTTCTGTGTAATAACTTCGGGTGAGGTAATATGAATAGACATTAGGTACAAGGTGATCTGACACCTACATGCTGAATGAAGGTAAGTGAAAGACAGTGAGAGGTAATCTCACTGATGTAATATCATCAAATTTTATAATTAAATAAGTTTTTCATTTGGCATCATTCTAATGGCTAGATATTAAGTTATAATGAAAACTATGATACTTGGCCAAAACGTGATTTTCAGCGCATGAAACGCACGTTAAGGCAATAAAAACTGAAATGTTCCCCTGCTGCGAAACAAACACTCAGAGGCACATAGTTACTGTGTATATAGTGTATAATTGTCCAATTCAAGTAAGTTTTTCATTTTGCATCATTCTAAGTGCTAGAAATTAAGTTATAGTGAAAACTATGATACTTGGCCAAAACGTGATTTTCAGCGCATGAAATGCACATTAAGGCAATAAAAACTGAAATGTTCCCCCGCTGCGAAACAAACTGTCAGTGACACATAGTCACTGTGTATATAGTTTATAATCATCCAAATTAAGTAGGTTATTCATTTGATATCATTCTAAGTGATGAAAGTTAGGGTTGGGGTTAGGGTTAGGTTAAGTTATAGTGAAAACTATGATACTTGGTCAAAACATGATTTTCAGCGCATGAAACGCACATTAGGGCAAAAAAACTGAAATGTTTGTTAGGTCTGAAAATACAACTTCAGGAGCAGGCTAAGAAAGAGTGAGATAAATTTAAATGGAAAATATGTATGACCAGACTGCAAAGTGGACAGAGAGTTCCTACAGTGGGCTCCTGTTCACTGCGATGTTACTGCAACTCTAGTCGAATGACCAGTGAGTGTGTCTTAAATACAGGCAAAACTGACAGTTGTCCCTAAGACTTTGGACAGATACGTTTCAGTCATTTGCAGGGCAACAAGTAATTGATTAGTGTCGGGCCTGGAATCTGTAGTCAATGGTTTCCAGACGTAGGGTGTTCTTCGCTGTTCCTACCCTGGGGAATACCGCCATCATGATTTTGGAGGAGACTGACCAGTGTTTGTATTAGAGGGGGACATCCGAGCCCCAAACTGAATCATGGGGGAAGAAATCAAAGCTCCGTCGTTGACGCCTGGTGGGTAGATGTGGGTTGGCGTCGACAGTTGGAATCGAGTCTGCTGTTAGAACGTACGTGTGGTCGGATGCAGATGTAGGGACACAGAGCCCAGTTGTATTGGTGGGGATGATCATATACACTTGCCATTCGCAGAGCCACCATATTTGGTCCAGTACTGTCCATGATTGGGAAGGAATGTGTCTGATCTCGGCGCACCTGGTGACGTGAACTTGGTCCAAAGGGGTCTTCGGATCCGGTCCGCTGAAGTTGAAACAGGATGGATAACAGTCTGTTCGGTTGTTGCACTGGACATACGTTGCGGTATTGACTGTAGCTGCTAATGGTACTGCGACCATGGTATGTAGGCGGTCGAGCTTTGCTGGAAGGATTCTCTCAGATTACCCAGGATACAGTTGTAGGTGAGGTTGGCGAGTTCTTCGTTCTGTCGGTTGGACCATAGCTGTGGTTGGGCTACGGCAGTAGGCATGAGGGAACAGACATAACAACTCATTGGTTGTGGCGCGGGCTGTGAGTGCGGTGTATCTGTACCAACTGTTCCTCATCATCAGGTTGTAGTCGTTTTCTTCCTGTGTTTGGACATGGGCGAGAATAAGGTGTATCTACTCAGGCTTAGGTGTTCCTGCCGGACGGATTTTGAGTAGGCGTGTGGCGGATGGTTGTACGAAGGGGTTCACACCAATCACTTTGGGGACCATGGCTGGACTAGTAGTGCGGATGGTGATAGTAAAGAGGGGGCCTTTTCCTGGTCGGTCCGGTCGGAGGCATAGGTTGATGCAGCCTTTTTGTTGGATATTGGTCGTAAGGTCTAGCATATGTTTACCATCTTTGATGGTGGTGGCTAACTTGGTGAAGTTAGCGGTCATGGTGGTAGCTTCTTTGGAAAGGGGCCAATTGATGGTTTTGTAGCCTGTATGGAGGAGGACCTGGTCCAAGGTGTCTGGCCAGACCACTCAGACTCTGGGAGCTTGTAGGTACCAATAAAAATAACTGGAGTCAGTCCTGTGTAATCCCAAGTGAGTAAGCTGTAGGCTGAGCAAAGGGACTTGAACGACGATTGGTGTCTTGGTTGATGGGATGCAGATCTGGGGGCCCCTGATCGTTTCCTGAACCAGCTAGTGGGGCATTCTCCTCCAGTGGGAGTGTACCAAGGTTCTGGTACGTTCCCCCCATGTGGTTGAACACAGAGCGGTGATGATGATGGCCAAAATCACACGGTGAGGTCCGTCCCAACGTGGAGAAGACCAGCACTTTCTTTTTATCACCTTGACGAGTCCCAGGTCTCCTGGGGACAGGACCTCCTCTGTGGGAGACAGAGAAGATGTCGGCAGATTATTTTGCATTCATCACAGTTCTTTCTTGGAACATTTTGCATAACCACTTAGTGAGGGATTCTGTTTCCCTTTTCTCTTCTACCACCAGATCTTTTTCCCACATTGTTCAGTGGAAGGGTCTGTCTTTCACTGCCTCAAATGGTGTGCATCCCTGTGCTGTTGGAATGATTCTCATGTACGTTTCTACCAGGCTCAGGCATTCTTGCCATCGTTTTCCTGTATCTTCCATGGTTTTTCTGAGTCTGAGTTTTACTGTTCTAATGGTTTGTTCGACGAGTCCAGCACTTTGGTTCAGTTTGATGAAATCCATGTTCAGAAGCTCGAAGGGATATGTTCCTGTTTGCCTTGTTCCATGCTTGGGTCGTTCATTGCCTTGAGAGTTGTGTCTACAGCAGTTTAGACAGTTTCTGCAAAAAAATTGAAGTAAGTTTGGAGACCTCTGGGAACATGCATTGTTTGTTGTACTGTACTGATCATCCCTTCTGTTGAGACATGGCTCCTCCCATGGCTCAATTTGGCAATTACTTCAAACAATGATCGTGGGACGCATGGCTTGTTTTCTACTGCATAGAGTCCGTTCTTGTGTTGAGTGGCTCCTTTTGTTTCCCATTGCAGTTTCTCTTTTTCTGGGGCATGATTTTACATTTCTCTTAGGTATTCAGCAGGGATTGGGCTGTGTCTTTCCACCGTCACGTCTTGTTCTAGGAATAGTCTACATGCCTCTGTCAGTGCCACTATTTCTGCGGCTTGTGCAGACCAGTCGCCGGGGAGTCGTCCTGTCTTGAGGTTGTCTTTTTGAGTCACCACGGCATATACGTTGTGTTTTTCTCCATCCAGGGTTTTTGATGATGATCCATCCCCATAGGCAATGTGTCCGGGGGGCAATGGGTTGTCCATTAGGTCAGTTGCATATACGTGGTTAATTATGATTCGTTGAGTGGGCAACTGTGAGAATTGGTTTAACCACTTGTCGTCCGGTCTCCCATGAACTTCAGGGTGACATGTAATGGCCATGTTTGTTGTTCCTGTCCTGGGGCTGCTGGGCAGATATCTTCAGACTGTTCTCTTAGACTTTCAGCTACCTTGGCAGAATCATTCCCGACAATGTCGAGAGAGTAGAAGCTGTTAGATGTGGTGGTGTGGAAGATATTTTTGGTCTGTAATTCCCTGGGTCGGAGGCCATTTTGGGTGGCCACTAGGCTTAGCCCAAGCTGGACCATGATATCTCGTCCCGGTAACTCTCCGATTTTCATTTTGCAGTCTGACAATAAACCCATCCCTTTTGTTGCTTTCTGACCCATATTAATCACTTACTTAATAGTTTAAACAACAATTATTTTCTAAATTACCCGAAATTGATCTCCACTTTGTGATTAACCCAATATCTCTGAACACACAAAGACCAAAAGTCCCTGACTTTGTCTTAGTTAAGTCCCTGACTCTATTAACAGACCAAGACTATAATGCCTTTGCTAATTCTTGTTCTACTTTCATTGGTCCCGGACCAATTGGTTTATTACCAGACTGCAAAGTGGACAGTGAGAGTTCCTACAGTAGGGTCCTGTTCAACGCGATGTTCCTGAAACTCTAGTCGAATGACCAGTGTGTGTGTCTTAAATACAGGAAAAACTGGCAGTTGTCACTAGGACTTTGGACAGATACATTTCAGTCATTTGCAGGGCAAAAAGTAATTGATCAGTGTCAGACAGTTGAATATTTGTGCTGACATGTCACCCCAATCACAAGACTAATATTGTTTATTCAGTCAGACAGTTGGGTGTTTATGCTGCTATGTCAGCCGTAAGGATGACTACAATGCTGTTATACTCACAAAAACTTATACAATATGAACAAGCATTTGCAAAGATACTTTGTCTAATCTTACATATTCCCCTGCTGCAAAAAAAACTGTCAGAGACACATAGTTACTGTGTATATAGTGTAAAATCGTCCAATTCAAGTAAGTTATCCATTTGGCATCATTCTCATTGATAAAAATTAAGTTACAATGAAAACAATCATACTTGGCCAAAACGTGATTTTCAGGGTATGAAAAGTACATTAAGGCAATAAAAACTGAAAAGTTCCCCTGCTGCCAAACAAACTGTCAGAGACACAGTTACTGTGTATATAGTGTAAAATCGTCCAATTCAAGTAAGTTTTTTATTTGGCATCGTTCAAAGTGATAGAAATTAAGTTACAATGAAAACTATCATACTTGGCCAAAACGTGATTATCAGGACATGAAAAGCACATTACGGCAATAAAAACTGAAAAGTTCCCCTGCTGCCAACGCACTGTCAGAGACACATAGTTCCTGTGTATATAGTGTAAAATCGTCCTATCCATATAAGTCTTTCATTGGCATCATTCTAGGTGATTCTGGAGCTATTTCCCACCATAAAAAGTGTCCAAAACAGGCATTTTGCGATTAAAATAGTTGTTGTATTAGAACCAGGCCCAGGCGATTCTGGTTGGTGTTTTTACCCTGAAATTGTGTCCAATGATGATAAGGATGTATTTTTGATTATTCTGTATAAAAATAATCATCTAGGGATGTTCAGAAGTTTTGTTACGCCCGAATCAATGACCTCAATTTGGGCACTTTATTTACAAGTGGTGGTTTTTAAGAACCAGGCCCAGTCGGTTCTGGTTGGTGCTTTTACCCAGATATAGTATCCATTGTGTGGGTAGATGTATTTTCACTATTCTGTCTAAAAATAAAGATCCAGGACAGTTCCGGGCCTATTTCCCTCCATAAATAGTGTCCAAAACATGCATTTTGCGATACAAAATAGTGGCTGCATTATAACAGGGTCCAGTCGGTTCTGGTGGGTGTTTGTATACGAAACTTGTGTCCAATTATGATGGGGATGCATACTTGACTATTCTGTATAGAAGTAATCATCTAGCGATATTCAGAAGTTCTGTTATGCCCGAATGAATTACTTTCATTTGGTCACTTTATTTACAAGTGGTGGTTTAGAAACAGGCCCAGTCGGTTTTGGTTGGTGCTTTTACCCAGAATTTGTGTTTATTGTGTGAGTGGATGTATTTTCACTATTTTGTATAACAATAATGATCCAGGATGATTCTGGAGCTATTTCCCACCACAAACAGTGTCCAAAACAGGCATTTTGCGGTTAAAGTAGTGGTTGTATTAGAACCACGCCCAGTCGGTTCTGGTTCGTGTTTTTACCCAGAAATTGTGTCCAATGATTATGGGGATGTATTTTTTATTATTCTTTATAAAAATAATATTCTAGGGATGTTCAGAAGTTCTGTTATGCCCTAATCAATGACCTCAATTTGGGCACTTTATTTACAAGTGGTTGTTTAGAACCAGGCCCAGTCGGTTCTGGTTGGTGCTTTACCCACAATTAGTGTCGATTGTGTGGGTTTGATGTATTTTTTTAAATAGTCTCCAAAACATGCATTTTGTGATAAAAAATAGTAGTTGAAAAAATGAAAAAATGAAAATCAGACATAGGCATTGTCGTCATCATTGACTTGACAAAAAGCCTAGTAGTCATCATACCCTCAGCAGCGTATGACGAAATTGTATAGTGCTTCTCCACAAGTTCGTCTTCCCAGGCCAGACACATTTATGACATTTATTTATGACATATTCATACTTGTTAGCTCTCCGCCTTGAGCGCCATTTTGCGGCGACTGCAAGATGCCTCACCGATGCCAACAAGAATAAGGTGGATCACTTACCTCTCAGTCTTTATACTTACCCTCCCTCAGTCAGCCTTTGGAAGGCAGATCTGCGCCAAACGACCTTCCTGTTACTTCATTTCGACTTGACTTAATTTCATAGTAGGGATATGTGTAGTCGTCACGTCACGTGTTGCTGCAGGTTCAGAGACCTGATGGCTGTTGGGAAAAAGCTGTCCTTGAGCCAGTTTGTCCGTGCTTTGTAGGACCTGTAGCGTCTGCCAGATGGAAGCAACTGGAACAGGCCGTGTCCAGGGTGGTATGGGTCTCCAACAATGGACCCGGCTCTTCTAAGGTATCGGGGGTTGGCAATGTCTTCTAGTGATGGCAGAGAGCAGCCGACGATCTTCTGGGCAGTGTTTATCACCCTCTGTATGGCTTTTTTGTCTGCTGCCGTGCTTCCGGTATACCACACTGTAATGCCGTAAGTCAGGATGCTCTCCACAGTGGCTCTGTAGAAGGTTGCCAGAAGCTTGGTGTCCAATGTGTCCCTTCTCAGTACCCTGAGAAAGTGGAGTCGTTTCTGGGCCTTCTTTACTAACACTGTGGTGTTTGTGGACCAGGAGAGCCTATCCGTGACGTGGACTCCCAGAAATTTGAAGGATTGGACCCTGTCTACACATACTCCGTTAATGAGGAGTGGGGCCAGGTCTGTGCTGCGCTTGCGAAAGTCCAGGATTATTTCTTTAGTCTTTGCGGTATTTAGTGTAAGATTGTTCGCCGAGCACCAAGAAGACAGTTTGTCGACCTCGTCTCTGTAAGCTGACTCATCCCCGCCTGAGATGAGTCCGATCACAGTGGTGTCATCGGCGAATTTGATGATAGAGTTTGACTGGTGGGCTGGTGTGCAGTCGTATGTGTACAAGGAGTACAGGACAGGACTCAGTACACAGCCTTGTGGTGAGCCAGTGTTCAGTGTAATGGCGGAAGAGAGGTGTGGACCCATTCTGACAGTTTGTGGTCGACCAGTCAAGAAGTTCTTTACCCAGCAGCAGATTGAAGAGGATAGTCCAAGGTGGTAGAGTTTGTCCTTCAGGATGTCCGGCTTGATGGTGTTAAAGGCTGAGCTATAGTCTATGAAAAGCATCGTCACATAGTTCCCCCGGTGCTCCAGGTGGCTCAGTGCTGTGTGAAGAGCCACAGCGATAGCATCCTCAGTGGACCTGTTTTCTCTATAAGCAAACTGGTGAGGGTCAACTGAGGGGGGGATTGTCCTTCTGATGTGTCGGGCCACCAACTTTTCAAAGCACTTCATGATCACAGGCGTGAGAGCAACAGGCCTGTAATCGTTCAAGCTGCAGATGGTTGGCCTTTTTGGGGACAGGAATGATGGTGGCAGATTTTAGGCAGGCAGGAACGATGGATAGTTAAATTATAACTGGTTAGTCTCGGTTCTGGTTGCTGTTTATATCCGAAACTTGTGTCCAAAGAGGATGGGGATGTATATTTTACTATTCTGTTTAAAAATAATCATGTAGGGATGTTTTGGGGCTTTTTTTACACAAGAATCCAAAACCTCCAATGGATCTTTATTTTGCACGGTGGTTGAATTAGAACCGGGCCCAGTCGGTTCTGGTTGCCGCTTTTACCCAGATTTAGTGTCAATTGTGTGGATGGATGCATTTTCACTATTATGTGTAAAATTAAAGATGCAGGGATGTTCTGGGAATATTTCACACCGTCAATAGTGTCCAAAACATTTTGCGATAAAAATAGTGGTTGTATTAGAACAAGGCCCAATCGGTTCTGGTTGGTGTATTTACCCAGAATTTGTGTTGATTGAGTGGGTGGATGTAGTTTCACTATTTTCTATAAAAATAATGTTTCCCACCATAAACATTGTCCAAAACAGGCATTTTGCGATTAAAAAAGAGGTCGTATTAGAACCAGGCCCAGTCGGTTCTGGTTGGTGCTTCTACCCATAATTAGTGTTGAATGTGTAGATGGATGTATTTTCACTATTCTGTGTAAAAATAATGATCCAGGATGGTTCTGGAGCTATTTTCCCACCATAAACAGTGTCCAAAACAGGCATTCTGCGATTAAAATAGTGGTTGTATTAGAACCAGGCCCAGTCTGTTCTGGTTGGTGAATTTACCCGAAAAATTGTATCCATTGACGATGGGGATGTATTTTTGATTATTATGTATAAAAATAATCATCTAGGGATCTTCAGAAGTTCTGTTATTCCCGAATCAATGACCTCCATTTGGGCACATTATTGACGGAGCTCACGACCATGATGCAGTGTGTGGCTCGGATGTGTCCCTCAAACACAAATACTGGTCAGTCTCATCCAAAATCCTAATGGCTCAGTTCCCTTGAGTGGGAGCGGCAAGGAACGCCCTGCATTTGAAGACCATTGAAGGCAGGTTCCGGGCCTGTGTCGGCGCATCAGTCAGGCTGGGTAGCCGCTATGGCCCAGGTGATTTTCCAGGGCTGCCCTGCTCTTGACGGAGTGGCCACCCAGCGGGGCTGTGTGTGTCAGACAGTTGAATATTTGTGCTGACATGTCACCCCAATCACAAGACTAAGATTGTTTATTCAGTCAGACAGTTGGGTGTTTATGCTGCTATGTCAGCCGTAAGGATGACTACAATGCTGTTATACTCACAAAAACTTATACAATATGAACAAGCATTTGCAAAGATACTTTGTCTAATCTTACATATTCCCCTGCTGCCAAAAAAACTGTCAGAGACACATAGTTACTGTGTATATAGTGTAAAATCGTCCAATTCAAGTAAGTTATCCATTTGGCATTATTCTCATTGCTAAAAATTAAGTTACAATGAAAACAATCATACTTGGCCAAAACGTGATTTTCAGGGTATGAAAAGTACATTAAGGCAATAAAAACTGAAAAGTTCCCCTGCTGCCAAACAAACTGTCAGAGACACATAGTTCCTGTGTATATAGTGTAAAATCGTCCTATCCATGTAAGTCTTTCATTGGCATCATTCTAGGTGATTCTGGAGCTATTTCCCACCATAAAAAGTGTCCAAAACAGGCATTTTGCGATTAAAATAGTGGTTGTATTAGAACCAGGCCCAGGCGATTCTGGTTGGTGTTTTTACCCTGAAATTGTGTCCAATGATGATAAGGATGTATTTTTGATTATTCTGTATAAAAATAATCATCTAGGGATGTTCAGAAGTTTTGTTACGCCCGAATCAATGACCTCAATTTGGGCACTTTATTTACAAGTGGTGGTTTTTAAGAACCAGGCCCAGTCGGTTCTGGTTGGTGCTTTTACCCAGATATAGTATCCATTGTGTGGGTAGATGTATTTTCACTATTCTGTCTAAAAATAAAGATCCAGGACAGTTCCAGGCCCAGTCGGTTCTGGTTGGTGCTTTACCCACAATTAGTGTCGATTGTGTGGGTTTGATGTATTTTCACTATTCTCTGTAAGAATAAAGATCCAGGGATGTTCTGAGACTATTTCCCACCAGAAATAGTGTCAAAAACATGCATTTTGCGACAAAAATAGTGGTTGTATTAGAACCAGGCCCAGTCGGTGCTGGTTTGTGTATACCCCCTTAACGTGTGTCCAATAGGAATGGGGTTGTATTTTTGACTATTCTGTATAAAAATTATCATCTAGGGATGTTCAGAAGTTCTTCTATGCCCGAATAAATGACCTCCATTTGGGCACTTTATTTTGCATGTTGGTTGTAGTAGAACCAAGCCCAGTCGGTTCTGGTTGGTGCTTTTACCCAGAGTTAGTGTTGATTGTGTAGGTGGATGTATTTTCACTATTCTGTCTAAAAATAAAGATCCAGGATGGTTCTAGGGGTATTTACTACCATAAATAGTCTCCAAAACATGCATTTTGTGATAAAAAATAGTAGTTGAAAAAATGAAAAAATGAAAATCAGACATAGGCATTGTCGTCATCATTGACTTGACAAAAAGCCTAGTAGTCATCATACCCTCAGCAGCGTATGACGAAATTGTATAGTGCTTCTCCACAAGTTCGTCTTCCCAGGCCAGACACATTTATGACATTTATTTATGACATATTCATACTTGTTAGCTCTCCGCCTTGAGCGCCATTTTGCGGCGACTGCAAGATGCCTCACCGATGCCAACAAGAATAAGGTGGATCACTTACCTCTCAGTCTTTATACTTACCCTCCCTCAGTCAGCCTTTGGAAGGCAGATCTGCGCCAAACGACCTTCCTGTTACTTCATTTCGACTTGACTTAATTTCATAGTAGGGATATGTGTAGTCGTCACGTCACGTGTTGCTGCAGGTTCAGAGACCTGATGGCTGTTGGGAAAAAGCTGTCCTTGAGCCTGTTTGTCCGTGCTTTGTAGGACCTGTAGCGTCTGCCAGATGGAAGCAACTGGAACAGGCCGTGTCCAGGGTGGTATGGGTCTCCAACAATGGACCCGGCTCTTCTAAGGTATCGGGGGTTGGCAATGTCTTCTAGTGATGGCAGAGAGCAGCCGACGATCTTCTGGGCAGTGTTTATCACCCTCTGTATGGCTTTTTTGTCTGCTGCCGTGCTTCCGGTATACCACACTGTAATGCCGTAAGTCAGGATGCTCTCCACAGTGGCTCTGTAGAAGGTTGCCAGAAGCTTGGTGTCCAATTTGTCCCTTCTCAGTACCCTGAGAAAGTGGAGTCCTTTCTGGGCCTTCTTTACTAACACTGTGGTGTTTGTGGACCAGGAGAGCCTATCCGTGACGTGGACTCCCAGAAATTTGAAGGATTGGACCCTGTCTACACATACTCCGTTAATGAGGAGTGGGGCCAGGTCTGTGCTGCGCTTGCGAAAGTCCAGGATTATTTCTTTAGTCTTTGCGGTATTTAGTGTAAGATTGTTCGCCGAGCACCAAGAAGACAGTTTGTCGACCTCGTCTCTGTAAGCTGACTCATCCCCGCCTGAGATGAGTCCGATCACAGTGGTGTCATCGGCGAATTTGATGATAGAGTTTGACTGGTGGGCTGGTGTGCAGTCGTATGTGTACAAGGAGTACAGGACAGGACTCAGTACACAGCCTTGTGGTGAGCCAGTGTTCAGTGTAATGGCGGAAGAGAGGTGTGGACCCATTCTGACAGTTTGTGGTCGACCAGTCAAGAAGTTCTTTACCCAGCAGCAGATTGAAGAGGATAGTCCAAGGTGGTAGAGTTTGTCCTTCAGGATGTCCGGCTTGATGGTGTTAAAGGCTGAGCTATAGTCTATGAAAAGCATCGTCACATAGTTCCCCCGGTGCTCCAGGTGGCTCAGTGCTGTGTGAAGAGCCACAGCGATAGCATCCTCAGTGGACCTGTTTTCTCTATAAGCAAACTGGTGAGGGTCAACTGAGGGGGGGATTGTCCTTCTGATGTGTCGGGCCACCAACTTTTCAAAGCACTTCATGATCACAGGCGTGAGAGCAACAGGCCTGTAATCGTTCAAGCTGCAGATGGTTGGCCTTTTTGGGGACAGGAATGATGGTGGCAGATTTTAGGCAGGCAGGAACGATGGATAGTTGCATTATAACTGGTTAGTCTCGGTTCTGGTTGCTGTTTATATCCGAAACTTGTGTCCAAAGAGGATGGGGATGTATATTTTACTATTCTGTTTAAAAATAATCATGTAGGGATGTTTTGGGGCTTTTTTTACACAAGAATCAAAAACCTCCAATGGATCTTTATTTTGCACGGTGGTTGAATTAGAACCGGGCCCAGTCGGTTCTGGTTGCCGCTTTTACCCAGATTTAGTGTCAATTGTGTGGATGGATGCATTTTCACTATTATGTGTAAAATTAAAGATGCAGGGATGTTCTGGGAATATTTCACACCGTCAATAGTGTCCAAAAAATTTTGCGATAAAAATAGTGGTTGTATTAGAACAAGGCCCAATCGGTTCTGGTTGGTGTATTTACCCAGAATTTGTGTTGATTGAGTGGGTGGATGTAGTTTCACTATTTTCTATAAAAATAATGTTTCCCACCATAAACATTGTCCAAAACAGGCATTTTGCGATTAAAAAAGAGGTCGTATTAGAACCAGGCCCAGTCGGTTCTGGTTGGTGCTTCTACCCATAATTAGTGTTGAATGTGTAGATGGATGTATTTTCACTATTCTGTGTAAAAATAATGATCCAGGATGGTTCTGGAGCTATTTTCCCACCATAAACAGTGTCCAAAACAGGCATTCTGCGATTAAAATAGTGGTTGTATTAGAACCAGGCCCAGTCTGTTCTGGTTGGTGAATTTACCCGAAAAATTGTATCCATTGACGATGGGGATGTATTTTTGATTATTATGTATAAAAATAATCATCTAGGGATCTTCAGAAGTTCTGTTATTCCCGAATCAATGACCTCCATTTGGGCACATTATTGACGGAGCTCACGACCATGATCCAGTGTGTGGCTCGGATGTGTCCCTCAAACACAAATACTGGTCAGTCTCATCCAAAATCCTAATGGCTCAGTTCCCTTGAGTGGGAGCGGCAAGGAACGCCCTGCATTTGAAGACCATTGAAGGCAGGTTCCGGGCCTGTGTCGGCGCATTAGTCAGGCTGGGTAGCCGCTATGGCCCAGGTGATTTTCCAGGGCTGCCCTGCTCTTGACGGAGTGGCCACCCAGCGGGGCTGTGTGTGTTTCATGGTGGGAGACTCGTGCTGCCCCTTCATCCCTGCCGGCATGTCCTGCTCGGTCCATGATGCCCTGCAGGCTATTAGGAACATGCAGAGAGCTGTGACCGGAGATCCGGTTCCACAACGAGGATGGCTTGACTGGTTCTTCTCTGGCTCATGGAAACAGCCACTTCAATATTTCAATATTTTCACAGACACAAAAGGAGGGAATTGTGGGATGGACTGGCTAACTGGCTTAATAATTGTTTATTCTTGTCGCACCATGTGGTCATACTGGTTTAACTTTGTTTTTTAAGATCGTAGAATGCAAGGTAGACTAGCCAAACTGGTTTTACAATTGAATTAAAAGATCGTGGAATGTAAGAAAGACTAACTAGTTGGCCTTGCAATTGTTTGTTCGCCTCGAGAAATATAAGAAAGGCTGGTTAACAGGGTTTGCAATTTTTTCCTTGTATTGTGCGATGAAAAGAGGTTCAACTTCAGGAGTAACTGTCACTCTCCAGGTCATCTAGGGTCAAGTGCACACTTGAAAACTTTCATATTCGACCAAAACGTGCTTATCAGCACATAAAAAGCACATTTGGTGGTACGCGGGAAGAACGGCAGCAGACAAAAAGGCTATTTAGAAAGGTATCACCACTACGCAGAAGAACGTCGGCTACTCTGCCCTCACTGGAAGACATTGCCAGCCCTCGTTACCTCAGCAGAGCCAGGGACATGATCAGGGACCCATGCCACCCTGGTCACAATCGGTTCCAGCTGCTGCTCTCTGGCAGACAGACGCTGTAAGTTTCCCACATCCGTTGGGACTCTAAACTTGGGGTAACACAACACAATCCCTTCTGTGTAATAACTTCGGGTGAGGTAATATGAATAGACATTAGGTACAAGGTGATCTGACACCTACATGCTGAATGAAGGTAAGTGAAAGACAGTGAGAGGTAAGAGATCCACTCAAGGGGTGGTGATGCAATGTATCCATAAAGGCAGAATTGTAAATTAAGAGTCTGGAGTCATAACTTGTAAAACGGTGTAAAAATGTCAGAGACACAAATGACATAGTGTAATATCATCAAATTTTATAATTAAATAAGTTTTTCATTTGGCATCATTCTAATGGCTAGATATTAAGTTATAATGAAAACTATGATACTTGGCCAAAACGTGATTTTCAGCGCATGAAACGCACGTTAAGCCAATAAAAACTGAAATGTTCCCCTGCTGCGAAACAAACTGTCAGAGACACATAGTTACTGTGTATATAGTGTATAATTGTCCAATTCAAGTAAGTTTTTCATTTGGCATCATTCTAAGTGATAGAAATTAAGTTATAGTGAAAATTATGATACTTGGCCAAAACGTGATTTTCAGCACATGAAACGCACGTTAAGGCAATAAAAACTGAAATATTCCCCTGCTGCGAAACAAACTGTCAGAGACATATAGTTACTGTGTATATAGTGTATTATCGTCCAATTCAAGTAAGTTTTTCATTTAGCATCATTCTAAGTGATAGAAATTAAGTTATAGTGAAAACTATCATACTCGGCCAAAACATGATTTTCAGCGCATGAAACGCACGTTAGCAATAAAAACTGAAATGTCCCCCTGCTGCGAAACAAACTGTCAGAGACACATAGTTACTGTGTATATAGTGTAAAATAGTCCAATTCAAGTAAGTTTTGCATTTAGCATCATTCTAAGTGATAGAAATTAAGTTATAGTGAAAACTATGATACTTGGCCAAAACGTGATTTTCAGCGCATGAAACGCACGTTAAGGCAATAAAAACTGAAATGTTCCCCTGCTGCGAAACAAACTGTCAGAGACACATAGTTAATGTGTATATAGTGTATTATTGTCCAATTCAAGTAAGTTTTTCATTTGGCATCATTCTAAGTGATAGAAATTAAGTTATAGTGAAAATTATGATACTTGGCCAAAACGTGATTTTCAGCGCATGAAACGCACGTTAAGGCAATAAAAACTGAAATGTTCCCCTGCTGCGAAACAAACTGCCAGAGGCACATAGTTACTGTGTCTATAGTGTAAAATCATCCAATTCAAGTAAGTATTGCATTTAGCATCATTCTATGTGCTAGAAATTAAGTTATAGTGAAAACTATGATACTTGGCCAAAACGTGATTTTCAGCGCATGAAACGCACGTTAAGGCAATAAAAACTGAAATGTTCCCCTGCTGCGAAACAAACTGTCAGAGGCACATAGTTACTGTGTCTATAGTGTAAAATCATCCAATTCAAGTAAGTATTGCATTTAGGATCATTCTAAGTGCTAGAAATTAAGTTATAGTGAAAACTATGATACTTGGCCAAAACGTGATTTTCAGCGCATGAAACGCACGTTAAGGCAATAAAAACTGAAATGTTCCCCTGCTGCGAAACAAACACTCAGAGGCACATAGTTACTGTGTATATAGTGTATAATTGTCCAATTCAAGTAAGTTTTTCATTTTGCATCATTCTAAGTGCTAGAAATTAAGTTATAGTGAAAACTATGATACTTGGCCAAAACGTGATTTTCAGCGCATGAAATGCACATTAAGGCAATAAAAACTGAAATGTTCCCCCGCTGCGAAACAAACTGTCAGTGACACATAGTCACTGTGTATATAGTTTATAATCATCCAAATTAAGTAGGTTTTTCATTTGATATCATTCTAAGTGATGAAAGTTAGGGTTGGGGTTAGGGTTAGGTTAAGTTATAGTGAAAACTATGATACTTGGTCAAAACATGATTTTCAGCGCATGAAACGCACATTAGGGCAAAAAAACTGAAATGTTTGTTAGGTCTGAAAATACAACTTCAGGAGCAGGCTAAGAAAGAGTGAGATAAATTTAAATAGAAAATATGTATGACCAGACTGCAAAGTGGACAGAGAGTTCCTACAGTGGGCTCCTGTTCACTGCGATGTTACTGCAACTCTAGTCGAATGACCAGTGAGTGTGTCTTAAATACAGGCAAAACTGACAGTTGTCCCTAAGACTTTGGACTGATACGTTTCAGTCATTTGCAGGGCAACAAGTAATTGATTAGTGTCGGGCCTGGAATCTGTAGTCAATGGTTTCCAGACGTAGGGTGTTCTTCGCTGTTCCTACCCTGGGGAATACCGCCATCATGATTTTGGAGGAGACTGACCAGTGTTTGTATTAGAGGGGGACATCCGAGCCCCAAACTGAATCATGGGGGAAGAAATCAAAGCTCCGTCGTTGACGCCTGGTGGGTAGATGTGGGTTGGCGTCGACAGTTGGAATCGAGTCTGCTGTTAGAACGTACGTGTGGTCGGATGCAGATGTAGGGACACAGAGCCCAGTTGTATTGGTGGGGATGATCATATACACTTGCCATTCGCAGAGCCACCATATTTGGTCCAGTACTGTCCATGATTGGGAAGGAATGTGTCTGATCTCGGCGCACCTGGTGACGTGAACTTGGTCCAAAGGGGTCTTCGGATCCGGTCCGCTGAAGTTGAAACAGGATGGATAACAGTCTGTTCGGTTGTTGCACTGGACATACGTTGCGGTATTGACTGTAGCTGCTAATGGAACTGCGACCATGGTATGTAGGCGGTCGAGCTTTGCTGGAAGGATTCTCTCAGATTACCCAGGATACAGTTGTAGGTGAGGTTGGCGAGTTCTTCGTTCTGTCGGTTGGACCATAGCTGTGGTTGGGCTACGGCAGTAGGCATGAGGGAACAGACATAACAACTCATTGGTTGTGGCGCGGGCTGTGAGTGCGGTGTATCTGTACCAACTGTTCCTCATCATCAGGTTGTAGTCGTTTTCTTCCTGTGTTTGGACATGGGCGAGAATAAGGTGTATCTACTCAGGCTTAGGTGTTCCTGCCGGACGGATTTTGAGTAGGCGTGTGGCGGATGGTTGTACGAAGGGGTTCACACCAATCACTTTGGGGACCATGGCTGGACTAGTAGTGCGGATGGTGATAGTAAAGAGGGGGCCTTTTCCTGGTCGGTCCGGTCGGAGGCATAGGTTGATGCAGCCTTTTTGTTGGATATTGGTCGTAAGGTCTAGCATATGTTTACCATCTTTGATGGTGGTGGCTAACTTGGTGAAGTTAGCGGTCATGGTGGTAGCTTCTTTGGAAAGGGGCCAATTGATGGTTTTGTAGCCTGTATGGAGGAGGACCTGGTCCAAGGTGTCTGGCCAGACCACTCAGACTCTGGGAGCTTGTAGGTACCAATAAAAATAACTGGAGTCAGTCCTGTGTAATCCCAAGTGAGTAAGCTGTAGGCTGAGCAAAGGGACTTGAACGACGATTGGTGTCTTGGTTGATGGGATGCAGATCTGGGGGCCCCTGATCGTTTCCTGAACCAGCTAGTGGGGCATTCTCCTCCAGTGGGAGTGTACCAAGGTTCTGGTACGTTCCCCCCATGTGGTTGAACACAGAGCGGTGATGATGATGGCCAAAATCACACGGTGAGGTCCGTCCCAACGTGGAGAAGACCAGCACTTTCTTTTTATCACCTTGACGAGTACCAGGTCTCCTGGGGACAGGACCTCCTCTGTGGGAGACAGAGAAGATGTCGGCAGATTATTTTGCATTCATCACAGTTCTTTCTTGGAACATTTTGCATAACCACTTAGTGAGGGATTCTGTTTCCCTTTTCTCTTCTACCACCAGATCTTTTTCCCACATTGTTCAGTGGAAGGGTCTGTCTTTCACTGCCTCAAATGGTGTGCATCCCTGTGCTGTTGGAATGATTCTCATGTACGTTTCTACCAGGCTCAGGCATTCTTGCCATCGTTTTCCTGTATCTTCCATGGTTTTTCTGAGTCTGAGTTTTACTGTTCTAATGGTTTGTTCGACGAGTCCAGCACTTTGGTTCAGTTTGATGAAATCCATGTTCAGAAGCTCGAAGGGATATGTTCCTGTTTGCCTTGTTCCATGCTTGGGTCGTTCATTGCCTTGAGAGTTGTGTCTACAGCAGTTTAGACAGTTTCTGCAAAAAAATTGAAGTAAGTTTGGAGACCTCTGGGAACATGCATTGTTTGTTGTACTGTACTGATCATCCCTTCTGTTGAGACATGGCTCCTCCCATGGCTCAATTTGGCAATTACTTCAAGCAAGGAAAAATATGTAAGCAGCTAGACGATATTTAAGTTTGGATAGAACAAGCTACTAAACGAGAAGAACAAAGATTTGAGAAGAAAGTTAAAAGGGCTGAACAAAGGCCGCCGTGGTTGTTGGGCCCGTTGAAGAAACAACAGCAAGAAGCCCACTTTACGAACAGCCCCCCAAATTACCTCCGCACCAAGTAAAGAGCAGAGGGAGATAAGAATTTAGAGGCAGAGGAGACAGAAATGGCATTCATCCAAATTGTTAATGATATCAAATGAGAAGAAAACAATGCAGAAATGGCATTGATCCAAATTATTAGGAAAAGTTTAGATAAAAGTTTAGATAAAATAATTAATTTAGGATAAGCATGATTTCTATAGGATGGAATAAGATGAATCATGTTTAGTGCACGAAATATAATTCATTGTTTTTCCATCACTAGATGAAATATGCTTTAGTGTGAGTCATATTAATGACTATTAACCTAGTTCTTTTGAGAATGACTAGTGCTGATAGGACAGAAAAAGGTGGTTAGCTGCCAATAAGCCCTTTTCAGGGATGGCGCTCTCCACTAGTGAGAAAATTACAGACCACTGATGTCTGTGAGCGTGAATGGTTGTTTGTCTTTTTGTGTTTTTGATTGGCCATCCACCAAGATATAATTGATCCCTTAGATATCAAGGTGGAAAAGGATTTAGCAAATTGGAATCAATTTCTGAAACTGCCAATAAGCCCTTTTCAGGGATGGCAGCGAAGGATTGGAAATTTGAAATCAATTTCTGAAATCGCCAATAAGTTTTTTTTGGATGGCGATGAAAAATCAAGGAAAATAGTTTAGTCCAAAGAATTTTTTTTGATGATAATGCATTGGATTGGAGGAACAAATCTGCAATGCGAAAATTTGAAGCACTGAGAAAAACAAAAACAGTGCATCAAATGAAATTCCAAAGTACCATTGATGTATAGGGATAATGGCATCCAAATTGTGTTAACGGATTAATTGACTGAATTGACAAAATGTTCCATATTTCGTTACCATACCATACGCCATTATTCACCTCACGATTGGAGCTGAAGGATGACTCTAATCTGGCTATCTGTATAAAAGAAAAACTTTAAAGAAAAGAAACGCACTAATTTTGAGCTAGCAGAAGAAGACTGTGTTTTTCAACAGGAAACATGGAGAAGACGCACGAGCAACCCAAAATGAGAACGTCCGTACAACTCTTGCTGACCAAACAGCAGACATGAAAATAGCGGAGGATGCAGATCCATCTTTGCACTGTAAGGAGGTTCTCTCAGTTGAAACATTTGAGGAGACAGGTAAGATAAGCTTATTGACGTGATCAGACGTAATGGAAAGCATCCAATATTGATTGGAAAGATTATTGCTCGAGGAGCAATGCCATAAACCATAAGGAACTTTTTATATTGGTTATATTGTCTCCATAAAAAGTGAAAGCGTTTCAATTGAGAACAAACCTTCTTACAGATTTTTAAAGTAAACGATTAAGAGAGAAAAGAGAGTTTCCAATGGATAGATATGTAACAAAATTTTAATTTTATGCCGGACTATTGGAAAATGTTGATTAAGAAAGTTTTATAGATGATTGGCAAACTCCAAAGACAATGGAATGTTACATTTGATAAAAAAGACTACTAGTTTGGGATATTTTGAATTTCAAATAATTGAGTCTAATATGCAACGCGATACACATTGTTAATTGAATTGGGACTTGATTACTAAGCCTTTTATAAGTAATGAATTTTAATTGCCCTAAAGGAAAATTATGCTAGAAAATCTTAACCCTGATAAACAAGGGGTGGTTACAGTTTAGTGGGTTCAATTCTTTTCAGAATTATAAATGTTTACATTTGTTTCTGGATATTAATTGATGTGAATGTAACTGTTGCAGAGAGCGGGAAAGCTGTTTTCCTGAGGAGAAGGCAGCCTGGTTTGCTCTTTGTATTTTTCCTATTTTTAGCATGATTAGTTAATTTGTGTAATTGCAGGAAAGGAAAAATCAAATATAGTTTTTGATCTTAACAAGGAAGCAGTGATCAAAATAGAATAACAGCTAGTATATCTATTTTTGAGTGATAAGACATTTAGATTTTCGCAAACAAAGTGATTGAATAAGTAAGATTGTTGTGATTTTTGTCCATTAGAGAATTAAGCCCAACCAAGTGGCCGTATGCAGGTGTTGAGCATGCGCTAAAGACGACAGCAGCTAAAGCAGCAGCGCAAACACATACTGCACAGTATTCACAACAACAAAAACGGAGTCAAAAACAGTATCAATTGATATGCAAAACATTGCATCACATAAGGTAGAAATGCATCTATACAGAAAGAACACAGAACAGTCTGCAGAAGACCTGTACACAGCTAAAGGCTTAGCGTGCCTCCCAAAAATTATTCCAAAATTGACCCATGGATTGAACCATGTCTCAACAGGGGGGATGATGGACATGGTACAGTGTGTGTTCCATGTCCCAGAGGTCTAAATACCTACTTTTAATTTTTTGGTGTTTGATTTGTTGCAGTCATGGTGTGCAAGGTAACCTCAGACCCAAACGAGGACAACGTCCAAAGAGTGTGGGACTGGTAGAGCAAACAAATGTTCATGGAAGACCATTTCAACATCCTCTATGGGAAGGTGAAACATGACAAAAGGCTAAGGGCAGGCAGACCTAATCACAGAATGGATGGTAACATGTCTGGAGAAACTTGTCCAAAGAACATGCAAGCTGCCGTGATCCCCTTTTGTCTACTTTGCAGGAGGTGGTGAAGCCAGGTGACTGGATGCTGATCCGAGTCATAAAAAGGAAGTCCTGGTTCTCTCCACGATGGGAAGACCCATTCGTGGCCCAACTCACCAACCTCCACTGCTGCAAAGATTGCTGAGAGGTATACGTAGATTCACCAATCTCAGGTCAAGGTGGTTCGAAACATAGGGGACTGTGAGTAGACTGCAAGCCGGACGGTACCAAAACCCTTGTCCGTGGAACATCATCAGACGTCTACTCACCTGCCCCGAGCGCCCCTCGCTTAACTTTGACATTTCGTAGACTTAGCATTCCCGCGCAGAAGCCAAAATGAAAGCTGCCTCCACCCTCATCACAGCGACTCTACTATCAGCCGCAACCTGGGCGTGGCTGGATGCCCTGCCCACTGAGACTCGAGCAGGAAATCGAGATGGTCCCATGCTACTGTCGCAAAAAAGACTGAGGTGGTATGAAAAGAGTGATCAAAAGAATTATTATGAAGAAAATGTGTGGTATAATTTCATGATGTTTCAGAAGAAATTGTCCGGTGTGAATGAAAATTGTTGTGTGTAGTCGTATACCTATTTCCACAGGCACCCCGCCAGTTTATCTTAAGCCAATTAATCCCTACGACTATGACACCAACACACCTCCATGGTACCTAGAAGCTGCAATTAGAGCTAAAGTTCCCCAAATTAATCCGACTGTACCACATTTGGCTTTTACAAGACTCCTAAAATACAATTGGACAGATCTTGCTATGTTGAACGACATCCCATACCCACGTGGTTTTAAAGCCGTGTGTTTTGCCAGTATCATGTCCCTTTTGGGCCACTCCATGCCGTTGAGGGAAGTCCCCATGAAGTGCTGCAGTCAGGTAATTACCCCGTGCACGCGAAACACCACTAACAAAGACCAGTTCAATGCCACAGGAGCGCCCCCGGGTGCCACCTGCAGGGATTATTACACTCTCCCTGATGTAATGGGCACTAATCCTCAAGATGATGGGTATTGGCTATGCGGCCATACAGTGTTTTTGAGTTTGCCCACAGCATGGACAGGTCGGTGTGCAATGGTGCAGATGGTCCAGGATGCCTTCCTTCTAAGGGGAGTAAAGGCAAGGGATAAGAGATCAGTGCAATTCAAACCACATGACTCAATTTGGGGCAGTGATGTTCCTGATGACCATAAACTATGGTCCACCCCCCAAAAAATTCATACTGTCACTACTTCCTCAGCTTAGAATTTGTAAAGTTATGCTCCGAGTGGAGACATTGAATTATCGTATGGGACTGTTCATTAACCAAACTTTCAAGGCTCTACAGGGCATAGCAGATGAATTACAAGCCCTTAGAGAAATGGAGCGCCAAGACCATATGGTCTTGGATTTGATAACAGCCAAGGATGGAGGTGTGTGCGCCATGGTCGGAGAACACGGTTGTACTTTCATCCCAGATGAAACCGGTGACGTAGGTAACATTATTCGTGCAATAGCTGAAATGAAAGCCTTGGCCAACGCCATGGCCCAGGATCACTCAGCTATAGGTGCATCACTTTGGTCGTGGTGAATATCCGGGTCGTGGTTCGCGATCCTGGTTAAATTTTTAACACCGTTACTTGCAATTATGTTACTCTTCTGTATTTTCTGTATTTTCTCAATGTGTATAATCCCTTGCATGAAAGCTATGGTTTGAAATACTATCCAGCATACGCTGGTAGCTTACAGTGACATACAGTATCACCGCATGACATGGCGCAATGAAGATTCTCCCACCATTTTGAAATGCGACGAGTATGTCGAGTCATCCGGGTAATTGTACATGTCTTAACTTCAAAACTGTGTTCGCTCATAAAGAGGGACACAGAGGGATTTTCTTATATAACCTTAAAGCTATCTCACGTTTTTCACCTGTGCCTTCACAAATGATTTTATTGTTTTCCTATATAACCTTAAAACTATCTCACGTTTTTCACCTTTGCCTTCACAAATGACCTTATTGTTTTCCATATGTTTAATGAAAATTCTTTCAAAGTTACTAAAGGGGGGAAATGTGAAGTATGAATGTATTTTATGCTTATTATTATGTCTTTTGGTTTATATAGTGTAGTAACTAGAATAGAATGTTGCATGACCCAGTGGAAACTTCCATCATGACACCTTTTAGTTAAGGGGGTGTCATCTTTCACGACACCCACTTCTTTGTCTACTTCGTCCCGCCTTATGTTTGTACCTAGGTCACATGACCCTTTGTTAATAAAACCAGCTCAACTGTTGGAGGGAGGCAGGGATTGGAACTGGTCAGGCAAGGAGACGGACTCATCTCCAAGCGCTGGCACCTCCCGACCCCTCCCTCAGCTGATGTCTTTGAAAATCTCATCAAGCCGACTCTGCGTGTGCTACCTCTGATCCGAATTATTGAATGTATATGGTTCTAAACCTGACACTGACAGTTGTCACTAGGACTTTGGACAGATACATTTCAGTCATTTGCAGGGCAAAAAGTAATTGATCAGTGTCAGACAGTTGAATATTTGTGCTGACATGTCACCCCAATCACAAGACTAAGATTGTTTATTCAGTCAGACAGTTGGGTGTTTATGCTGCTATGTCAGCCGTAAGGATGACTACAATGCTGTTATACTCACCAAAACTTATACAATATGAACAAGCATTTGCAAAGATACTTTGTCTAATCTTACATATTCCCCTGCTGCCAAAAAAACTGTCAGAGACACATAGTTACTGTGTATATAGTGTAAAATCGTCCAATTCAAGTAAGTTATCCATTTGGCATTATTCTCATTGCTAAAAATTAAGTTACAATGAAAACAATCATACTTGGCCAAAACGTGATTTTCAGGGTATGAAAAGTACATTAAGGCAATAAAAACTGAAAAGTTCCCCTGCTGCCAAACAAACTGTCAGAGACACATAGTTCCTGTGTATATAGTGTAAAATCGTCCTATCCATGTAAGTCTTTCATTGGCATCATTCTAGGTGATTCTGGAGCTATTTCCCACCATAAAAAGTGTCCAAAACAGGCATTTTGCGATTAAAATAGTGGTTGTATTAGAACCAGGCCCAGGCGATTCTGATTGGTGTTTTTACCCTGAAATTGTGTCCAATGATGATAAGGATGTATTTTTGATTATTCTGTATAAAAATAATCAACTAGGGATGTTCAGATGTTTTGTTACGCCCGAATCAATGACCTCAATTTGGGCACTTTATTTACAAGTGGTGGTTTTTAAGAACCAGGCCCAGTCGGTTCTGGTTGGTGCTTTTACCCAGATATAGTATCCATTGTGTGGGTAGATGTATTTTCACTATTCTGTCTAAAAATAAAGATCCAGGACAGTTCCGGGGCTATTTCCCTCCATAAATAGTGTCCAAAACATGCATTTTGCGATACAAAATAGTGGCTGCATTATAACAGGGTCCAGTCGGTTCTGGTGGGTGTTTGTATACGAAACTTGTGTCCAATTATGATGGGGATGTATACTTGACTATTCTGTATAGAAGTAATCATCTAGCGATGTTCAGAAGTTCTGTTATGCCCGAATGAATTACTTTCATTTGGTCACTTTATTTACAAGTGGTGGTTTAGAAACAGGCCCAGTCAGTTTTGGTTGGTGCTTTTACCCAGAATTTGTGTTTATTGTGTGAGTGGATGTATTTTCACTATTTTGTATAACAATAATGATCCAGGATGATTCTGGAGCTATTTCCCACCACAAACAGTGTCCAAAACAGGCATTTTGCGGTTAAAGTAGTGGTTGTATTAGAACCACGCCCAGTCGGTTCTGGTTCGTGTTTTTACCCAGAAATTGTGTCCAATGATTATGGGGATGTATTTTTTATTATTCTTTATAAAAATAATATTCTAGGGATGTTCAGAAGTTCTGTTATGCCCTAATCAATGACCTCAATTTGGGCACTTTATTTACAAGTGGTTGTTTAGAACCAGGCCCAGTCGGTTCTGGTTGGTGCTTTACCCACAATTAGTGTCGATTGTGTGGGTTTGATGTATTTTCACTATTCTCTGTAAGAATAAAGATCCAGGGATGTTCTGAGACTATTTCCCACCAGAAATAGTGTCAAAAACATGCATTTTGCGACAAAAATAGTGGTTGTATTAGAACCAGGCCCAGTCGGTTCTGGTTTGTGTATACCCCCTTAACTTGTGTCCAATAGGAATGGGGTTGTATTTTTGACTATTCTGTATAAAAATTATCATCTAGGGGTGTTCAGAAGTTCTTCTATGCCCGAATAAATGACCTCCATTTGGGCACTTTATTTTGCATGTTGGTTGTAGTAGAACCAAGCCCAGTCGGTTCTGGTTGGTGCTTTTACCCAGAGTTAGTGTTGATTGTGTAGGTGGATGTATTTTCACTATTCTGTCTAAAAATAAAGATCCAGGATGTTTCTAGGGGTATTTACTACCATAAATAGTCTCCAAAACATGCATTTTGTGATAAAAAATAGTAGTGAAGGCAGGTTCCGGGCCTGTGTCGGCGCATCAGTCAGGCTGGGTAGCCGCTATGGCCCAGGTGATTTTCCAGGGCTGCCCTGCTCTTGACGGAGTGGCCACCCAGCGGGGCTGTGTGTGTTTCATGGTGGGAGACTCGTGCTGCCCCTTCATCCCTGCCGGCATGTCCTGCTCGGTCCATGATGCCCTGCAGGCTATTAGGAACATGCAGAGAGCTGTGACCGGAGATCCGGTTCCACAACGAGGATGGCTTGACTGGTTCTTCTCTGGCTCATGGAAACAGCCACTTCAATATTTCAATATTTTCACAGACACAAAAGGAGGGAATTGTGGGATGGACTGGCTAACTGGCTTAATAATTGTTTATTCTTGTCGCACCATGTGGTCATACTGGTTTAACTTTGTTTTTTAAGATCGTAGAATGCAAGGTAGACTAGCCAAACTGGTTTTACAATTGAATTAAAAGATGGTGGAATGTAAGAAAGACTAACTAGTTGGCCTTGCAATTGTTTGTTCGCCTCGAGAAATATAAGAAAGGCTGGCTAACAGGGTTTGCAATTTTTTCCTTGTATTGTGCGATGAAAAGAGGTTCAACTTCAGGAGTAACTGTCACTCTCCAGGTCATCTAGGGTCAAGTGCACACTTGAAAACTTTCATATTCGACCAAAACGTGCTTATCAGCACATAAAAAGCACATTTGGTGGTACGCGGGAAGAACGGCAGCAGACAAAAAGGCTATTTAGAAAGGTATCACCACTACGCAGAAGAACGTCGGCTACTCTGCCCTCACTGGAAGACATTGCCAGCCCTCGTTACCTCAGCAGAGCCAGGGACATGATCAGGGACCCATGCCACCCTGGTCACAATCGGTTCCAGCTGCTGCTCTCTGGCAGACAGACGCTGTAAGTTTCCCACATCCGTTGGGACTCTAAACTTGGGGTAACACAACACAATCCCTTCTGTGTAATAACTTCGGGTGAGGTAATATGAATAGACATTAGGTACAAGGTGATCTGACACCTACATGCTGAATGAAGGTAAGTGAAAGACAGTGAGAGGTAATCTCACTGATGTAATATCAAATTTTATAATTAAATAAGTTTTTCATTTGGCATCATTCTAATGGCTAGATATTAAGTTATAATGAAAACTATGATACTTGGCCAAAACGTGATTTTCAGCGCATGAAACGCACGTTAAGCCAATAAAAACTGAAATGTTCCCCTGCTGCGAAACAAACTGTCAGAGACACATAGTTACTGTGTATATAGTGTATAATTGTCCAATTCAAGTAAGTTTTTCATTTGGCATCATTCTAAGTGATAGAAATTAAGTTATAGTGAAAATTATGATACTTGGCCAAAACGTGATTTTCAGCACATGAAACGCACGTTAAGGCAATAAAAACTGAAATATTCCCCTGCTGCGAAACAAACTGTCAGAGACATATAGTTACTGTGTATATAGTGTATTATCGTCCAATTCAAGTAAGTTTTTCATTTAGCATCATTCTAAGTGATAGAAATTAAGTTATAGTGAAAACTATCATACTCGGCCAAAACATGATTTTCAGCGCATGAAACGCACGTTAGCAATAAAAACTGAAATGTCCCCCTGCTGCGAAACAAACTGTCAGAGACACATAGTTACTGTGTATATAGTGTAAAATAGTCCAATTCAAGTAAGTTTTGCATTTAGCATCATTCTAAGTGATAGAAATTAAGTTATAGTGAAAACTATGATACTTGGCCAAAACGTGATTTTCAGCGCATGAAACGCACGTTAAGGCAATAAAAACTGAAATGTTCCCCTGCTGCGAAACAAACTGTCAGAGACACATAGTTAATGTGTATATAGTGTATTATTGTCCAATTCAAGTAAGTTTTTCATTTGGCATCATTCTAAGTGATAGAAATTAAGTTATAGTGAAAATTATGATACTTGGCCAAAACGTGATTTTCAGCGCATGAAACGCACGTTAAGGCAATAAAAACTGAAATGTTCCCCTGCTGCGAAACAAACTGCCAGAGGCACATAGTTACTGTGTCTATAGTGTAAAATCATCCAATTCAAGTAAGTATTGCATTTAGCATCATTCTATGTGCTAGAAATTAAGTTATAGTGAAAACTATGATACTTGGCCAAAACGTGATTTTCAGCGCATGAAACGCACGTTAAGGCAATAAAAACTGAAATGTTCCCCTGCTGCGAAACAAACTGTCAGAGGCACATAGTTACTGTGTCTATAGTGTAAAATCATCCAATTCAAGTAAGTATTGCATTTAGGATCATTCTAAGTGCTAGAAATTAAGTTATAGTGAAAACTATGATACTTGGCCAAAACGTGATTTTCAGCGCATGAAACGCACGTTAAGGCAATAAAAACTGAAATGTTCCCCTGCTGCGAAACAAACACTCAGAGGCACATAGTTACTGTGTATATAGTGTATAATTGTCCAATTCAAGTAAGTTTTTCATTTTGCATCATTCTAAGTGCTAGAAATTAAGTTATAGTGAAAACTATGATACTTGGCCAAAACGTGATTTTCAGCGCATGAAATGCACATTAAGGCAATAAAAACTGAAATGTTCCCCCGCTGCGAAACAAACTGTCAGTGACACATAGTCACTGTGTATATAGTTTATAATCATCCAAATTAAGTAGGTTTTTCATTTGATATCATTCTAAGTGATGAAAGTTAGGGTTGGGGTTAGGGTTAGGTTAAGTTATAGTGAAAACTATGATACTTGGTCAAAACATGATTTTCAGCGCATGAAACGCACATTAGGGCAAAAAAACTGAAATGTTTGTTAGGTCTGAAAATACAACTTCAGGAGCAGGCTAAGAAAGAGTGAGATAAATTTAAATAGAAAATATGTATGACCAGACTGCAAAGTGGACAGAGAGTTCCTACAGTGGGCTCCTGTTCACTGCGATGTTACTGCAACTCTAGTCGAATGACCAGTGAGTGTGTCTTAAATACAGGCAAAACTGACAGTTGTCCCTAAGACTTTGGACAGATACGTTTCAGTCATTTGCAGGGCAACAAGTAATTGATTAGTGTCGGGCCTGGAATCTGTAGTCAATGGTTTCCAGACGTAGGGTGTTCTTCGCTGTTCCTACCCTGGGGAATACCGCCATCATGATTTTGGAGGAGACTGACCAGTGTTTGTATTAGAGGGGGACATCCGAGCCCCAAACTGAATCATGGGGGAAGAAATCAAAGCTCCGTCGTTGACGCCTGGTGGGTAGATGTGGGTTGGCGTCGACAGTTGGAATCGAGTCTGCTGTTAGAACGTACGTGTGGTCGGATGCAGATGTAGGGACACAGAGCCCAGTTGTATTGGTGGGGATGATCATATACACTTGCCATTCGCAGAGCCACCATATTTGGTCCAGTACTGTCCATGATTGGGAAGGAATGTGTCTGATCTCGGCGCACCTGGTGACGTGAACTTGGTCCAAAGGGGTCTTCGGATCCGGTCCGCTGAAGTTGAAACAGGATGGATAACAGTCTGTTCGGTTGTTGCACTGGACATACGTTGCGGTATTGACTGTAGCTGCTAATGGTACTGCGACCATGGTATGTAGGCGGTCGAGCTTTGCTGGAAGGATTCTCTCAGATTACCCAGGATACAGTTGTAGGTGAGGTTGGCGAGTTCTTCGTTCTGTCGGTTGGACCATAGCTGTGGTTGGGCTACGGCAGTAGGCATGAGGGAACAGACATAACAACTCATTGGTTGTGGCGCGGGCTGTGAGTGCGGTGTATCTGTACCAACTGTTCCTCATCATCAGGTTGTAGTCGTTTTCTTCCTGTGTTTGGACATGGGCGAGAATAAGGTGTATCTACTCAGGCTTAGGTGTTCCTGCCGGACGGATTTTGAGTAGGCGTGTGGCGGATGGTTGTACGAAGGGGTTCACACCAATCACTTTGGGGACCATGGCTGGACTAGTAGTGCGGATGGTGATAGTAAAGAGGGGGCCTTTTCCTGGTCGGTCCGGTCGGAGGCATAGGTTGATGCAGCCTTTTTGTTGGATATTGGTCGTAAGGTCTAGCATATGTTTACCATCTTTGATGGTGGTGGCTAACTTGGTGAAGTTAGCGGTCATGGTGGTAGCTTCTTTGGAAAGGGGCCAATTGATGGTTTTGTAGCCTGTATGGAGGAGGACCTGGTCCAAGGTGTCTGGCCAGACCACTCAGACTCTGGGAGCTTGTAGGTACCAATAAAAATAACTGGAGTCAGTCCTGTGTAATCCCAAGTGAGTAAGCTGTAGGCTGAGCAAAGGGACTTGAACGACGATTGGTGTCTTGGTTGATGGGATGCAGATCTGGGGGCCCCTGATCGTTTCCTGAACCAGCTAGTGGGGCATTCTCCTCCAGTGGGAGTGTACCAAGGTTCTGGTACGTTCCCCCCATGTGGTTGAACACAGAGCGGTGATGATGATGGCCAAAATCACACGGTGAGGTCCGTCCCAACGTGGAGAAGACCAGCACTTTCTTTTTATCACCTTGACGAGTACCAGGTCTCCTGGGGACAGGACCTCCTCTGTGGGAGACAGAGAAGATGTCGGCAGATTATTTTGCATTCATCACAGTTCTTTCTTGGAACATTTTGCATAACCACTTAGTGAGGGATTCTGTTTCCCTTTTCTCTTCTACCACCAGATCTTTTTCCCACATTGTTCAGTGGAAGGGTCTGTCTTTCACTGCCTCAAATGGTGTGCATCCCTGTGCTGTTGGAATGATTCTCATGTACGTTTCTACCAGGCTCAGGCATTCTTGCCATCGTTTTCCTGTATCTTCCATGGTTTTTCTGAGTCTGAGTTTTACTGTTCTAATGGTTTGTTCGACGAGTCCAGCACTTTGGTTCAGTTTGATGAAATCCATGTTCAGAAGCTCGAAGGGATATGTTCCTGTTTGCCTTGTTCCATGCTTGGGTCGTTCATTGCCTTGAGAGTTGTGTCTACAGCAGTTTAGACAGTTTCTGCAAAAAAATTGAAGTAAGTTTGGAGACCTCTGGGAACATGCATTGTTTGTTGTACTGTACTGATCATCCCTTCTGTTGAGACATGGCTCCTCCCATGGCTCAATTTGGCAATTACTTCAAACAATGATCGTGGGACGCATGGCTTGTTTTCTACTGCATAGAGTCCGTTCTTGTGTTGAGTGGCTCCTTTTGTTTCCCATTGCAGTTTCTCTTTTTCTGGGGCATGATTTTACATTTCTCTTAGGTATTCAGCAGGGATTGGGCTGTGTCTTTCCACCGTCACGTCTTGTTCTAGGAATAGTCTACATGCCTCTGTCAGTGCCACTATTTCTGCGGCTTGTGCAGACCAGTCGCCGGGGAGTCGTCCTGTCTTGAGGTTGTCTTTTTGAGTCACCACGGCATATACGTTGTGTTTTTCTCCATCCAGGGTTTTTGATGATGATCCATCCCCATAGGCAATGTGTCCGGGGGGCAATGGGTTGTCCATTAGGTCAGTTGCATATACGTGGTTAATTATGATTCGTTGAGTGGGCAACTGTGAGAATTGGTTTAACCACTTGTCGTCCGGTCTCCCATGAACTTCAGGGTGACATGTAATGGCCATGTTTGTTGTTCCTGTCCTGGGGCTGCTGGGCAGATATCTTCAGACTGTTCTCTTAGACTTTCAGCTACCTTGGCAGAATCATTCCCGACAATGTCGAGAGAGTAGAAGCTGTTAGATGTGGTGGTGTGGAAGATATTTTTGGTCTGTAATTCCCTGGGTCGGAGGCCATTTTGGGTGGCCACTAGGCTTAGCCCAAGCTGGACCATGATATCTCGTCCCGGTAACTCTCCGATTTTCATTTTGCAGTCTGACAATAAACCCATCCCTTTTGTTGCTTTCTGACCCATATTAATCACTTACTTAATAGTTTAAACAACAATTATTTTCTAAATTACCCGAAATTGATCTCCACTTTGTGATTAACCCAATATCTCTGAACACACAAAGACCAAAAGTCCCTGACTTTGTCTTAGTTAAGTCCCTGACTCTATTAACAGACCAAGACTATAATGCCTTTGCTAATTCTTGTTCTACTTTCATTGGTCCCGGACCAATTGGTTTATTACCAGACTGCAAAGTGGACAGTGAGAGTTCCTACAGTAGGGTCCTGTTCAACGCGATGTTCCTGAAACTCTAGTCGAATGACCAGTGTGTGTGTCTTAAATACAGGAAAAACTGGCAGTTGTCACTAGGACTTTGGACAGATACATTTCAGTCATTTGCAGGGCAAAAAGTAATTGATCAGTGTCAGACAGTTGAATATTTGTGCTGACATGTCACCCCAATCACAAGACTAATATTGTTTATTCAGTCAGACAGTTGGGTGTTTATGCTGCTATGTCAGCCGTAAGGATGACTACAATGCTGTTATACTCACAAAAACTTATACAATATGAACAAGCATTTGCAAAGATACTTTGTCTAATCTTACATATTCCCCTGCTGCCAAAAAAACTGTCAGAGACACATAGTTACTGTGTATATAGTGTAAAATCGTCCAATTCAAGTAAGATATCCATTTGGCATTATTCTCATTGCTAAAAATTAAGTTACAATGAAAACAATCATACTTGGCCAAAACGTGATTTTCAGGGTATGAAAAGTACATTAAGGCAATAAAAACTGAAAAGTTCCCCTGCTGCCAAACAAACTGTCAGAGACACATAGTTCCTGTGTATATAGTGTAAAATCGTCCTATCCATGTAAGTCTTTCATTGGCATCATTCTAGGTGATTCTGGAGCTATTTCCCACCATAAAAAGTGTCCAAAATAGGCATTTTGCGATTAAAATAGTGGTTGTATTAGAACCAGGCCCAGGCGATTCTGGTTGGTGTTTTTACCCTGAAATTGTGTCCAATGATGATAAGGATGTATTTTTGATTATTCTGTATAAAAATAATCATCTAGGGATGTTCAGATGTTTTGTTACGCCCGAATCAATGACCTCAATTTGGGCACTTTATTTACAAGTGGTGGTTTTTAAGAACCAGGCCCAGTCGGTTCTGGTTGGTGCTTTTACCCAGATATAGTATCCATTGTGTGGGTAGATGTATTTTCACTATTCTGTCTAAAAATAAAGATCCAGGACAGTTCCGGGGCTATTTCCCTCCATAAATAGTGTCCAAAACATGCATTTTGCGATACAAAATAGTGGCTGCATTATAACAGGGTCCAGTCGGTTCTGGTGGGTGTTTGTATACGAAACTTGTGTCCAATTATGATGGGGATGTATACTTGACTATTCTGCATAGAAGTAATCATCTAGCGATGTTCAGAAGTTCTGTTATGCCCGAATGAATTACTTTCATTTGGTCACTTTATTTACAAGTGGTGGTTTAGAAACAGGCCCAGTCGGTTTTGGTTGGTGCTTTTACCCAGAATTTGTGTTTATTGTGTGAGTGGATGTATTTTCACTATTTTGTATAACAATAATGATCCAGGATGATTCTGGAGCTATTTCCCACCACAAACAGTGTCCAAAACAGGCATTTTGCGGTTAAAGTAGTGGTTGAATTAGAACCACGCCCAGTCGGTTCTGGTTCGTGTTTTTACCCAGAAATTGTGTCCAATGATTATGGGGATGTATTTTTTATTATTCTTTATAAAAATAATATTCTAGGGATGTTCAGAAGTTCTGTTATGCCCTAATCAATGACCTCAATTTGAGCACTTTATTTACAAGTGGTTGTTTAGAACCAGGCCCAGTCGGTTCTGGTTGGTGCTTTACCCACAATTAGTGTCGATTGTGTGGGTTTGTTGTATTTTCACTATTCTCTGTAAGAATAAAGATCCAGGGGTGTTCTGAGACTATTTCCCACCAGAAATAGTGTCAAAAACATGCATTTTGCGACAAAAATAGTGGTTGTATTAGAACCAGGCCCAGTCGGTTCTGGTTTGTGTATACCCCCTTAACGTGTGTCCAATAGGAATGGGGTTGTATTTTTGACTATTCTGTATAAAAATTATCATCTAGGGATGTTCAGAAGTTTTTCTATGCCCGAATAAATGACCTCCATTTGGGCACTTTATTTTGCATGTTGGTTGTAGTAGAACCAAGCCCAGTCGGTTCTGGTTGGTGCTTTTACCCAGAGTTAGTGTTGATTGTGTAGGTGGATGTATTTTCACTATTCTGTCTAAAAATAAAGATCCAGGATGTTTCTAGGGGTATTTACTACCATAAATAGTCTCCAAAACATGCATTTTGTGATAAAAAATAGTAGTGAAGGCAGGTTCCGGGCCTGTGTCGGCGCATCAGTCAGGCTGGGTAGCCGCTATGGCCCAGGTGATTTTCCAGGGCTGCCCTGCTCTTGACGGAGTGGCCACCCAGCGGGGCTGTGTGTGTTTCATGGTGGGAGACTCGTGCTGCCCCTTCATCCCTGCCGGCATGTCCTGCTCGGTCCATGATGCCCTGCAGGCTATTAGGAACATGCAGAGAGCTGTGACCGGAGATCCGGTTCCACAACGAGGATGGCTTGACTGGTTCTTCTCTGGCTCATGGAAACAGCCACTTCAATATTTCAATATTTTCACAGACACAAAAGGAGGGAATTGTGGGATGGACTGGCTAACTGGCTTAATAATTGTTTATTCTTGTCGCACCATGTGGTCATACTGGTTTAACTTTGTTTTTTAAGATCGTAGAATGCAAGGTAGACTAGCCAAACTGGTTTTACAATTGAATTAAAAGATGGTGGAATGTAAGAAAGACTAACTAGTTGGCCTTGCAATTGTTTGTTCGCCTCGAGAAATATAAGAAAGGCTGGCTAACAGGGTTTGCAATTTTTTCCTTGTATTGTGCGATGAAAAGAGGTTCAACTTCAGGAGTAACTGTCACTCTCCAGGTCATCTAGGGTCAAGTGCACACTTGAAAACTTTCATATTCGACCAAAACGTGCTTATCAGCACATAAAAAGCACATTTGGTGGTACGCGGGAAGAACGGCAGCAGACAAAAAGGCTATTTAGAAAGGTATCACCACTACGCAGAAGAACGTCGGCTACTCTGCCCTCACTGGAAGACATTGCCAGCCCTCGTTACCTCAGCAGAGCCAGGGACATGATCAGGGACCCATGCCACCCTGGTCACAATCGGTTCCAGCTGCTGCTCTCTGGCAGACAGACGCTGTAAGTTTCCCACATCCGTTGGGACTCTAAACTTGGGGTAACACAACACAATCCCTTCTGTGTAATAACTTCGGGTGAGGTAATATGAATAGACATTAGGTACAAGGTGATCTGACACCTACATGCTGAATGAAGGTAAGTGAAAGACAGTGAGAGGTAATCTCACTGATGTAATATCATCAAATTTTATAATTAAATAAGTTTTTCATTTGGCATCATTCTAATGGCTAGATATTAAGTTATAATGAAAACTATGATACTTGGCCAAAACGTGATTTTCAGCGCATGAAACGCACGTTAAGGCAATAAAAACTGAAATGTTCCCCTGCTGCGAAACAAACACTCAGAGGCACATAGTTACTGTGTATATAGTGTATAATTGTCCAATTCAAGTAAGTTTTTCATTTTGCATCATTCTAAGTGCTAGAAATTAAGTTATAGTGAAAACTATGATACTTGGCCAAAACGTGATTTTCAGCGCATGAAATGCACATTAAGGCAATAAAAACTGAAATGTTCCCCCGCTGCGAAACAAACTGTCAGTGACACATAGTCACTGTGTATATAGTTTATAATCATCCAAATTAAGTAGGTTATTCATTTGATATCATTCTAAGTGATGAAAGTTAGGGTTGGGGTTAGGGTTAGGTTAAGTTATAGTGAAAACTATGATACTTGGTCAAAACATGATTTTCAGCGCATGAAACGCACATTAGGGCAAAAAAACTGAAATGTTTGTTAGGTCTGAAAATACAACTTCAGGAGCAGGCTAAGAAAGAGTGAGATAAATTTAAATGGAAAATATGTATGACCAGACTGCAAAGTGGACAGAGAGTTCCTACAGTGGGCTCCTGTTCACTGCGATGTTACTGCAACTCTAGTCGAATGACCAGTGAGTGTGTCTTAAATACAGGCAAAACTGACAGTTGTCCCTAAGACTTTGGACAGATACGTTTCAGTCATTTGCAGGGCAACAAGTAATTGATTAGTGTCGGGCCTGGAATCTGTAGTCAATGGTTTCCAGACGTAGGGTGTTCTTCGCTGTTCCTACCCTGGGGAATACCGCCATCATGATTTTGGAGGAGACTGACCAGTGTTTGTATTAGAGGGGGACATCCGAGCCCCAAACTGAATCATGGGGGAAGAAATCAAAGCTCCGTCGTTGACGCCTGGTGGGTAGATGTGGGTTGGCGTCGACAGTTGGAATCGAGTCTGCTGTTAGAACGTACGTGTGGTCGGATGCAGATGTAGGGACACAGAGCCCAGTTGTATTGGTGGGGATGATCATATACACTTGCCATTCGCAGAGCCACCATATTTGGTCCAGTACTGTCCATGATTGGGAAGGAATGTGTCTGATCTCGGCGCACCTGGTGACGTGAACTTGGTCCAAAGGGGTCTTCGGATCCGGTCCGCTGAAGTTGAAACAGGATGGATAACAGTCTGTTCGGTTGTTGCACTGGACATACGTTGCGGTATTGACTGTAGCTGCTAATGGTACTGCGACCATGGTATGTAGGCGGTCGAGCTTTGCTGGAAGGATTCTCTCAGATTACCCAGGATACAGTTGTAGGTGAGGTTGGCGAGTTCTTCGTTCTGTCGGTTGGACCATAGCTGTGGTTGGGCTACGGCAGTAGGCATGAGGGAACAGACATAACAACTCATTGGTTGTGGCGCGGGCTGTGAGTGCGGTGTATCTGTACCAACTGTTCCTCATCATCAGGTTGTAGTCGTTTTCTTCCTGTGTTTGGACATGGGCGAGAATAAGGTGTATCTACTCAGGCTTAGGTGTTCCTGCCGGACGGATTTTGAGTAGGCGTGTGGCGGATGGTTGTACGAAGGGGTTCACACCAATCACTTTGGGGACCATGGCTGGACTAGTAGTGCGGATGGTGATAGTAAAGAGGGGGCCTTTTCCTGGTCGGTCCGGTCGGAGGCATAGGTTGATGCAGCCTTTTTGTTGGATATTGGTCGTAAGGTCTAGCATATGTTTACCATCTTTGATGGTGGTGGCTAACTTGGTGAAGTTAGCGGTCATGGTGGTAGCTTCTTTGGAAAGGGGCCAATTGATGGTTTTGTAGCCTGTATGGAGGAGGACCTGGTCCAAGGTGTCTGGCCAGACCACTCAGACTCTGGGAGCTTGTAGGTACCAATAAAAATAACTGGAGTCAGTCCTGTGTAATCCCAAGTGAGTAAGCTGTAGGCTGAGCAAAGGGACTTGAACGACGATTGGTGTCTTGGTTGATGGGATGCAGATCTGGGGGCCCCTGATCGTTTCCTGAACCAGCTAGTGGGGCATTCTCCTCCAGTGGGAGTGTACCAAGGTTCTGGTACGTTCCCCCCATGTGGTTGAACACAGAGCGGTGATGATGATGGCCAAAATCACACGGTGAGGTCCGTCCCAACGTGGAGAAGACCAGCACTTTCTTTTTATCACCTTGACGAGTACCAGGTCTCCTGGGGACAGGACCTCCTCTGTGGGAGACAGAGAAGATGTCGGCAGATTATTTTGCATTCATCACAGTTCTTTCTTGGAACATTTTGCATAACCACTTAGTGAGGGATTCTGTTTCCCTTTTCTCTTCTACCACCAGATCTTTTTCCCACATTGTTCAGTGGAAGGGTCTGTCTTTCACTGCCTCAAATGGTGTGCATCCCTGTGCTGTTGGAATGATTCTCATGTACGTTTCTACCAGGCTCAGGCATTCTTGCCATCGTTTTCCTGTATCTTCCATGGTTTTTCTGAGTCTGAGTTTTACTGTTCTAATGGTTTGTTCGACGAGTCCAGCACTTTGGTTCAGTTTGATGAAATCCATGTTCAGAAGCTCGAAGGGATATGTTCCTGTTTGCCTTGTTCCATGCTTGGGTCGTTCATTGCCTTGAGAGTTGTGTCTACAGCAGTTTAGACAGTTTCTGCAAAAAAATTGAAGTAAGTTTGGAGACCTCTGGGAACATGCATTGTTTGTTGTACTGTACTGATCATCCCTTCTGTTGAGACATGGCTCCTCCCATGGCTCAATTTGGCAATTACTTCAAACAATGATCGTGGGACGCATGGCTTGTTTTCTACTGCATAGAGTCCGTTCTTGTGTTGAGTGGCTCCTTTTGTTTCCCATTGCAGTTTCTCTTTTTCTGGGGCATGATTTTACATTTCTCTTAGGTATTCAGCAGGGATTGGGCTGTGTCTTTCCACCGTCACGTCTTGTTCTAGGAATAGTCTACATGCCTCTGTCAGTGCCACTATTTCTGCGGCTTGTGCAGACCAGTCGCCGGGGAGTCGTCCTGTCTTGAGGTTGTCTTTTTGAGTCACCACGGCATATACGTTGTGTTTTTCTCCATCCAGGGTTTTTGATGATGATCCATCCCCATAGGCAATGTGTCCGGGGGGCAATGGGTTGTCCATTAGGTCAGTTGCATATACGTGGTTAATTATGATTCGTTGAGTGGGCAACTGTGAGAATTGGTTTAACCACTTGTCGTCCGGTCTCCCATGAACTTCAGGGTGACATGTAATGGCCATGTTTGTTGTTCCTGTCCTGGGGCTGCTGGGCAGATATCTTCAGACTGTTCTCTTAGACTTTCAGCTACCTTGGCAGAATCATTCCCGACAATGTCGAGAGAGTAGAAGCTGTTAGATGTGGTGGTGTGGAAGATATTTTTGGTCTGTAATTCCCTGGGTCGGAGGCCATTTTGGGTGGCCACTAGGCTTAGCCCAAGCTGGACCATGATATCTCGTCCCGGTAACTCTCCGATTTTCATTTTGCAGTCTGACAATAAACCCATCCCTTTTGTTGCTTTCTGACCCATATTAATCACTTACTTAATAGTTTAAACAACAATTATTTTCTAAATTACCCGAAATTGATCTCCACTTTGTGATTAACCCAATATCTCTGAACACACAAAGACCAAAAGTCCCTGACTTTGTCTTAGTTAAGTCCCTGACTCTATTAACAGACCAAGACTATAATGCCTTTGCTAATTCTTGTTCTACTTTCATTGGTCCCGGACCAATTGGTTTATTACCAGACTGCAAAGTGGACAGTGAGAGTTCCTACAGTAGGGTCCTGTTCAACGCGATGTTCCTGAAACTCTAGTCGAATGACCAGTGTGTGTGTCTTAAATACAGGAAAAACTGGCAGTTGTCACTAGGACTTTGGACAGATACATTTCAGTCATTTGCAGGGCAAAAAGTAATTGATCAGTGTCAGACAGTTGAATATTTGTGCTGACATGTCACCCCAATCACAAGACTAATATTGTTTATTCAGTCAGACAGTTGGGTGTTTATGCTGCTATGTCAGCCGTAAGGATGACTACAATGCTGTTATACTCACAAAAACTTATACAATATGAACAAGCATTTGCAAAGATACTTTGTCTAATCTTACATATTCCCCTGCTGCCAAAAAAACTGTCAGAGACACATAGTTACTGTGTATATAGTGTAAAATCGTCCAATTCAAGTAAGATATCCATTTGGCATTATTCTCATTGCTAAAAATTAAGTTACAATGAAAACAATCATACTTGGCCAAAACGTGATTTTCAGGGTATGAAAAGTACATTAAGGCAATAAAAACTGAAAAGTTCCCCTGCTGCCAAACAAACTGTCAGAGACACATAGTTCCTGTGTATATAGTGTAAAATCGTCCTATCCATGTAAGTCTTTCATTGGCATCATTCTAGGTGATTCTGGAGCTATTTCCCACCATAAAAAGTGTCCAAAATAGGCATTTTGCGATTAAAATAGTGGTTGTATTAGAACCAGGCCCAGGCGATTCTGGTTGGTGTTTTTACCCTGAAATTGTGTCCAATGATGATAAGGATGTATTTTTGATTATTCTGTATAAAAATAATCATCTAGGGATGTTCAGATGTTTTGTTACGCCCGAATCAATGACCTCAATTTGGGCACTTTATTTACAAGTGGTGGTTTTTAAGAACCAGGCCCAGTCGGTTCTGGTTGGTGCTTTTACCCAGATATAGTATCCATTGTGTGGGTAGATGTATTTTCACTATTCTGTCTAAAAATAAAGATCCAGGACAGTTCCGGGGCTATTTCCCTCCATAAATAGTGTCCAAAACATGCATTTTGCGATACAAAATAGTGGCTGCATTATAACAGGGTCCAGTCGGTTCTGGTGGGTGTTTGTATACGAAACTTGTGTCCAATTATGATGGGGATGTATACTTGACTATTCTGCATAGAAGTAATCATCTAGCGATGTTCAGAAGTTCTGTTATGCCCGAATGAATTACTTTCATTTGGTCACTTTATTTACAAGTGGTGGTTTAGAAACAGGCCCAGTCGGTTTTGGTTGGTGCTTTTACCCAGAATTTGTGTTTATTGTGTGAGTGGATGTATTTTCACTATTTTGTATAACAATAATGATCCAGGATGATTCTGGAGCTATTTCCCACCACAAACAGTGTCCAAAACAGGCATTTTGCGGTTAAAGTAGTGGTTGAATTAGAACCACGCCCAGTCGGTTCTGGTTCGTGTTTTTACCCAGAAATTGTGTCCAATGATTATGGGGATGTATTTTTTATTATTCTTTATAAAAATAATATTCTAGGGATGTTCAGAAGTTCTGTTATGCCCTAATCAATGACCTCAATTTGAGCACTTTATTTACAAGTGGTTGTTTAGAACCAGGCCCAGTCGGTTCTGGTTGGTGCTTTACCCACAATTAGTGTCGATTGTGTGGGTTTGTTGTATTTTCACTATTCTCTGTAAGAATAAAGATCCAGGGGTGTTCTGAGACTATTTCCCACCAGAAATAGTGTCAAAAACATGCATTTTGCGACAAAAATAGTGGTTGTATTAGAACCAGGCCCAGTCGGTTCTGGTTTGTGTATACCCCCTTAACGTGTGTCCAATAGGAATGGGGTTGTATTTTTGACTATTCTGTATAAAAATTATCATCTAGGGATGTTCAGAAGTTCTTCTATGCCCGAATAAATGACCTCCATTTGGGCACTTTATTTTGCATGTTGGTTGTAGTAGAACCAAGCCCAGTCGGTTCTGGTTGGTGCTTTTACCCAGAGTTAGTGTTGATTGTGTAGGTGGATGTATTTTCACTATTCTGTCTAAAAATAAAGATCCAGGATGTTTCTAGGGGTATTTACTACCATAAATAGTCTCCAAAACATGCATTTTGTGATAAAAAATAGTAGTGAAGGCAGGTTCCGGGCCTGTGTCGGCGCATCAGTCAGGCTGGGTAGCCGCTATGGCCCAGGTGATTTTCCAGGGCTGCCCTGCTCTTGACGGAGTGGCCACCCAGCGGGGCTGTGTGTGTTTCATGGTGGGAGACTCGTGCTGCCCCTTCATCCCTGCCGGCATGTCCTGCTCGGTCCATGATGCCCTGCAGGCTATTAGGAACATGCAGAGAGCTGTGACCGGAGATCCGGTTCCACAACGAGGATGGCTTGACTGGTTCTTCTCTGGCTCATGGAAACAGCCACTTCAATATTTCAATATTTTCACAGACACAAAAGGAGGGAATTGTGGGATGGACTGGCTAACTGGCTTAATAATTGTTTATTCTTGTCGCACCATGTGGTCATACTGGTTTAACTTTGTTTTTTAAGATCGTAGAATGCAAGGTAGACTAGCCAAACTGGTTTTACAATTGAATTAAAAGATGGTGGAATGTAAGAAAGACTAACTAGTTGGCCTTGCAATTGTTTGTTCGCCTCGAGAAATATAAGAAAGGCTGGCTAACAGGGTTTGCAATTTTTTCCTTGTATTGTGCGATGAAAAGAGGTTCAACTTCAGGAGTAACTGTCACTCTCCAGGTCATCTAGGGTCAAGTGCACACTTGAAAACTTTCATATTCGACCAAAACGTGCTTATCAGCACATAAAAAGCACATTTGGTGGTACGCGGGAAGAACGGCAGCAGACAAAAAGGCTATTTAGAAAGGTATCACCACTACGCAGAAGAACGTCGGCTACTCTGCCCTCACTGGAAGACATTGCCAGCCCTCGTTACCTCAGCAGAGCCAGGGACATGATCAGGGACCCATGCCACCCTGGTCACAATCGGTTCCAGCTGCTGCTCTCTGGCAGACAGACGCTGTAAGTTTCCCACATCCGTTGGGACTCTAAACTTGGGGTAACACAACACAATCCCTTCTGTGTAATAACTTCGGGTGAGGTAATATGAATAGACATTAGGTACAAGGTGATCTGACACCTACATGCTGAATGAAGGTAAGTGAAAGACAGTGAGAGGTAATCTCACTGATGTAATATCATCAAATTTTATAATTAAATAAGTTTTTCATTTGGCATCATTCTAATGGCTAGATATTAAGTTATAATGAAAACTATGATACTTGGCCAAAACGTGATTTTCAGCGCATGAAACGCACGTTAAGGCAATAAAAACTGAAATGTTCCCCTGCTGCGAAACAAACACTCAGAGGCACATAGTTACTGTGTATATAGTGTATAATTGTCCAATTCAAGTAAGTTTTTCATTTTGCATCATTCTAAGTGCTAGAAATTAAGTTATAATGAAAACTATGATACTTGGCCAAAACGTGATTTTCAGCGCATGAAATGCACATTAAGGCAATAAAAACTGAAATGTTCCCCCGCTGCGAAACAAACTGTCAGTGACACATAGTCACTGTGTATATAGTTTATAATCATCCAAATTAAGTAGGTTATTCATTTGATATCATTCTAAGTGATGAAAGTTAGGGTTGGGGTTAGGGTTAGGTTAAGTTATAGTGAAAACTATGATACTTGGTCAAAACATGATTTTCAGCGCATGAAACGCACATTAGGGCAAAAAAACTGAAATGTTTGTTAGGTCTGAAAATACAACTTCAGGAGCAGGCTAAGAAAGAGTGAGATAAATTTAAATGGAAAATATGTATGACCAGACTGCAAAGTGGACAGAGAGTTCCTACAGTGGGCTCCTGTTCACTGCGATGTTACTGCAACTCTAGTCGAATGACCAGTGAGTGTGTCTTAAATACAGGCAAAACTGACAGTTGTCCCTAAGACTTTGGACAGATACGTTTCAGTCATTTGCAGGGCAACAAGTAATTGATTAGTGTCGGGCCTGGAATCTGTAGTCAATGGTTTCCAGACGTAGGGTGTTCTTCGCTGTTCCTACCCTGGGGAATACCGCCATCATGATTTTGGAGGAGACTGACCAGTGTTTGTATTAGAGGGGGACATCCGAGCCCCAAACTGAATCATGGGGGAAGAAATCAAAGCTCCGTCGTTGACGCCTGGTGGGTAGATGTGGGTTGGCGTCGACAGTTGGAATCGAGTCTGCTGTTAGAACGTACGTGTGGTCGGATGCAGATGTAGGGACACAGAGCCCAGTTGTATTGGTGGGGATGATCATATACACTTGCCATTCGCAGAGCCACCATATTTGGTCCAGTACTGTCCATGATTGGGAAGGAATGTGTCTGATCTCGGCGCACCTGGTGACGTGAACTTGGTCCAAAGGGGTCTTCGGATCCGGTCCGCTGAAGTTGAAACAGGATGGATAACAGTCTGTTCGGTTGTTGCACTGGACATACGTTGCGGTATTGACTGTAGCTGCTAATGGTACTGCGACCATGGTATGTAGGCGGTCGAGCTTTGCTGGAAGGATTCTCTCAGATTACCCAGGATACAGTTGTAGGTGAGGTTGGCGAGTTCTTCGTTCTGTCGGTTGGACCATAGCTGTGGTTGGGCTACGGCAGTAGGCATGAGGGAACAGACATAACAACTCATTGGTTGTGGCGCGGGCTGTGAGTGCGGTGTATCTGTACCAACTGTTCCTCATCATCAGGTTGTAGTCGTTTTCTTCCTGTGTTTGGACATGGGCGAGAATAAGGTGTATCTACTCAGGCTTAGGTGTTCCTGCCGGACGGATTTTGAGTAGGCGTGTGGCGGATGGTTGTACGAAGGGGTTCACACCAATCACTTTGGGGACCATGGCTGGACTAGTAGTGCGGATGGTGATAGTAAAGAGGGGGCCTTTTCCTGGTCGGTCCGGTCGGAGGCATAGGTTGATGCAGCCTTTTTGTTGGATATTGGTCGTAAGGTCTAGCATATGTTTACCATCTTTGATGGTGGTGGCTAACTTGGTGAAGTTAGCGGTCATGGTGGTAGCTTCTTTGGAAAGGGGCCAATTGATGGTTTTGTAGCCTGTATGGAGAAGGACCTGGTCCAAGGTGTCTGGCCAGACCACTCAGACTCTGGGAGCTTGTAGGTACCAATAAAAATAACTGGAGTCAGTCCTGTGTAATCCCAAGTGAGTAAGCTGTAGGCTGAGCAAAGGGACTTGAACGACGATTGGTGTCTTGGTTGATGGGATGCAGATCTGGGGGCCCCTGATCGTTTCCTGAACCAGCTAGTGGGGCATTCTCCTCCAGTGGGAGTGTACCAAGGTTCTGGTACGTTCCCCCCATGTGGTTGAACACAGAGCGGTGATGATGATGGCCAAAATCACACGGTGAGGTCCGTCCCAACGTGGAGAAGACCAGCACTTTCTTTTTATCACCTTGACGAGTACCAGGTCTCCTGGGGACAGGACCTCCTCTGTGGGAGACAGAGAAGATGTCGGCAGATTATTTTGCATTCATCACAGTTCTTTCTTGGAACATTTTGCATAACCACTTAGTGAGGGATTCTGTTTCCCTTTTCTCTTCTACCACCAGATCTTTTTCCCACATTGTTCAGTGGAAGGGTCTGTCTTTCACTGCCTCAAATGGTGTGCATCCCTGTGCTGTTGGAATGATTCTCATGTACGTTTCTACCAGGCTCAGGCATTCTTGCCATCGTTTTCCTGTATCTTCCATGGTTTTTCTGAGTCTGAGTTTTACTGTTCTAATGGTTTGTTCGACGAGTCCAGCACTTTGGTTCAGTTTGATGAAATCCATGTTCAGAAGCTCGAAGGGATATGTTCCTGTTTGCCTTGTTCCATGCTTGGGTCGTTCATTGCCTTGAGAGTTGTGTCTACAGCAGTTTAGACAGTTTCTGCAAAAAAATTGAAGTAAGTTTGGAGACCTCTGGGAACATGCATTGTTTGTTGTACTGTACTGATCATCCCTTCTGTTGAGACATGGCTCCTCCCATGGCTCAATTTGGCAATTACTTCAAACAATGATCGTGGGACGCATGGCTTGTTTTCTACTGCATAGAGTCCGTTCTTGTGTTGAGTGGCTCCTTTTGTTTCCCATTGCAGTTTCTCTTTTTCTGGGGCATGATTTTACATTTCTCTTAGGTATTCAGCAGGGATTGGGCTGTGTCTTTCCACCGTCACGTCTTGTTCTAGGAATAGTCTACATGCCTCTGTCAGTGCCACTATTTCTGCGGCTTGTGCAGACCAGTCGCCGGGGAGTCGTCCTGTCTTGAGGTTGTCTTTTTGAGTCACCACGGCATATACGTTGTGTTTTTCTCCATCCAGGGTTTTTGATGATGATCCATCCCCATAGGCAATGTGTCCGGGGGGCAATGGGTTGTCCATTAGGTCAGTTGCATATACGTGGTTAATTATGATTCGTTGAGTGGGCAACTGTGAGAATTGGTTTAACCACTTGTCGTCCGGTCTCCCATGAACTTCAGGGTGACATGTAATGGCCATGTTTGTTGTTCCTGTCCTGGGGCTGCTGGGCAGATATCTTCAGACTGTTCTCTTAGACTTTCAGCTACCTTGGCAGAATCATTCCCGACAATGTCGAGAGAGTAGAAGCTGTTAGATGTGGTGGTGTGGAAGATATTTTTGGTCTGTAATTCCCTGGGTCGGAGGCCATTTTGGGTGGCCACTAGGCTTAGCCCAAGCTGGACCATGATATCTCGTCCCGGTAACTCTCCGATTTTCATTTTGCAGTCTGACAATAAACCCATCCCTTTTGTTGCTTTCTGACCCATATTAATCACTTACTTAATAGTTTAAACAACAATTATTTTCTAAATTACCCGAAATTGATCTCCACTTTGTGATTAACCCAATATCTCTGAACACACAAAGACCAAAAGTCCCTGACTTTGTCTTAGTTAAGTCCCTGACTCTATTAACAGACCAAGACTATAATGCCTTTGCTAATTCTTGTTCTACTTTCATTGGTCCCGGACCAATTGGTTTATTACCAGACTGCAAAGTGGACAGTGAGAGTTCCTACAGTAGGGTCCTGTTCAACGCGATGTTCCTGAAACTCTAGTCGAATGACCAGTGTGTGTGTCTTAAATACAGGAAAAACTGACAGTTGTCACTAGGACTTTGGACAGATACATTTCAGTCATTTGCAGGGCAAAAAGTAATTGATCAGTGTCAGACAGTTGAATATTTGTGCTGACATGTCACCCCAATCACAAGACTAATATTGTTTATTCAGTCAGACAGTTGGGTGTTTATGCTGCTATGTCAGCCGTAAGGATGACTACAATGCTGTTATACTCACAAAAACTTATACAATATGAACAAGCATTTGCAAAGATACTTTGTCTAATCTTACATATTCCCCTGCTGCCAAAAAAACTGTCAGAGACACATAGTTACTGTGTATATAGTGTAAAATCGTCCAATTCAAGTAAGATATCCATTTGGCATTATTCTCATTGCTAAAAATTAAGTTACAATGAAAACAATCATACTTGGCCAAAACGTGATTTTCAGGGTATGAAAAGTACATTAAGGCAATAAAAACTGAAAAGTTCCCCTGCTGCCAAACAAACTGTCAGAGACACATAGTTCCTGTGTATATAGTGTAAAATCGTCCTATCCATGTAAGTCTTTCATTGGCATCATTCTAGGTGATTCTGGAGCTATTTCCCACCATAAAAAGTGTCCAAAACAGGCATTTTGCGATTAAAATAGTGGTTGTATTAGAACCAGGCCCAGGCGATTCTGGTTGGTGTTTTTACCCTGAAATTGTGTCCAATGATGATAAGGATGTATTTTTGATTATTCTGTATAAAAATAATCATCTAGGGATGTTCAGATGTTTTGTTACGCCCGAATCAATGACCTCAATTTGGGCACTTTATTTACAAGTGGTGGTTTTTAAGAACCAGGCCCAGTCGGTTCTGGTTGGTGCTTTTACCCAGATATAGTATCCATTGTGTGGGTAGATGTATTTTCACTATTCTGTCTAAAAATAAAGATCCAGGACAGTTCCGGGTCTATTTCCCTCCATAAATAGTGTCCAAAACATGCATTTTGCGATACAAAATAGTGGCTGCATTATAACAGGGTCCAGTCGGTTCTGGTGGGTGTTTGTATACGAAACTTGTGTCCAATTATGATGGGGATGTATACTTGACTATTCTGTATAGAAGTAATCATCTAGCGATGTTCAGAAGTTCTGTTATGCCCGAATGAATTACTTTCATTTGGTCACTTTATTTACAAGTGGTGGTTTAGAAACAGGCCCAGTCGGTTTTGGTTGGTGCTTTTACCCAGAATTTGTGTTTATTGTGTGAGTGGATGTATTTTCACTATTTTGTATAACAATAATGATCCAGGATGATTCTGGAGCTATTTCCCACCACAAACAGTGTCCAAAACAGGCATTTTGCAGTTAAAGTAGTGGTTGTATTAGAACCACGCCCAGTCGGTTCTGGTTCGTGTTTTTACCCAGAAATTGTGTCCAATGATTATGGGGATGTATTTTTTATTATTCTTTATAAAAATAATATTCTAGGGATGTTCAGAAGTTCTGTTATGCCCTAATCAATGACCTCAATTTGGGCACTTTATTTACAAGTGGTTGTTTAGAACCAGGCCCAGTCGGTTCTGGTTGGTGCTTTACCCACAATTAGTGTCGATTGTGTGGGTTTGATGTATTTTCACTATTCTCTGTAAGAATAAAGATCCAGGGATGTTCTGAGACTATTTCCCACCAGAAATAGTGTCAAAAACATGCATTTTGCGACAAAAATAGTGGTTGTATTAGAACCAGGCCCAGTCGGTTCTGGTTTGTGTATTCCCCCTTAACGTGTGTCCAATAGGAATGGGGTTGTATTTTTGACTATTCTGTATAAAAATTATCATCTAGGGATGTTCAGAAGTTCTTCTATGCCCGAATAAATGACCTCCATTTGGGCACTTTATTTTGCATGTTGGTTGTAGTAGAACCAAGCCCAGTCGGTTCTGGTTGGTGCTTTTACCCAGAGTTAGTGTTGATTGTGTAGGTGGAAATATTTTCACTATTCTGTCTAAAAATAAAGATCCAGGATGTTTCTAGGGGTATTTACTACCATAAATAGTCTCCAAAACATGCATTTTGTGATAAAAAATAGTAGTGAAGGCAGGTTCCGGGCCTGTGTCGGCGCATCAGTCAGGCTGGGTAGCCGCTATGGCCCAGGTGATTTTCCAGGGCTGCCCTGCTCTTGACGGAGTGGCCACCCAGCGGGGCTGTGTGTGTTTCATGGTGGGAGACTCGTGCTGCCCCTTCATCCCTGCCGGCATGTCCTGCTCGGTCCATGATGCCCTGCAGGCTATTAGGAACATGCAGAGAGCTGTGACCGGAGATCCGGTTCCACAACGAGGATGGCTTGACTGGTTCTTCTCTGGCTCATGGAAACAGCCACTTCAATATTTCAATATTTTCACAGACACAAAAGGAGGGAATTGTGGGATGGACTGGCTAACTGGCTTAATAATTGTTTATTCTTGTCGCACCATGTGGTCATACTGGTTTAACTTTGTTTTTTAAGATCGTAGAATGCAAGGTAGACTAGCCAAACTGGTTTTACAATTGAATTAAAAGATCGTGGAATGTAAGAAAGACTAACTAGTTGGCCTTGCAATTGTTTGTTCGCCTCGAGAAATATAAGAAAGGCTGGCTAACAGGGTTTGCAATTTTTTCCTTGTATTGTGCGATGAAAAGAGGTTCAACTTCAGGAGTAACTGTCACTCTCCAGGTCATCTAGGGTCAAGTGCACACTTGAAAACTTTCATATTCGACCAAAACGTGCTTATCAGCACATAAAAAGCACATTTGGTGGTACGCGGGAAGAACGGCAGCAGACAAAAAGGCTATTTAGAAAGGTATCACCACTACGCAGAAGAACGTCGGCTACTCTGCCCTCACTGGAAGACATTGCCAGCCCTCGTTACCTCAGCAGAGCCAGGGACATGATCAGGGACCCATGCCACCCTGGTCACAATCGGTTCCAGCTGCTGCTCTCTGGCAGACAGACGCTGTAAGTTTCCCACATCCGTTGGGACTCTAAACTTGGGGTAACACAACACAATCCCTTCTGTGTAATAACTTCGGGTGAGGTAATATGAATAGACATTAGGTACAAGGTGATCTGACACCTACATGCTGAATGAAGGTAAGTGAAAGACAGTGAGAGGTAATCTCACTGATGTAATATCATCAAATTTTATAATTAAATAAGTTTTTCATTTGGCATCATTCTAATGGCTAGATATTAAGTTATAATGAAAACTATGATACTTGGCCAAAACGTGATTTTCAGCGCATGAAACGCACGTTAAGGCAATAAAAACTGAAATGTTCCCCTGCTGCGAAACAAACACTCAGAGGCACATAGTTACTGTGTATATAGTGTATAATTGTCCAATTCAAGTAAGTTTTTCATTTTGCATCATTCTAAGTGCTAGAAATTAAGTTATAGTGAAAACTATGATACTTGGCCAAAACGTGATTTTCAGCGCATGAAATGCACATTAAGGCAATAAAAACTGAAATGTTCCCCCGCTGCGAAACAAACTGTCAGTGACACATAGTCACTGTGTATATAGTTTATAATCATCCAAATTAAGTAGGTTATTCATTTGATATCATTCTAAGTGATGAAAGTTAGGGTTGGGGTTAGGGTTAGGTTAAGTTATAGTGAAAACTATGATACTTGGTCAAAACATGATTTTCAGCGCATGAAACGCACATTAGGGCAAAAAAACTGAAATGTTTGTTAGGTCTGAAAATACAACTTCAGGAGCAGGCTAAGAAAGAGTGAGATAAATTTAAATGGAAAATATGTATGACCAGACTGCAAAGTGGACAGAGAGTTCCTACAGTGGGCTCCTGTTCACTGCGATGTTACTGCAACTCTAGTCGAATGACCAGTGAGTGTGTCTTAAATACAGGCAAAACTGACAGTTGTCCCTAAGACTTTGGACAGATACGTTTCAGTCATTTGCAGGGCAACAAGTAATTGATTAGTGTCGGGCCTGGAATCTGTAGTCAATGGTTTCCAGACGTAGGGTGTTCTTCGCTGTTCCTACCCTGGGGAATACCGCCATCATGATTTTGGAGGAGACTGACCAGTGTTTGTATTAGAGGGGGACATCCGAGCCCCAAACTGAATCATGGGGGAAGAAATCAAAGCTCCGTCGTTGACGCCTGGTGGGTAGATGTGGGTTGGCGTCGACAGTTGGAATCGAGTCTGCTGTTAGAACGTACGTGTGGTCGGATGCAGATGTAGGGACACAGAGCCCAGTTGTATTGGTGGGGATGATCATATACACTTGCCATTCGCAGAGCCACCATATTTGGTCCAGTACTGTCCATGATTGGGAAGGAATGTGTCTGATCTCGGCGCACCTGGTGACGTGAACTTGGTCCAAAGGGGTCTTCGGATCCGGTCCGCTGAAGTTGAAACAGGATGGATAACAGTCTGTTCGGTTGTTGCACTGGACATACGTTGCGGTATTGACTGTAGCTGCTAATGGTACTGCGACCATGGTATGTAGGCGGTCGAGCTTTGCTGGAAGGATTCTCTCAGATTACCCAGGATACAGTTGTAGGTGAGGTTGGCGAGTTCTTCGTTCTGTCGGTTGGACCATAGCTGTGGTTGGGCTACGGCAGTAGGCATGAGGGAACAGACATAACAACTCATTGGTTGTGGCGCGGGCTGTGAGTGCGGTGTATCTGTACCAACTGTTCCTCATCATCAGGTTGTAGTCGTTTTCTTCCTGTGTTTGGACATGGGCGAGAATAAGGTGTATCTACTCAGGCTTAGGTGTTCCTGCCGGACGGATTTTGAGTAGGCGTGTGGCGGATGGTTGTACGAAGGGGTTCACACCAATCACTTTGGGGACCATGGCTGGACTAGTAGTGCGGATGGTGATAGTAAAGAGGGGGCCTTTTCCTGGTCGGTCCGGTCGGAGGCATAGGTTGATGCAGCCTTTTTGTTGGATATTGGTCGTAAGGTCTAGCATATGTTTACCATCTTTGATGGTGGTGGCTAACTTGGTGAAGTTAGCGGTCATGGTGGTAGCTTCTTTGGAAAGGGGCCAATTGATGGTTTTGTAGCCTGTATGGAGAAGGACCTGGTCCAAGGTGTCTGGCCAGACCACTCAGACTCTGGGAGCTTGTAGGTACCAATAAAAATAACTGGAGTCAGTCCTGTGTAATCCCAAGTGAGTAAGCTGTAGGCTGAGCAAAGGGACTTGAACGACGATTGGTGTCTTGGTTGATGGGATGCAGATCTGGGGGCCCCTGATCGTTTCCTGAACCAGCTAGTGGGGCATTCTCCTCCAGTGGGAGTGTACCAAGGTTCTGGTACGTTCCCCCCATGTGGTTGAACACAGAGCGGTGATGATGATGGCCAAAATCACACGGTGAGGTCCGTCCCAACGTGGAGAAGACCAGCACTTTCTTTTTATCACCTTGACGAGTACCAGGTCTCCTGGGGACAGGACCTCCTCTGTGGGAGACAGAGAAGATGTCGGCAGATTATTTTGCATTCATCACAGTTCTTTCTTGGAACATTTTGCATAACCACTTAGTGAGGGATTCTGTTTCCCTTTTCTCTTCTACCACCAGATCTTTTTCCCACATTGTTCAGTGGAAGGGTCTGTCTTTCACTGCCTCAAATGGTGTGCATCCCTGTGCTGTTGGAATGATTCTCATGTACGTTTCTACCAGGCTCAGGCATTCTTGCCATCGTTTTCCTGTATCTTCCATGGTTTTTCTGAGTCTGAGTTTTACTGTTCTAATGGTTTGTTCGACGAGTCCAGCACTTTGGTTCAGTTTGATGAAATCCATGTTCAGAAGCTCGAAGGGATATGTTCCTGTTTGCCTTGTTCCATGCTTGGGTCGTTCATTGCCTTGAGAGTTGTGTCTACAGCAGTTTAGACAGTTTCTGCAAAAAAATTGAAGTAAGTTTGGAGACCTCTGGGAACATGCATTGTTTGTTGTACTGTACTGATCATCCCTTCTGTTGAGACATGGCTCCTCCCATGGCTCAATTTGGCAATTACTTCAAACAATGATCGTGGGACGCATGGCTTGTTTTCTACTGCATAGAGTCCGTTCTTGTGTTGAGTGGCTCCTTTTGTTTCCCATTGCAGTTTCTCTTTTTCTGGGGCATGATTTTACATTTCTCTTAGGTATTCAGCAGGGATTGGGCTGTGTCTTTCCACCGTCACGTCTTGTTCTAGGAATAGTCTACATGCCTCTGTCAGTGCCACTATTTCTGCGGCTTGTGCAGACCAGTCGCCGGGGAGTCGTCCTGTCTTGAGGTTGTCTTTTTGAGTCACCACGGCATATACGTTGTGTTTTTCTCCATCCAGGGTTTTTGATGATGATCCATCCCCATAGGCAATGTGTCCGGGGGGCAATGGGTTGTCCATTAGGTCAGTTGCATATACGTGGTTAATTATGATTCGTTGAGTGGGCAACTGTGAGAATTGGTTTAACCACTTGTCGTCCGGTCTCCCATGAACTTCAGGGTGACATGTAATGGCCATGTTTGTTGTTCCTGTCCTGGGGCTGCTGGGCAGATATCTTCAGACTGTTCTCTTAGACTTTCAGCTACCTTGGCAGAATCATTCCCGACAATGTCGAGAGAGTAGAAGCTGTTAGATGTGGTGGTGTGGAAGATATTTTTGGTCTGTAATTCCCTGGGTCGGAGGCCATTTTGGGTGGCCACTAGGCTTAGCCCAAGCTGGACCATGATATCTCGTCCCGGTAACTCTCCGATTTTCATTTTGCAGTCTGACAATAAACCCATCCCTTTTGTTGCTTTCTGACCCATATTAATCACTTACTTAATAGTTTAAACAACAATTATTTTCTAAATTACCCGAAATTGATCTCCACTTTGTGATTAACCCAATATCTCTGAACACACAAAGACCAAAAGTCCCTGACTTTGTCTTAGTTAAGTCCCTGACTCTATTAACAGACCAAGACTATAATGCCTTTGCTAATTCTTGTTCTACTTTCATTGGTCCCGGACCAATTGGTTTATTACCAGACTGCAAAGTGGACAGTGAGAGTTCCTACAGTAGGGTCCTGTTCAACGCGATGTTCCTGAAACTCTAGTCGAATGACCAGTGTGTGTGTCTTAAATACAGGAAAAACTGACAGTTGTCACTAGGACTTTGGACAGATACATTTCAGTCATTTGCAGGGCAAAAAGTAATTGATCAGTGTCAGACAGTTGAATATTTGTGCTGACATGTCACCCCAATCACAAGACTAAGATTGTTTATTCAGTCAGACAGTTGGGTGTTTATGCTGCTATGTCAGCCGTAAGGATGACTACAATGCTGTTATACTCACAAAAACTTATACAATATGAACAAGCATTTGCAAAGATACTTTGTCTAATCTTACATATTCCCCTGCTGCCAAAAAAACTGTCAGAGACACATAGTTACTGTGTATATAGTGTAAAATCGTCCAATTCAAGTAAGTTATCCATTTGGCATTATTCTCATTGCTAAAAATTAAGTTACAATGAAAACAATCATACTTGGCCAAAACGTGATTTTCAGGGTATGAAAAGTACATTAAGGCAATAAAAACTGAAAAGTTCCCCTGCTGCCAAACAAACTGTCAGAGACACATAGTTCCTGTGTATATAGTGTAAAATCGTCCTATCCATGTAAGTCTTTCATTGGCATCATTCTAGGTGATTCTGGAGCTATTTCCCACCATAAAAAGTGTCCAAAACAGGCATTTTGCGATTAAAATAGTGGTTGTATTAGAACCAGGCCCAGGCGATTCTGGTTGGTGTTTTTACCCTGAAATTGTGTCCAATGATGATAAGGATGTATTTTTGATTATTCTGTATAAAAATAATCATCTAGGGATGTTCAGAAGTTTTGTTACGCCCGAATCAATGACCTCAATTTGGGCACTTTATTTACAAGTGGTGGTTTTTAAGAACCAGGCCCAGTCGGTTCTGGTTGGTGCTTTTACCCAGATATAGTATCCATTGTGTGGGTAGATGTATTTTCACTATTCTGTCTAAAAATAAAGATCCAGGACAGTTGCGGGGCTATTTCCCTCCATAAATAGTGTCCAAAACATGCATTTTGCGATACAAAATAGTGGCTGCATTATAACAGGGTCCAGTCGGTTCTGGTGGGTGTTTGTATACGAAACTTGTGTCCAATTATGATGGGGATGTATACTTGACTATTCTGTATAGAAGTAATCATCTAGCGATGTTCAGAAGTTCTGTTATGCCCGAATGAATTACTTTCATTTGGTCACTTTATTTACAAGTGGTGGTTTAGAAACAGGCCCAGTCGGTTTTGGTTGGTGCTTTTACCCAGAATTTGTGTTTATTGTGTGAGTGGATGTATTTTCACTATTTTGTATAACAATAATGATCCAGGATGATTCTGGAGCTATTTCCCACCACAAACAGTGTCCAAAACAGGCATTTTGCGGTTAAAGTAGTGGTTGTATTAGAACCACGCCCAGTCGGTTCTGGTTCGTGTTTTTACCCAGAATTTGTGTCCAATGATTATGGGGATGTATTTTTTATTATTCTTTATAAAAATAATATTCTAGGGATGTTCAGAAGTTCTGTTATGCCCTAATCAATGACCTCAATTTGGGCACTTTATTTACAAGTGGTTGTTTAGAACCAGGCCCAGTCGGTTCTGGTTGGTGCTTTACCCACAATTAGTGTCGATTGTGTGGGTTTGATGTATTTTCACTATTCTCTGTAAGAATAAAGATCCAGGGATGTTCTGAGACTATTTCCCACCAGAAATAGTGTCAAAAACATGCATTTTGCGACAAAAATAGTGGTTGTATTAGAACCAGGCCCAGTCGGTTCTGGTTTGTGTATACCCCCTTAACGTGTGTCCAATAGGAATGGGGTTGTATTTTTGACTATTCTGTATAAAAATTATCATCTAGGGATGTTCAGAAGTTCTTCTATGCCCGAATAAATGACCTCCATTTGGGCACTTTATTTTGCATGTTGGTTGTAGTAGAACCAAGCCCAGTCGGTTCTGGTTGGTGCTTTTACCCAGAGTTAGTGTTGATTGTGTAGGTGGATGTATTTTCACTATTCTGTCTAAAAATAAAGATCCAGGATGTTTCTAGGGGTATTTACTACCATAAATAGTCTCCAAAACATGCATTTTGTGATAAAAAATAGTAGTGAAGGCAGGTTCCGGGCCTGTGTCGGCGCATCAGTCAGGCTGGGTAGCCGCTATGGCCCAGGTGATTTTCCAGGGCTGCCCTGCTCTTGACGGAGTGGCCACCCAGCGGGGCTGTGTGTGTTTCATGGTGGGAGACTCGTGCTGCCCCTTCATCCCTGCCGGCATGTCCTGCTCGGTCCATGATGCCCTGCAGGCTATTAGGAACATGCAGAGAGCTGTGACCGGAGATCCGGTTCCACAACGAGGATGGCTTGACTGGTTCTTCTCTGGCTCATGGAAACAGCCACTTCAATATTTCCATATTTTCACAGACACAAAAGGAGGGAATTGTGGGATGGACTGGCTAACTGGCTTAATAATTGTTTATTCTTGTCGCACCATGTGGTCATACTGGTTTAACTTTGTTTTTTAAGATCGTAGAATGCAAGGTAGACTAGCCAAACTGGTTTTACAATTGAATTAAAAGATCGTGGAATGTAAGAAAGACTAACTAGTTGGCCTTGCAATTGTTTGTTCGCCTCGAGAAATATAAGAAAGGCTGGCTAACAGGGTTTGCAATTTTTTCCTTGTATTGTGCGATGAAAAGAGGTTCAACTTCAGGAGTAACTGTCACTCTCCAGGTCATTTAGGGTCAAGTGCACACTTGAAAACTTTCATATTCGACCAAAACGTGCTTATCAGCACATAAAAAGCACATTTGGTGGTACGCGGGAAGAACGGCAGCAGACAAAAAGGCTATTTAGAAAGGTATCACCACTACGCAGAAGAACGTCGGCTACTCTGCCCTCACTGGAAGACATTGCCAGCCCTCGTTACCTCAGCAGAGCCAGGGACATGATCAGGGACCCATGCCACCCTGGTCACAATCGGTTCCAGCTGCTGCTCTCTGGCAGACAGACGCTGTAAGTTTCCCACATCCGTTGGGACTCTAAACTTGGGGTAACACAACACAATCCCTTCTGTGTAATAACTTCGGGTGAGGTAATATGAATAGACATTAGGTACAAGGTGATCTGACACCTACATGCTGAATGAAGGTAAGTGAAAGACATTGAGAGGTAAGAGATCCACTCAAGGGGTGGTGATGCAATGTATCCATAAAGGCAGAATTGTAAATTAAGAGTCTGGAGTCATAACTTGTAAAACGGTGTAAAAATGTCAGAGACACAAATGACATAGTGTAATATCATCAAATTTTATAATTTAATAAGTTTTTCATTTGGCATCATTCTAATGGCTAGATATTAAGTTATAATGAAAACTATGATACTTGGCCAAAACGTGATTTTCAGCGCATGAAACGCACGTTAAGCCAATAAAAACTGAAATGTTCCCCTGCTGCGAAACAAACTGTCAGAGACACATAGTTACTGTGTATATAGTGTATAATTGTCCAATTCAAGTAAGTTTTTCATTTGGCATCATTCTAAGTGATATAAATTAAGTTATAGTGAAAATTATGATACTTGGCCAAAACGTGATTTTCAGCGCATGAAACGCACGTTAAGGCAATAAAAACTGAAATATTCCCCTGCTGCGAAACAAACTGTCAGAGACATATAGTTACTGTGTATATAGTGTATTATCGTCCAATTCAAGTAAGTTTTTCATTTAGCATCATTCTAAGTGATAGAAATTAAGTTATAGTGAAAACTATCATACTCGGCCAAAACATGATTTTCAGCGCATGAAACGCACGTTAGCAATAAAAACTGAAATGTCCCCCTGCTGCGAAACAAACTGTCAGAGACACATAGTTACTGTGTATATAGTGTAAAATAGTCCAATTCAAGTAAGTTTTGCATTTAGCATCATTCTAAGTGATAGAAATTAAGTTATAGTGAAAACTATGATACTTGGCCAAAACGTGATTTTCAGCGCATGAAACGCACGTTAAGGCAATAAAAACTGAAATGTTCCCCTGCTGCGAAACAAACTGTCAGAGACACATAGTTACTGTGTATATAGTGTATTATTGTCCAATTCAAGTAAGTTTTTCATTTGGCATCATTCTAAGTGATAGAAATTAAGTTATAGTGAAAATTATGATACTTGGCCAAAACGTGATTTTCAGCGCATGAAACGCACGTTAAGGCAATAAAAACTGAAATGTTCCCCTGCTGCGAAACAAACTGTCAGAGGCACATAGTTACTGTGTCTATAGTGTAAAATCATCCAATTCAAGTAAGTATTGCATTTAGCATCATTCTAAGTGCTAGAAATTAAGTTATAGTGAAAACTATGATACTTGGCCAAAACGTGATTTTCAGCGCATGAAACGCACGTTAAGGCAATAAAAACTGAAATGTTCCCCTGCTGCGAAACAAACTGTCAGAGGCACATAGTTACTGTGTCTATAGTGTAAAATCATCCAGTTCAAGTAAGTATTGCATTTAGCATCATTCTAAGTGCTAGAAATTAAGTTATAGTGAAAACTATGATACTTGGCCAAAACGTGATTTTCAGCGCATGAAACGCACGTTAAGGCAATAAAAACTGAAATGTTCCCCTGCTGCGAAACAAACACTCAGAGGCACATAGTTACTGTGTATATAGTGTATAATTGTCCAATTCAAGTAAGTTTTTCATTTTGCATCATTCTAAGTGCTAGAAATTAAGTTATAGTGAAAACTATGATACTTGGCCAAAACGTGATTTTCAGCGCATGAAATGCACATTAAGGCAATAAAAACTGAAATGTTCCCCCGCTGCGAAACAAACTGTCAGTGACACATAGTTACTGTGTATATAGTGTATAATCGTCCAAATTAAGTAGGTTTTTCATTTGATATCATTCTAAGTGATGAAAGTTAGGGTTAGGGTTAGGGTTAGGTTAAGTTATAGTGAAAACTATGATACTTGGCCAAAACATGATTTTCAGCGCATGAAACGCACATTAGGGCAAAAAAACTCAAATGTTTGTTAGGTCTGAAAATACAACTTCAGGAGCAGGCTAAGAAAGAGTGAGATAAATTTAAATAGAAAATATGTATGACCAGACTGCAAAGTGGACAGAGAGTTCCTACAGTGGGCTCCTGTTCACTGCGATGTTACTGCAACTCTAGTCGAATGACCAGTGAGTGTGTCTTAAATACAGGCAAAACTGACAGTTGTCCCTAAGACTTTGGACAGATACGTTTCAGTCATTTGCAGGGCAACAAGTAATTGATTAGTGTCGGGCCTGGAATCTGTAGTCAATGGTTTCCAGACGTAGGGTGTTCTTCGCTGTTCCTACCCTGGGGAATACCGCCATCATGATTTTGGAGGAGACTGACCAGTGTTTGTATTAGAGGGGGACATCCGAGCCCCAAACTGAATCATGGGGGAAGAAATCAAAGCTCCGTCGTTGACGCCTGGTGGGTAGATGTGGGTTGGCGTCGACAGTTGGAATCGAGTCTGCTGTTAGAACGTACGTGTGGTCGGATGCAGATGTAGGGACACAGAGCCCAGTTGTATTGGTGGGGATGATCATATACACTTGCCATTCGCAGAGCCACCATATTTGGTCCAGTACTGTCCATGATTGGGAAGGAATGTGTCTGATCCCGGCGCACCTGGTGACGTGAACTTGGTCCAAAGGGGTCTTCGGATCCGGTCCGCTGAAGTTGAAACAGGATGGATAACAGTCTGTTCGGTTGTTGCACTGGACATACGTTGCGGTATTGACTGTAGCTGCTAGTGGTACTGCGACCATGGTATGTAGGCGGTCGAGCTTTGCTGGAAGGATTCTCTCAGATTACCCAGGATACAGTTGTAGGTGAGGTTGGCGAGTTCTTCGTTCTGTCGGTTGGACCATAGCTGTGGTTGGGCTACGGCAGTAGGCAAAAGGGAACAGACATAACAACTCATTGGTTGTGGCGCGGGCTGTGAGTGCGGTGTATCTGTACCAACTGTTCCTCATCATCGGGTTGTAGTCGTTTTCTTCCTGTGTTTGGACATGGGCTAGAATAAGGTGTATCTACTCAGGCTTAGGTGTTCCTGCCGGACGGATTTTGAGTAGGCGTGTGGCGGATGGTTGTACGAAGGGGTTCACACCAATCACTTTGGGGACCATGGCTGGACTAGTAGTGCGGATGGTGATAGTAAAGAGGGGGCCTTTTCCTGGTCGGTCCGGTCAGAGGCATAGGTTGATGCAGCCTTTTTGTTGGATATTGGTCGTAAGGTCTAGCATATGTTTACCATCTTTGATGGTGGAGGCTAACTTGGTGAAGTTAGCGGTCATGGTGGTAGCTTCTTTGGAAAGGGGCCATGTGATGGTTTTGTAGCCTGTATGGAGGAGGACCTGGTCCAAGGTGTCTGGCCAGACCATTCAGACTCTGGGAGCTTGTAGGTACCAATAAAAATAACTGGAGTCAGTCCTGTGTAATCCCAAGTGAGTAAGCTGTAGGCTGAGCAAAGGTACTTGAACGACGATTGGTGTCTTGGTTAATGGGATGCAGATCTGGGGGCCCCTGATCGTTTCCTGAACCAGCTAGTGGGGCATTCTCCTCCAGTGGGAGTGTACCAAGGTTCTGGTACGTTCCCCCCATGTGGTTGAACACAGAGCGGTGATGATGATGGCCAAAATCACACGGTGAGGTCCGTCCCAACGTGGAGAAGACCAGCACTTTCTTTTTATCACCTTGACGAGTACCAGGTCTCCTGGGGACAGGACCTCCTCTGTGGGAGACAGAGAAGATGTCGGCAGATTATTTTGCATTCATCACAGTTCTTTCTTGGAACATTTTGCATAACCACTTATTGAGGGATTCTGTTTCTCCTTTCTCTTTTACCACCAGATCTTTTTCCCACATTGTTAGTGGAAGATTCTGTCTTTCACTGCCTCAAATGGTGTGCATCCCTGTGCTGTTGGAATGATTCTCATGTACGTTTCTACCAGGCTCAGGCATTCTTGCCATGGTTTTCCTGTATCTTCCATGGTTTTTCTGAGTCTGAGTTTTACTGTTCTAATGGTTTGTTCGACGAGTCCAGCACTTTGGTTCAGTTTGATGAAATCCATGTTCAGAAGCTCGAAGGGATATGTTCCTGTTTGCCTTGTTCCATGCTTGGGTTGTTCATTGCCTTGAGAGTTGTGTCTACAGCAGTTTAGACAGTTTCTGCAAAATAATTGAGGTAAGTTTGGAGACCTCTGGGAACATGCATTGTTTGTTGTACTGTACTGATCATCCCTCCTGTTGAGACATGGCTCCTCCCATGGCTCAATTTGGCAATTACTTCAAACAATGATCGTGTCACGCATGGCTTGTTTTCTACTGCATAGAGTCCGTTCTTGTGTTGAGTGGCTCCTTCTGTTTCCCATTGCAGTTTCTCTTTTTCTGGGGAATGATTTTGCATTTCTCTTAGGAATTCAGCAGGGATTGGGCTGTGTCTTTCCACCGTCACGTCTTGTTCTAGGAATAGTCTACATGCCTCTGTCAGTGCCACTATTTCTGCGGCTTGTGCAGACCAGTCGCCGGGGAGTCGTCCTGTCTTGAGGTTGTCTTTTTGAGTCACCACGGCATATACGTAGTGTTTTTCTCCATCCAGGGTTTTTGATGATGATCCATCCCCATAGGCAATGTGTCCGGGGGGCAATGGGTTGTCCATTAGGTCATTATGCATATACGTGGTTAATTATGATTCGTTGAGTGGTAAAGAATATGACATATTTTACTCATTCTTTTTAGTATAGCTGTTTCATTTTGATATCATATTTTACTCATTCTTTTTAGTATAGCTGTTTCATTTTGATATCATATTTTACTCATTCTTTTTAGTATAGCTGTTTCATTTTGATATCACATTTTACTCATTCCTTTTGTTGTGGCGGTCTTGTTTTAGAGTCGCCACTGGTTCCCAACTCAAATACAATATGAACAGAAGGATGGGTCTGAGACTCCTCAACTATAATGTTAACAAAAGGCTCTTCCTGAGATTCTTATTTCAAGGTGGGATCCACACTGATAAGAGACCAGATGGAGGACTTCAAAGGGCAGAGGAACAAAGAGCAGGGCGGAGGGTCGGGACTTTATAGGACCAGCGGAGACAGAGGTCTGGATGATGTGGATTCAAGGCTGGAAGATGTGGAGCCCAGAGAAACCCCCCCTCACAGCAGCCCTGGACCAGCCCACATCTCATTATTAATCAGCGAATGAATATGCATTTTTGTTGGACTATAACTGGGCAAACGCGGGTTTGGACAATGTCTTTTCCATCCTCCGCTTTGGGACATCAACACTCAGCGGGCTTATTCTATGGGAGGGAGACCCGGAGCTCTGTATGAATCAATTTGAATGGAATAAATCATCTGTGGATAAACTCGCTCAACCCTGGTTTGTCTCCTCCGATGCTGAACACGCTCCATTGTTAGACTGGAGACTACAGAGTTAAGGAATTGGAGTCAGGTAAAATATTTATAGTCTAACAGTTTTGGTGACCCAGTCCGTGAGTCGGTTGCGTAGACAGATAGGGGTTAAGGCCGATAACTCCGTCCGTGAACCAGGGAGGAGACTGCGTAGACATATGGGTTAAGGCCAGCCGCGGACTCTAAAACACGTCGGCGAACGTGGAGTCGCGGTTATCGAAACACGTCAGCGAACGTGGGAATAAGGAAAAGTTAAACACGTCAGCGAACGTGGGAATAAGGAAAAGTTAAAACACGTCAGCGAACGTGGGAATAAGGAAAAGTTAACCACGTCAGCGAACGTGAGGGAGCGCCGGCGAGCGTGAGACCTTTCTCTTGGGACTTCTCCGACAGGCGCCTGATCAACTGAAAGGTAAGCAGAATACCTATTACTGAAACGTTAAAATTCTGCTATTGGATTTTTAAATTATGGAGAAGTGACTATAGAAAGGGGATATCGGGAATAGGAGATTCCGAAAAGGTTGTAATATATCTAGAGTCGGAATTAATGACGATCCCAGAACGGTCGTTTTGAGATAGAGAAAACGGTCGTATGAAACAAAGGAACAAGCGATTCCGGAAAGAGTTGTATGCAGGAGTTATTTTAAAGTCTTCAGCAGGGAAACGACTGGGTCCACAGATGTTTGATTCCTAGAATTGATTCTAAAAAAAAAAAAAAAAAAAAAAAAAAAAAAAAAAAGTAACAATAATTCCTAGAATTGAACATACTAAAATTCCAAATTTATCCGGAGACTTGATCTAGATTGAATTGGTGAAAATGGAAGGATGTGAGAGTGCGGGAGAATGTGGAGAATGGAATGAATTGACAATTTTGTATGCAGATGTGGAAGCACAGGTTCTGAGTGGTGTTCAAGTTAAAAAAACAACCAAAAATAAGACGCGAGTTGGTGAAACAATTTAGTACTTTAAAAGAAAATGTACATTTTGTAGGTCAAAAGCATGAATGGAATATGAATAACTTGTCCATTGCTTTGCGGAAAGTAGAGCATGACGTCACAGCTAAGGAGGTGGAACTCCGAAGGAGAAAAGAGGAGGTGTGGAGGTGGAGGCGGGGGTCGATACTGAGAAAGGAGGAGGAGTTGAAACAGCATAGATTGGCAATACACAACCTGGTAATTGCGTCAATAGCTTTGGCTGCGGTGAGGGCCCCCACCTAGATCGAACCAACTTTGACTCTTGTACCTTCAGCGCCTCCACTGAATAATAAAGCTCCATTAAAACCTCACGGTATACCCATACAAGCACCAATAGTGACTTTAGGTGGACGATTGATCCTTGACGTTGAGAATGAGGAGGAAGCTATGTCCTCCGAGGCAAAAGGCCTCATAGGAAAAGCATGTAATCTCGAACACGCGAAAGATAGGACAGAACGATCCTGAGTTGACTTGACTGACCGAGAGGACAATGATGAAAAAGAAATGACCAAAGGGACTCGACAGAAAAATGAAATAAAGAAAGGTAGGAAAAAAGGAAAAGATGACTTGACTGACAATCTTATACTGTTTGAGGACGCGAATCGACAATCAGACTATAACTCAGATAATGATTCAGACATTGCAGGTGAACAGGAGAATGAGAGTGTGGACATGTATAAACAGGCTCTACCAGATTTGGGATCTCATTACGCCCTTCGCCCACGTAACAATGGGGCAAAAGAGACACCAGACAAGACTGCCGCGCCAAAACCAAAGCCCAGCGCAAAGCGGGTACAAGCTACATCTGGAGGTATGTATCCCCTCCGCCCTCAGGGAGCAGAAATGATATTTGAACCTCTTGGTCTTAGAGATGTGGCTACATTGGCTGACCAACTCCCTCCAATGGCAAATGGAGGAAGTACATGGCTGATGAAGTTTTTGGCCCTAATGAGCGGACAGAATTGTGCGCTTGGTGACATGAGACAGGCCATATCAGCTTCCTGCTCTCATCATCAATTACAAATGATAGAGGAGGAAGCAGAAACTATCAGGTACCCACACGAAACCCCATTGTCCCAGGTATCGGGCCCCTTATTTACGGCAATTAAAAATACCTTCCCAAGATCCCATGACATGGCTCCAACCGTGTTTCCATACATCGATGGAGTGGGAGGTCCGGTACACTATGAAAAGTGCATTAATGCCTGGATAGATAGTACCGGCCGACACCCATCGGGCAGATTAGATAATATCCTCTTATTCCGAACAGCTGTTGTCGAGGGTCTTCCAGAACCTGTGAAAAAGGAGTTGAAAAAGGACCCTGACTTGTTGACTGGTGATGAACCAAGGTTTAAACGTCACCTGTCTCACCATTGTAAGATGTATGATAACGAGAAGGTAAAAGAAAAAGCCGAGTCGCTAAATATGAATTCTGCTCTGGTAAAATTACAACTTCCCAAATTTTATAGTGAATCCAAAAAATCTAAACAGGAAAAGACAAACCAATCTGCCCAGATGTTCCAGGGCCATGGTCGGGCTCGAGATGGTGGTCAGTTCCATGATGGATACGGTGGTCGCAGGGGTGGTTTCTCTGGTGGCCGGGGAAAAGGGTACTCGAGACCGTGCCAACAAGACAACTGTTTTACATGTGGCCGTCCTGGACACTGGAGACATGAGTGTCCCAGTCAGCGACAGTACCCGCGGCAACCCCCAACACAACAGGGGGGGCCACCACATCAACAGCGGCCCACGCGCGGAGGAGCAAGAGGCACTGGCAGACCATGGCGGTCACAGCAGCCAGCTCAGTCAACTGGACAATATTACCAGGGTGGAGATGATCCTCACAGTCCATGGGATCCTCCACACTCCGAATAGGGGTGCCCGAGAGGCTCGGTAAGCAGGGGAACGGCAGACCCAATGCTTCATATGAGAATCAACGGCGTCCAAACATCAGCTTTGGTGGACACGGGAGCAACATACTCATCTTTGAACATGCCGCTCACAGCCGGTTGTCTCTCCTCTTCAACCATAACTTTGGTCGGCTTCTCGGGATCTCCTCAAGCTCTGCCTATTACCAGACCGCTGCAAACGGAAATACCCCACCTAAAACAGACTCTATTTCATTCCTACGTCCATTCACCCCAAACACCTGTGAATTTAATGGGAAGAGACTTGTTGATGTCTATTGGAGCTACCATCTTATGTGGGCCGGATGGCCTCACAGTGACTTTACCAAATGGTGCAAAGATTCCGTGTTCGCAACCAGTACGAACATGTGGACAATGGTTGATGTGTCCCTTGCAACAAGACACCGAGGTAGCAACAATCTATTGGTCATGTCTTGAGCCTGAAACTCCGGCCATTGGGGGACTGTTGTTTGTTTATCACCAGTGGAAATCATTCATTGATTCACTCCGGCCTTACCATCCGCCCAAGGATGACTTTCATTGTACTTTGTTTTATGACACAGAAGATGACTTAGTCTATCGAGACCGTTTTCAGAAGGTTCTTGGAACACCCTGGCAATTGAAATCCACCAAAATATTTGTGGGTCCAGAAGGCGTAGCTTCATATGTTGATTTGGACGAATCGCAAAAAGTGTGGTACAAAATGTCGGATACAGCCGACCCCCACATTTCTTTGGCTCTGTCTTATGGTCACGAAGCTCGTCAACTCGGTCCCATGGTCAAGAAACTTCTTAAAGTCACTGACTGGCAGTCCACTGACCTACCAGGGCTGACTTATTCCAAATTGCATGACTCTTATCAGATTGACCCACATGCCCCATTGATAAACTCCTCCATTTTGGAGGAACAAATCTTGACTCGAGAACATGGTAGGGAATTGACTGATCACCACCAGACAGAGGAGTTACTGAAAACTATTCCGGACACATTGTGGTCATCAGGACCATTTGATGTAGGACATTGTGTTAAAATTCCACCTGTAATGTTAAAAATAGATGAGAGTGCCATCATCCACAGGCCACAATATAGATGGACTCCAGATGCGGACAAAGGTATGGAAGACACTCTAGGTGGACTGTGGGACGCAGGTGTGATAGAACTTTCTAACTCACGATGGAACACGGCATTGAGACCAGTACTTAAGGCGGATGGACAGAGTTACCGTATGGCACATGACCTTAGACCTGTGAACGACGCGACGCTGACTCCGATCCTACCAGTACCCGACCCCCATAGAATGTTGACTTCGCTCAGTCCAGTGTATCAATGGTTTACTTGTATTGATCTAGCTAACGCCTTTTTCTGTGTACCTTTGCATCCTTCAGCCAGACAGTACTTTGCGTTCACCTATCGTGGTGTCCACATGCAGTATCAGCGCCTGCCACAAGGGTTTAAAAACTCACCTGGTATTTTTAATCAGTGTCTGAAGGACCTGTTACAAGACCTAACGTTACCTGAAAACTCTGTTCTTTTACAGTATGTGGATGACCTTTGCATTGCGACAACCACTTCTGAAATCTGTCTGGCGGTCACTAGGATGGTCCTGCTAAAACTTCATAATATTGGTTTCAAAGTGTCAAAGAAGAAGCTTCGGTGTTGTCGAAGAGAAGTAACTTTTCTAGGCCGTGTTGTGTCAGCCAAAGGACTGTCCATGTCACCTGAACATCGAAAAACCATTTTGTCTCATTCCAGGCCCCAAACCGTCAAAGACATGTTGTAATTTCTGGGTCTCTGTGGCTACAGTAGGACCTATATACCATGTTATGTGGACGAGACACATACACTTCGCGTTCTGGTAAAAGACAAAGGTGTTAAGAATCTTAGAGCACAACTTGATTGGACGTAAGAAGCAGATGAAACCTTTGTGTCTCTGGTTCAAGAACTGGCCTCTGCGGCTGCCCTGGCCAACCCTGATTTTGACAAACCTTTTCATCTTGATGTGTCTAACTCGGCGACTACAGTAAATGCTGTTTTATTTCAGAAGGTTTCGACGACTAGGCGGGTATTGATGTATTGTAGCGTAACACTAGATGGTGTTGAGCTTCGTCAACCAGAGTGTACTCGTTATGCAGCAGGGCTCGCTAAAGTGCTTCTTAAAACAGCTCATACAGTGATGGGACATCCCATATATGTTCTGACTGATCATGGGGTATCGGCGTATGTGGCTTCATCAGCATTTACCTTATCATCGCTTCGACAGTCTAGACTTTTACGTATTCTCACAGCTCCAAACATCAATTACGTTCACACAGGTATCAATATGGCGGATAACATTCAGCTAGGACCACATGAATGTGCTATGAGGGTTAATCACCAAAGGTACGTTCGGCCTGATCTCAATACTAAACCGCTTACATTTGGTTGCATCATGTTTACAGATGGTTGTTGTTGGAGAGACCATTCAGGACGTCTCCGTGCGGCGGCTGCCGTATTGGAGAGCAAGGGGGATGACTTCGTGCCTTGTGCCCACAAAAGGAGGGAATTGTGGGATGGACTGGCTAACTGGCTTAATAATTGTTCATTCTTGTCTTACCATGTGTCATACTGGTTTTACCTTTGTTTGATAAGATCGTAGAATGCAAGGTAGACTAGCCAAACTGGTTTTACAATTGAATTAAAAGATCGTGGAATGTAAGAAAGACTAACTAGTTGGCCTTGCAATTGTTTGTTCGCCTCGCGAAATATAAGAAAGGCTGGCTAACAGGGTTTGCAATTGTTTCCTTGAATTGTGGGATGAAAAAAAGGTTCAACTTCAGGAGTAACTGTCACTCTCCAGGTTATCCAGGGTCAAGTGCACACTTGGAAACTTTCATATTCGACCAAAATGTGCTTATCAGCGCATAAAAAGCACATTTGGTGGTACGCGGAAAGAATGGCAGCAGACAAAAAGGCTATTTAGAAAGATATCACCACTACGCAGAAGATCGTCGGCTACTCTGCCCTCACTGGAAGACATTGCCAGCCCTCGTTACCTCAGCAGAGCCAGGGACATGATCAGGGACCCATGCCACCCTGGTCACAATCGGTTCCAGCTGCTGCTCTCTGGCAGACAGACGCTGTAAGTTTCCCACATCCGTTGGGACTCTAAACTTGGGGTAACACAACACAATCCCTTCTGTGTAATAACTTTGGGTGAGGTAATATGAATAGTCATCAGGTACAAGGTGATCTGACACCTACATGCTGAATGAAGGTAAGTGAAAGACAGTGAGAGGTAAGTGATCCACTCAGGGGGTGGTGATGCAATGTATCCATAAAGGCAGAATTGTAAATTAAGAGTCTGGAGTCATAACTTGTAAAACTGTGTAAAACTGTCAGAGACACAAATGTCTCTCTATATATAGTGTAAAATCATCAAATTTCATAATTTAATAAGTTTTTAATTTGGCATCATTCTAATGGCTAGATATTAATTTATAATGAAAACTATGATACTTGGCCTAAACATGATTTTCAGCGCATGAAAAGCACATTCAGGCAATAAAAACTGAAATAGTCCCCTGCTGCCAAACAAACTGTATTATCGTCCAATTCAAGTAAGTTTTTCATTAAGCATCATTCTAAGTGATAGAAATTAAGTTATAGTGAAAATTATGATACTTGGCCAAAACGTGATTTTCAGCGCATGAAACGCACGTTAAGGCAATAAAACTGAAATGTTCCCCTGCTTCGAAACAAACTGTCAGAGAAACATAGTTACTGTGTATATAGTGTAAAATCGTCCAATTCAAGTAAGTTTTGCATTTAGCATCATTCTAAGTGATAGAAATTAAGTTATAGTGAAAATTGTGATACTAGCCCAAAACGTGATTTTCAGCGCATGAAACGCACGTTAAGGCAATAAAAACTGAAATGTTCCCCTGCTGCGAAACAAACTGTCAGAGACACATAGTTACTGTGTATATAGTGTATTATCGTCCAATTCAAGTAAGTTTTTCATTTAGCATCATTCTAAGTGATAGAAATTAAGTTATAGTGAAAATTATGATACTAGCCCAAAACGTGATTTTCAGCGCATGAAACGCACGTTAAGGCAATAAAAACTGAAATGTTCCCCTGCTGCGAAATAAACTGTCAGAGACACATAGTTACTGTGTATATAGTGTAAAATCGTCCAATTCAAGTAAGTTTTTCATTTAGCATCATTCTAAGTGATAGAATTTAAGTTATAGTGAAAATTGTGATACTTGGCCAAAACGTGATTTTCAGCACATGAAACGCACGTTAAGGCAATAAAAACTGAAATATTCCCCTGCTGCGAAACAAACTGTCAGAGGCACATAGTTACTGTGTATATAGTGTAAAATCGTCCAATTCAAGTAAGTTTTGCATTTAGCATCATTCTAAGTGATAAAAATTAAGTTATAGTGAAAATTATGATACTTGGCCAAAACGTGATTTTCAGCGCATGAAACGCACGTTAAGGAAATAAAAACTGAAATGTTCCCCTGCTGCGAAACAAACTGTCTGAGGCACAAAGTTGCTGTGTATATAGTGTAAAATCGTCCAATTCAGGTAAGTTTCTCATTTGGAATCATTCTAAGTGATAGAAATTAAGTTATAGTGAAAATTATGACACTTGGCCAAAACGTGATTTTCAGTGCATGAAACGCACGTTAAGGCAATAAAAACTGAAATGTTCCCCTGCTGCGAAACAAACTGTCAGAGGCACATAGTTACTGTGTATATAGTGTTAAATCGTCCAATTCAAGTAAGTTTTGCATTTAGCATTATTCTAAGTGATAGAAATTAAGTTATAGTGAAAATTATGATACTTGGCCAAAACGTGATTTTCAGCGCATGAAACGCACGTTAAGGCAATAAAAACTGAAATGTTCCCCTGCTGCGAAACAAACTGTCAGAGGCACATAGTTATTGTTTATATAGTGTAAAATCGTCCAATTCAAGTAAGTTTTGCATTTAGCATCATTCCAAGTGATAGAAATTAAGTTATAGTGAAAATTATGATACTTGGCCAAAACGTGATTTTCAGCGCATGAAACGCACGTTAAGGCAATAAAAACTGAAATGTTCCCCTGCTGCGAAACAAACTGCCAGAGGCACATAGTTACTGTGTATATAGTGTAAAATCATCCAATTCAAGTAAGTTTTGCATTTGGCATCATTCTAACTGCAAGAAATTAAGTTATAGTGAAAACTATGATACTTGGCCAAAACGTGATTTTCAGCGCATGAAACGCACGTTAAGGCAATAAAAACTGAAATGTTCCCCTGCTGCGAAACAAACTGTCAGAGGCACATAGTTACTGTGTATATAGTGTATTATCGTCCAATTCAAGTAAGTTTTTCATTTAGCATCATTCTAAGTGATAGAAATTAAGTTATAGTGAAAATTATGATACTAGCCCAAAACGTGATTTTCAGCGCATGAAACGCACGTTAAGGAAATAAAAACTGAAATGTTCCCCTGCTGCGAAACAAACTGTCTGAGGCACAAAGTTGCTTGTATATAGTGTAAAATCGTCCAATTCAGGTACGTTTTTCATTTGGAATCATTCTAAGTGATAGAAATTAAGTTATAGTGAAAATTATGACACTTGGCCAAAACGTGATTTTCAGTGCATGAAACGCACGTTAAGGCAATAAAAACTGAAATGTTCCCCTGCTGCGAAACAAACTGTCAGAGGCACATAGTTACTGTGTATATAGTGTAAAATCGTCCAATTCAAGTAAGTTTTTCATTTAGCATCATTCTAAGTGATAGAATTTAAGTTATAGTGAAAATTGTGATACTTGGCCAAAACGTGATTTTCAGCACATGAAACGCACGTTAAGGCAATAAAAACTGAAATATTCCCCTGCTGCGAAACAAACTGTCAGAGGCACATAGTTACTATGTATATAGTGTAAAATCGTCCAATCCAAGTAACTTTTGCATTTAGCATCATTCAAAGTGATAAAAATTAAGTTATAGTGAAAACTATGTTACTTGGCCAAAACGTGATTTTCAGCGCATGAAACGCACGTTAAGGCAATAAAAACTGAAATGTTCCCCTGCTGCGAAACAAACTGTCAGAGGCACATAGTTACTGTGTATATAGTGTAAAATCGTCCAATTCAAGTAAGTTTTTCATTTAGCATCATTCTAAGTGATAGAATTTAAGTTATAGTGAAAATTGTGATACTTGGCCAAAACGTGATTTTCAGCACATGAAACGCACGTTAAGGCAATAAAAACTGAAATATTCCCCTGCTGCGAAACAAACTGTCAGAGGCACATAGTTACTATGTATATAGTGTAAAATCGTCCAATCCAAGTAACTTTTGCATTTAGCATCATTCAAAGTGATAAAAATTAAGTTATAGTGAAAACTATGTTACTTGGCCAAAACGTGATTTTCAGCGCATGAAACGCACGTTAAGGAAATAAAAACTGAAATGTTCCCCTGCTGCGAAACAAACTGTCAGAGGCACATAGTTATTGTGTATATAGTGTAAAATCGTCCAATTCAAGTAAGTTTTGCATTTAGCATCATTCTAAGTGATAGAAATTAAGTTATAGTGAAAATTATGATACTTGGCCAAAACGTGATTTTCAGCGCATGAAACGCACGTTAAGGCAATAAAAACTGAAATGTTCCCCTGCTGCGAAACAAACTGCCAGAGGCACATAGTTACTGTGTATATAGTGTAAAATCATCCAATTCAAGTAAGTTTTGCATTTGGCATCATTCTAACTGCAAGAAATTAAGTTATAGTGAAAACTATGATACTTGGCCAAAACGTGATTTTCAGTGCATAAAACGCACGTTAAGGCAATAAAAACTGAAATGTTCCCCTGCTGCGAAACAAACTGTCAGAGGCACATAGTTACTGTGTATATAGTGTTAAATCGTCCAATTCAAGTAAGTTTTGCATTTAGCATCATTCTAAGTGATAGAAATTAAAATATAGTGAAAATTATGATACTAGCCCAAAACGTGATTTTCAGAGCATGAAACGCACGTTAAGGCAATAAAAACTGAAATGTTCCCCTGCTGCGAAATAAACTGTCAGAGACAAATAGTTACTGTGTATATAGTGTAAAATCGTCCAATCCAAGTAACTTTTGCATTTAGCATCATTCAAAGTGATAGAAATTAAGTTATAGTGAAAACTATGTTACTTGGCCCAAACGTGATTTTCAGCGCATGAAACGCACGTTAAGGCAATAAAAACTGAAATGTTCCCCTGCTGCGAAACAGACTGTCAGAGACACATAGTTACTGTGTATATAGTGTATTATCGTCCAATTCAAGTAAGTTTTTCATTTAGCATCATTCTAAGTGATAGAAATTAAGTTATAGTGAAAATTGTGATACTTGGCCTAAACAAGATTTTCAGCACATGAAACGCACGTTAAGGCAATAAAAACTGAAATGGTCCCCTGCTGCGAAACAAACTTTCTGAGGCACAAAGTTGCTAAGTATATAGTGTAAAATCGTCCAATTCAAGTAAGTTTTTCATTTAGCATCATTCTAAGTGATAGAAATTAAGTTATAGTGAAAATTATGATACTTGGCCAAAACGTGATTTTCAGCGCATGAAACTCACGTTAAGGCAATAAAAACTGAAATGTTCCCCTGCTGCGAAACAAACTGTCAGAGGCACATAGTTACTGTGTATATAGTGTTAAATCGTCCAATTCAAGTAAGTTTTGCATTTAGCATTATTCTAAGTGATAGAAATTAAGTTATAGTGAAAATTATGATACTTGGCCAAAACGTGATTTTCAGCGCATGAAACGCACGTTAAGGCAATAAAAACTGAAATGTTCCCCTGCTGCGAAACAAACTGCCAGAGGCACATAGTTACTGTGTCTATAGTGTAAAATCATCCAATTCAAGTAAGTATTGCATTTATCATCATTCTAAGTGCTAGAAATTAAGTTATAGTGAAAATTATGATACTTGGCCAAAACGTGATTTTCAGCGCATGAAACGCACGTTAAGGCAATAAAAACTGAAATGTTCCCCTGCTGCGAAACAAACTGTCAGAGGCACATAGTTACTGTGTATATAGTGTATAATTGTCCAATTCAAGTAAGTTTTTCATTTTGCATCATTCTAAGTGCTAGAAATTAAGTTATAGTGAAAACTATGATACTTGGCCAAAACGTGATTTTCAGCGCATGAAATGCACATTAAGGCAATAAAAACTGAAATGTTCCCCTGCTGCGAAACAAACTGTCAGTGACACATAGTTACTGTGTATATAGTGTATAATCGTCCAAATTAAGTAGGTTTTTCATTTGATATCATTCTAAGTGATGGAAGTTAGGGTTAGGGTTAGGGTTAGAGTTAGAGTTAGAGTTAGAGTTAGGGTTAGGGTTAGGGTTAGGGTTAGGGTTAGGGTTAGGGTTAGGGTTAGGTTAAGTTAAGTTATAGTGAAAACTATGATACTTGGCCAAAACGTGATTTTCAGTGCGTGAAACGCACATTAGGACAAAAAAACTGAAATGTTTGTTAGGTCTGAAAATACAACTCAGGAGCAGGCTAAGAAAGAGTGAGATAAATTTAAATAGAAAATAAGTATTACCAGACTGCAAAGTGGACAGTGAGAGTTCCTACAGTGGGGTCCTGTTCACTGCGATGTTACTGCAACTCTAGTCGAATGACCAGTGAGTGTGTCTTAAATACAGGCAAAACTGACAGTTGTGCCTAAGACTTTGGACAGATACGTTTCAGTCATTTGCAGGGCAACAAGTAATTGATTAGTGTCGGGCCTGGAATCTGTAGTCAATGGTTTCCAGACGTAGGGTGTTCTTCGTTGTTCCTACCCTGGGGAACACCGCCATCATGATTTTGGAGGAGACTGACCATTGTTTGTATTAGAGGGGGACATCCGAGCCCCAAACTGAATCATGGGGGAAGAAATCAAAGCTCCGTCGTTGAAGCCTGGTTGGTAGATGTGGGTTGGCGTCGACAGTTGGAATCGAGTCTGCTGTTAGAACGTACGTGTGGTCGGATGCAGATGTAGGGACACAGAGCCCAGTTGTATTGGTGGGGATGATCATATACACTTGCCATTCGCAGAGCCACCATATTTGGTCCAGTACTGTCCATGATTGGGAAGGAATGTGTCTGATCTCTGCGCACCTGGTGACGTGAATTTGGTCCAAAGGGGTCTTCGGATCCGGTCCGCTGAAGTTCAAACAGGATGGATAACAGTCTGTTCGGTTGTTGCACTGGACATACGTTGCGGTATTGACTGTAGCTACTAATGGTACTGCGACCATGGTATGTAGGCGGTCGAGCTTTGCTGGAAGGATTCTCTCAGATTACCCAGGATACAGTTGTAGGTGAGGTTGGCGAGTTCTTCGTTCTGTCGGTTGGACCATAGCTGTGGTTGGGCTACGGCAGTAGGCAAGAGGGAACAGACATAACAACTCATTGGTTGTGGCGCGGGCTGTGAGTGCGGTGTATCTGTACCAACTGTTCCTCATCATCGGGTTGGAGTCGTTTTCTTCCTGTGTTTGGACATGGGCGAGAATAAGGTGTATCTACTCAGGCTTAGGTGTTCCTGCCGGACGGATTTTGAGTAGGCGTGTGGCGGATGGTTGTACGAAGGGGTTCACACCAATCACTTTGGGGACCATGGCTGGACTAGTAGTGCGGATGGTGATAGTAAAGAGGGGGCCTTTTCCTGGTCGGTCCGGTCGGAGGCATAGGTTGATGCAGCCTTTTTGTTGGATATTGGTCGTGAGCTCTAGCATATGTTTACCATCTTTGATGGTGGTGGCTAACTTGGTGAAGTTAGCGGTCATGGTGGTAGCTTCTTTGGAAAGGGGCCATGTGATGGTTTTGTAGCCTGTATGGAGGAGGACCTGGTCCAAGGTGTCTGGCCAGACCACTCAGACTCTGGGAGCTTGTAGGTACCAATAAAAATAACTGGAGTCAGTCCTGTGTAATCCCAAGTGAGTAAGCTGTAGGCTGAGCAAAGGGACTTGAACGACGATTGGTGTCTTGGTTAATGGGATGCAGATCTGGGGGCCCCTGATCGTTTCCTGAACCAGCTAGTGGGGCATTCTCCTCCAGTCGGAGTGTACCAAGGTTCTGGTACGTTCCCCCCATGTGGTTGAACACAGAGTGGTGATGATGATGGCCAAAATCACACGGTGAGGTCCGTCCCAACGTGGAGAAGACCAGCACTTTCTTTTTATCACCTCGACGAGTACCAGGTCTCCTGGGGACAGGACCTCCTCTGTGGGAGACAGAGAAGATGTCGGCAGATTATTTTGCATTCATCACAGTTCTTTCTTGGAACATTTTGCATAACCACTTAGTGAGGGAATCTGTTTCTCCTTTCTCTTTTACCACCAGATCTTTTCCCCACATTGTTAAGTTGAAGGGTCTGTCGTTCACTGCCTCAAATGGTGTGCATCCCTGTGCTGTTGGAATGATTCTCATGTACGTTTCTACCAGGCTCAGGCATTCTTGCCATGGTTGTCCTGTGTCTTCCATGGTTTTTCTGAGTCTGAGTTTTACTGTTCTAATGGTTTGTTCGACGAGTCCAGCACTTTGGTTCAGTTTGATGAAATCCATGTTCAGAAGCTCGAAGGGATATGTTCCTGTTTGCCTTGTTCCATGCTTGGGTCGTTCGTTGCCTTGAGAGTTGTGTCTACAGCAGTTCAGACAGTTTCTGCCAAAAAAAATTGAAGTAAGTTTGGAGACCTCTGGGAACATGCATTGTTTGTTGTACTGTACTGATCATCCCTCCTGTTGAGACATGGCTCTTCCCATGGCTCAATTTGGCAATTACTTCAAACAATGATCGTGTCACGCATGGCTTGTTTTCTACTGCATAGAGCCCGTTCTTGTGTTGAGTGGCTCCTTCTGTTTCCCATTGCAGTTTCTCTTCTTCTGGGGCATGATTTTGCATTTCTCTTAGGAATTCAGCAGGGATTGGGCTGTGTCTTTCCACCGTCACGTCTTGTTCTAGGAATAGTCTACATGCCTCTGTCAGTGCCACTATTTCTGCGGCTTGTGCAGACCAGTCGCCGGGGAGTCGTCCTGTCTTGAGGTTGTCTTTTTGAGTCACCACGGCATATACGTTGTGTTTTTCTCCATCCAGGGTTTTTGATGATGATCCATCCCCATAGGCAATGTGTCCGGGGGCAATGGGTTGTCCATTAGGTCAGTTGCATATACGTGGTTAATTATGATTCGTTGAGTGGGCAACTGTGAGAATTGGTTTAACTACTTGTCGTCCGGTCTCCCATGAACTTCAGGATGACATGTAATGGCCATGTTTGTTGTTCCTGTCCTGGTGCTGCTGGGCAGATATCTTCAGACTGTTCTCTTAGACTTTCAGCTACCTTGGCAGAATCATTCCCGACAATGTCGAGAGAGTAGACGCTGTTAAATGTGGTGGTGTGGAAGATATTTTTGGTCTGTAATTCCCTGGGTCGGAGGCCATTTTGGGTGGCCACTAGGCTTAGCCCAAGCTGGACCATGATATCTCGTCCCGGTAACTCTCCGATTTTCATTTTGCAGTCTGACAATAAACCCATTCCTTTTGTTGCTTTCTGACCCATATTAATCACTTACTTAATAGTTTAAACAACAATTATTTTCTAAATTACCCAAAATTGATCTCTACTTTGTGATTAACCCAATATCTCTGAACACACAAAGACCAAAAGTCACTGACTTTGTCTTAGTTAAGTCCCTGACTCTATTAACAGACCAAGAGTATAAAGCCCTTGCTAATTCTTGTTCTACTTTCATTGGTCCCGGACCAATTGGTTTATTACCAGACTGCAAAGTGGACAGTGAGAGTTCCTACAGTAGGGTCCTGTTCAACGCGATGTTCCCGCAACTCTAGCCGAATGACCTGTGTGTGTGTCTTAAATACAGGAAAAACTGACAGTTGTCACTAGGACTTTGGACAGATACATTTCAGTCATTTGCAGGGCAAAAGGTAATTGATCAGTGTCGGACAGTTGAGTATTTGTGCTGACATGTGACCCCAATCACAAGACTTAGATTGTTTATTCAGTCAGACAGTTGGGTGTTTATGCTGACATGTCAGCCATAAGGATGACTACGATGCTGTTATACTTACAAAAACTTATACAATATGAACAAGCATTTGCAAAGACACTTTGTCTTATCTTACATGTTCCCTTGCTGCCAAACAAACTGTCAGAGACACATAGTTACTGTGTATATAGTGTAAAATCGTCCAATTCAAGTAAGTTATCCATTTGGCATCATTCTCATGGCTAGAAATTAAGTTATAATGAAAACAATCATACTTGGCCAAAATGTGATTTTCAGGGCATGAAAAGTACATTAAGGCAATAAAAACTGAAAAGTTCCCCTGCTGCCAAACAAACTGTCAGAGACACAGTTACTGTGTATATAGTGTAAAATTGTCCAATTCAAGTAAGTCTTTCATTGGCATCATTCTAGGTGATCCCGGAGCTATTTCCCACGATAAACAGTGTCCAAAACAGGCATTTTGCGGTTAAAGTAGTGGTTGTATTAGAACAAGGCGCAGTCGGTTCTGGTTCAAGTTTTTACCCAGAAATCGTGTCCAATGATGATAGGGATGTATTTTTGATTATTCTTTATAAAAATAATATTCTAGGGATGTTCAGAAGTTATGTTATGCCCGAATAAATGACCTCAATTTGGGCACTTTATTCAGAAGTGATTGTTTAGAACCAGGCCCAGTCGGTTCTGGTTGGTGCTTTACCCACATTCAGTGTTGATTGTGTGGGTGGATGTAATTTCACTATTCTCTGTAAGAATAAAGATCCATAGTGTCAAAAACATGCATTTTGCGACAAAAATAGTGGTTGTATTAGAACCAGGCCCAGTCGGTTCTGGTTTGTGTATACACCCGTATTGTGTGTCCAATAGGAATGGGGTTGTACTTTTGACTAGTCTGTATAAAATATATCATCTAGGGATGTTCAGAAGTTCTTCTATGCCCGAATAAATGACCTCCATTTGGGCACTTTATTTTGCATGGTGGTTGTATTAGAACCAAGCCCAGTCGGTTCTGGTTGGTGCTTTTACCCAGAGTTAGTGTTGATTGTGTAGGTGGATGTATTTTCACTATTCTGTCTAAAAATAAAGATCCAGGATGGTTCTAGGGGTATTTCCCACCATAAATAGTCTCCAAAACATGCATTTTGCGATAAAAAATAGTAGTTGCTTTATAACTGGGTCCTGTCGGTTCTGGTTGCTGTTTATATCCGAAACTTGTGTCCAAAGATAATGGGGATGTATATTTTACTATTCTGTTTAAAAAAAATCATGCAGGGATGTTTTGGGGCTTTTCTTTATACAAGAATCAAAAACCTCCATTATGGATCTTTATTTTGCATGGTGGTTGAATTAGAACCGGGCCCAGTCGGTTCTGGTTGTTGCTTTTACCCAGAATTAGTGTCAATTGTGTGGATGGATGCATTTTCACTATTCTGTGTAAAATTAAAGATGCAGGTATGTTCTGGGTATATTTTCCACCGTCAATAGTGTCCAAAACATTTTGCGATAAAAATAGTGGTTGTATTAGAACAAGGCCCAATCGGTTCTGGTTGGTGTATTTACCCAGAATTTGTGTTGATTGAGTGGGTGGATGTAGTTTCACTATTTTCTATAAAAATAATGTTTCCTACCATAAACATTGTCCAAAACAGGCATTTTGCGATTAAAATAGTGGTCGTATTAGAACCAGGCCCAGTCGGTTCATGTTGGTGTATTTAGCCGGAACTTGTGTCAAATCATAATGGGGATGTATTTTTGACTATTCTTTATAAAAATAATCATCTAGGGATTTTCAGAAGATCTTTTATGCCCGAATCAATGACCTCCCTTTGGGCACTTTATTTTGCATGGTGGTTGTATTAGAACCGGGCCCAGTCACTTCTGGTTGGCCTTGTACCCATAATTAGTGTCGATTGTGTGGATGGATGTATTTTCACTATTCTGTGTAAAAATAATGATCCAGGATGGTTCTGGAGCTATTTTCCCACCATAAACAGTGTCCAAAACAGGCATTCTGCGATTAGAATAGTGGTTGTATTAGAAGCAGGCCCAGTCTATTCTGGTTGGTGTATTTACCCGAAAAATTGTATCCAATGACGATGGGGATGTATTTTTGATTATTATGTATAAAAATAATCATCTAGGGATCTTCAGAAGTTCTGTTATGCCCGAATCAATGACCTCCATCTGGGCACCTTATTGACGAAGCTCACGACCATGATCCAGTGTGTGGCTTGGATGTGTCCCTTCAACACAAATACTGGTCAGTCTCATCCAAAATCCCAATCTTTCAGTTCCCTTGAGTGGGAGCGGCGAAGAACGTCCTGCATTTGAAGACCATTGAAGGCAGGTTCCGGGCCTGTGTCGGCGCATCAGTCAGGCTGGGTAGCCGCCATGGCCCAGGTGATTTTCCAGGGCCGCCCTGCTCTTGACGGAGTGGCCACCCAGCGGGGCTGTGTATGTGCCATGGTGGGAGACTCGTGCTGCCCCTTCATCCCTGCCGGCATGTCCTGCTCGTTCCATGATGCCCTGCAGGCTATGATGAACAAGCAGAGCGCTGTGACCAGAGATCCGGTTCCACAACGAGGATGGCTTGACTGGTTCTTCTCAGGCTCATGGAAACAGCCACTTCAATATTTTGATATTTTCACAGTCACAAAAGGAGGGAATTGTGGGATGGACTGGCTAACTGGCTTAATAATTGTTTATTCTTGTCGCACCGTGTGGTCATACTGGTTTTACCTTTGTTTGCTAAGATCGTAGAATGTAAATTAGACTAGCCGAACTGGTTTTACAATTGTTTGTAAAAGATCGTGGAATGTAAGAAAGACTATTTAGTTGGCCTTGCAATTTTTTGTTCGCCTCGCGAAATATAAGAAAGGCTGGCTAACAGGGTTTGAAATTGTTTCCTTGTATTGTGCGATGAAAAAAGGTTCAACAGTAACTGTCACTCTCCAGGTCATCCAGGGTCAAGTGCACACTTGAAAACTTTCATCTTCGGCCAAAACGTGCTTATCAGCGCATAAAAAGCACATTTTGTGGTACGCGGGAAGAACGGCAGCAGACAAAAAGGCCATTTAGAAAGGTATCACCACGACGCAGAAGATCGTCGGCTACTCTGCCCTCACTGGAAGACATTACCAGCCCTCGTTACCTCAGCAGAGCCAGGGACATGATAAGGGACCCATACCACCCTGGTCACAATCTGTTCCAGCTGCTGCCCTCTGGCAGCCAGACGGTGTAAGTTTCTGTTGAGTTTATTCTGTATTACTATTATACATAAATGTGTAGTAATTCATTTCTTTGTTAAATCATTAAACGTCTTTCTATTCTTCGGCTCGAGGTCATAAACTGCCGCCTAGTCAACTCTCACATGGACTTATCCAAGGCAAAGAGACGCCAAGGTCTAACAACAGATACGGATATCTGCCACTTCCATAACACTCGGGTGACTTCGGGCTTCTTTATTGAATTGTTATATGAGTGTTAGGTCAAATTAGGGCGTGATTGTTTTTATTCAAAAGGCCTTAAAGCTGTACGCGAAGTACGGTTCGAGAGGATACTTTTGAAGATCTCCTCCCTTAAGGTTTTTTATCTGTGATCCAATCTATTTAATTAAATGTCAATAATTGAATAAGATGTCTGCCTGCAGTTATTGATAATTACAAAGGGTAATTATTAATGAACCTAACAGTTGGTCCTTCGGTGCCATGGACGTCAATATACCGGAGCGAGAACCCAGGCGCTGCTGTTCGACATCTGGTAAGTGACCGTGCGCACGGCGTCTTCAAAACCCTTGGTGGGCCGGAGTTTTCGACGGGGGCGCCTGGATTCTCGACGGTGGACGACTTATCCTGCTGGAGGGAGACATCTGACGGATCTCGGGTAAGTCCACATTAATGTCTGCATGTTGTGACAGTGTTTCCAAATGCATTAAAGGGGCATTGAATGTGAAGGTCCATTCTGGGTAATGTGACTCGCGTCCTGGGTGATGGCGACAAAAACCCTGTGTTTATACTAGTCAATGGCAGGTACATTTTTGGGGCACTTTGCTGGAAAGTGTCCTGTGTCTCAAGGGTAGGCACAAATATATTGTACTGCAGGTACATTTTTGGGGCACTTTGCTGGAAAGTGTCCTGTGTCTCAAGGGTAGGCACGAATATATTGTACTGCAGGTACATTTTTGGGGCACTTTGCTGGAAAGTGTCCTGTGTCTCAAGGGTAGGCACGAATATATTGTAAACGTTGTATGGTGTTTGTGTGGTTTCTGCAGTAAAATTAAGATAAGCCTAGGAAATACAGTCGGAGGGGTAATAATAATAATAAATAAGAAAAGTTAACTGTGTGAGGCACACGAACTCACTACAAAAAAGTAAAATATGGGAAACACGTGTTGTAAGGCGGGTTTGGATGACGATCCAAAAATACGTCTAACTTGTAAGGATTTGGAAAAAAATTGGAAAGACAAAGCGCTTTAAAAATATTACACAGCTATATTTATGGATAAATAAATATGGGTTTGCTGGCCAGCTTAAAATGCATAAAATGCAAGATAATATATGCACTAATGCATAGAGGTAATATACATATATAAATAATATGTAAATGGATAAAAGTGTAATGGCTTGTTCCACAGACACTAATGGCGAAACAAGTCCGGGGAGAAGTTAAAAATACTATTTTGGGAAAATAGCGGGGCCTCCTCGGCTAACGGGGAAAATATTTACCGAGTTAGGTGACGGGAGCGGAGGAACTTTAACAAAAATAGAGGGAGAAGATTTTGGATATGAGAATGTTGAGCTAGAAAATTAATGGAGACACTGGTATTTGATTTGGTTAATCCAGGTATGACGTTTTGTGATTACAATTAAATTGGGTTTTTTGGTGATGCTGGGGCTTGTATAACAACAATTGGAATGGTTATTTCCAAGTGCTGGTGGTGCTTTAATAATATAACCTATATGTACTGTCAATTTACAGCAATGTGATGGCTTATTGCAGCTTGGCCTGGTTTTGATCCCGTCCGCTAGCGGGAAGATGGGTGTTGTTTAAAAAGACGGAAGAATATATACAAAATGATCATTTCAATGTTTAGGAGAGAATGTCACCTATGTTTTTTATTATGCTCTAGACTTGCCAAATAATGTGTCGACTGCGGGAGAAGCGCTCTGGTGCAGCGGCTGCTGATTAGATGGGAGTGAAACATGTGGGTCGCGGGGCAGACAATTTGACTGTGTTAGCCTTTCGGGTGAGCGCGGACCGTGTAAACGACTAAAATTTTGTGGATCCCTTCCGTGAAGACATTACAATAATAATATGGGGCCTTGGGAGTGCTGAAGGAAACTTGAGGGCAGAAAATGGGTTTTTGCTATATTGTTGTGCTTGCAGCATACATATTCTGAATATGGGGTCTTGGAAAAATATTGTGATGTAGTTGAATATCGGAAGAGGGGTTAATTTGTCTGTTTAATGGTTGTCTTCTCTAAAAAGCGTTGTATTTGGGCACAGGAAAAAGAGGCAACGTTTCAAGTGTTGACTCGCTGGTTTGTAAACAGAAGATAACAATGCTGCTTTCGCAGCAAGAGTAAAGGTCAGAGTTAGCGGCTTATGGCGTTTTCTGTTTGGACTTTTCAGAATAAGAACAATACATGGCCTGCAAGGTTATGCGAGTGCTTTCGCATTTCATTTTTTGGGTTTTAAACAGAAATGTATATTAAGGTGATAGAAAATCTGTTTCGTAAAAGATTTTGATTTGGTAAAAAAGCAAAATAGTCATTTTTGAGCATTTGTGGATTTCAAAGGGCTCTAAGTTAAAGGAAACTAGCTTTTGGAGAATAAAATAATATTAATACTATTTTTTGAATAGTTTGATTGTTCAAAATACTTTATTCCAGGAGGTTGGCTGGTTAAAGAAAAGACAAGGATGAAAAAAATTTACAATATTATGGTATATTGGTGACAATGAGTTTTTTTTTTAAAACATTAAAAAATTGTAATAAGGAAATGCCTAACAAAAGGTTGATTTCTCTAATCGAATTGTTGTAGGTTTTTGTTTTGGTAACAGGGAGCTATGGGAAATGACTTGTCTAAAGTAAACATCATATGAGGTGATTTACAAAGTATATCTGAGGTATTGAGAGTTATTTGGCTGTTAACAACATCAGATGGGAAATTTACAATGCAATAGTGGCATGAGAAAATTCATGGCATTCATTCAAATAATTAGGTGAATTGTAGATAAAATAATTGGTTTAGGATGAGCATATTTTCCCTAAGAATGGAGTAACATGGAATGTTTTTCAAAGTCCACTTGAAAGAACATTGTCTGTTGTCCTGGCGGGAGGAAATATGCTTTGTCACAGGTCAAATTGATGACTTTAAGGATATTACGGATTGGATAAACATTGATGAATTGATACAACCAAATGACGTTGCTTTCTATTGCTTGAAATTCATAGCATGGCAATGATGGGGTTAATACGCCTGAATGTTACAGTGATAACGAGTGGCAACAACAAGCTTAGATAAGGGGGGAAAGGAGAAATTCTCCAAATTCCAAAATCTGGCTTAGAAACGGGTTATGTTAGTCGCTTTGGGTTTTGATAGGATGTGTTGGTGCATGAATTCTGGGATATTTTGGGAATTGGGGACCCCATATCTAAAACAAATTCGAGACAAAGGTGTAAATAGGCTCTATTTGGCGCTGGATGCCCAAATTCTAGTGGGGCCTTTCATGTTTTGAAACAAGTGACGCTTTAGGTAGATGGGTTGTCTATGAACAAAATGGGATAGGAAAAATTTGACGGTGATCGAGGTTGCCAACTCTAATGTGGGGAGTGAGCAGTGCCGTGTTATTTTGGTTCATAGAATTTGGACTCAAGGCGACGTGATAAAGGCCATAGGCGTCATGTCGCACAAAAATGGTGTGGAGGAATTTGTCTTACAAATGGGGGAGATTATCTTATCACCTGGATGGAGTGGAAACAAATTTGGATGGCCGTTTTAAAAGGTGATTGGCATACTATTAGAGGGAATTGGGATTTTCCAAAAAACCTGATTAGGACATGACAGCTATGGTTTGGTTTACGGTTATGGTTAAGGTTATGGTTGGGGTTATGGTTTGGGTTAGCGTTATTTTTAGGGGTTAGGGGTTATGGTTTGGGTTATGGTTATTGTTGGGGTTACTGTTATGGATGGGATTATGGTTTGGGTTAGGGTTATTGTTAGGGGTTGGGGTAATAGTTTGTGTTAGGGTTATTGTTAGGGTTTGGGCGTTATGGTTTGGTTTACGGTTATGGTTAAGGTTATTGTTGGGGTTATGTTTGGGGTTATGGTTTGGGTTAGCGTTATTTTTAGGATTTAGGGGTTATGGTTTGGGTTATGGTTATTGTTGGGGTTATGGATGGGATTATGGTTTGGTTTATTGTTGGGGGTTGGGTGTTATGGTTTGGGTTATGGTTATGGTTTGGGTTATGGTTATGGTTGGGGTTATGGTTTGGGTTAGGGTTATTGTAAGGGGTTATGGTTTGGGTTAGGGATATTGTTAGGGGTTAGGGGTTATGGTTTGGGTTAGGGTTGGGGTTATGGTTGGGGTTATGGTTGGGGTTATGGTTATGGTTATGGTTGGGGTTATGGTTGGGGTTATGGTTGGGGTTATGGTTGGGGTTATGGTTGGGGTTATGGTTGGGGTTATGGTTGGGGTTATGGCTATGGTTGGGAATATGGTTTTGGTTGGGGTTATGGTTATGGTTGGGAATCTGGTTATAGTTGGGGTTAAGGTTTGGGTTAGGGTTATGGTTTGGGTTATGGTTTGGGTTATGGTTTGGGTTAGTGTTATGGTTTGGGTTATGGTTTGGGTTCGGGTTATTGTTAGGGGTTTGGGGTTATGGTTTGGGTTATGGTTATGGTTGGGGTTATGGCTATGGATGGGATTATGGTTTGGGTTAGGGTTCTTGTTAGGGGTTTGGGTTAGGGTTATTGTTAGAAGTTAGGGGTTATGGTTTGGGTTATGGTTGGGGTTATGGTTTAGGTTAGGGTTATTGTTAGGGGTTGGGGTTATGGTTTGGGTTAGGGTTATTTTAAGGGATTAGGGGTTATGGTTTGGGTTTTGGTTATGGTTGGGGTTATGGTTTGGGTTAGGGTTATTGTTAGGGATTGGAGTTATGGTTTGGTTTAGGGTTAATGTTGGGAGTTAGGGGTTATGTTTTGGGTTATGGTTATGGTTTGGGTTATGGTTATGGTTGGGGTTATGGTTTAGGTTAGGGTTATTGTTAGGGGTTGGGGTTATGGTTTGGGTTAGGGTTATTGTTAGGGGTTATGGTTTGGGTTATGGTTATGGTTGGGGTTATGGTTATGGTTTGGGTTATGTTTATGGTTGGGAATCTGGTTATGGTTGGGGTTATGGTTTAGGTTAGGGTTATTGTTAGGGGTTGGGGTTATGGTTTGGGTTAGGAATATTGTAAGGGATAAGGGGTTATGGTTTGGGTTTTGGTTATGGTTGGGGTTATGGTTCGGGTTAGGGTTATTGTTAGGGGTTGGGGTTATGGTTTGGGTTATGGTTTGGGTTAGGGTTATTGTTAGGGGTTGGGGTTATGGTTTGGGTTAGGGTTATTGCTAGGGGTTATGTTTTGGGTTATGGTTATGGGTTGGGTTAGGGTTATTGTTTGTGATTGGGGTTATGGTTTGGGTTAGGGTTATTGTTAGGGGTTATGGTTTGGGTTATGGTTACTGTTAGGGTTATGGTTATGGTTTGGGTTAGAGTTATTGTTAGGGGTTGGGGTTATGGTTTGGGTTAGGGTTAGGGTTATTGTTAGGGGTTATGGTGATGGTTTGGGTTATGGTGATGGTTTGGGTTATGGTGATGGTTTGGTTTATGGTTATGGTTGGGGTTATGGTTAGGGTTATGGTTTAGGTTAGGTTTATTGTTAGAGGTTGGGGTTATGGTTTGGGTTAAGGTTGGGGTTATGGTTAGGGTTATGGTTTAGGTTAGGTTTATTGTAAGGGGTTGGGGTTATGGTTTGGGTTAAGGTTATTGTTTGGCGTTGGGGTTATGGTTTGGGTTAGGGTTATTGTTAGGGTTTAGGGGTTATGGTTTGGTTTATGGTTATGGTTAAGGTTATGGTTGGGATTATGGTTTGGGTTAGTGTTATTTTTAGGGGTTAGGGGTTATGGTTTGGGTTATGGTTATTGTTGGGATTATGGTTATGGATGGGATAATGGTTTGGGTTAGGGTTATTGTTAGGGGTTGGGGTAATAGTTTGTGTTAGGGTTATTGTTAGGGTTTAGGGGTTATGGTTTGGTTTACGGTTATGGTTAATGTTATGGTTGGGGTTATGGTTTGGGTTAGCGTTATTTTTAGGGGTTAGGGGTTATGGTTTGGGTTATGGTTATTGTTGGGGTTACTGTTATGGATGGGATTATGGTTTGGGTTAGGGTTATTGTTAGGGGTTGGGGTAATAGTTTGTGTTAGGGTTATTGTTAGGGTTTAGGGGTTATGGTTTGGTTTATGGTTATGGTTAAGGTTATGGTTGGGATTATGGTTTGGGTTAGTGTTATTTTTAGGGGTTAGGGGTTATGGTTTGGGTTATGGTTATTGTTGGGGTTATGGTTATGGATGGGATTATGGTTTGGGTTAGGGTTATTGTTGGGGGTTGGGTGTTATGGTTTGGGTTATGGTTATGGTTTGGGTTAGGGTTATTGTAAGGGGTTATGGTTTGGGTTAGGGACATTGTTAGGGGTTATGGGTTATGGTTTGGGTTATGGTTGGGGTTATGGTTGGGGTTATGGTTGGGGTTATGGTTGGGGTTATGGTTATGGTTATGGTTGGGGTTATGGTTGGGGTTATGGTTGGGGTTATGGCTATGGTTGGGAATATGGTTTTGGTTGGGGTTATGGTTATGGTTGGGAATCTGGTTATGGTTGGGGTTATGGTTTGGGTTAGGGTTATGGTTTGGGTTAGGGCTATGGTTTGGGTTAGGGTTATGGTTTGGGTTATGGTTTGGGTTCGGGTTATGGTTTGGGTTAGGGTTTGGGTTAGGGTTATTGTTAGGGGTTATAGTTTGGGTTATGGTTATGGTTGGGGTTATGGCTATGGATGGGATTATGGTTTGGATTAGGGTTCTTGTTAGGGGTTTGGGTTAGGGTTATTGTTAGAAGTTAGGGGTTATGGTTTGGCTTATGGTTGGGGTTATGGTTTAGGTTAGGGTTATTGTTAGGGGTTGGGGTTATGGTTTAGGTTAGGGTTATTGTTAGGGGTTGGGGTTATGGTTTAGGTTAGGGTTATTGTTAGGGGTTGGGGTTATGGTTTGGGTAAGGGTTATTTTAAGGGATTAGGGGTTATGGTTTGGGTTTTGTTTATGGTTGGGGTTATGGTTTGGGTTAGGGTTATTGTTAGTGGTTGGGGTTATGGTTTGGGATATGGTTGGGGTTATGGTTGGGGTTATGGTTGGGGTTATGGTTGGAGTTATGGTTGGGGTTATGGTTGGGGTTATGGTTATGGTTGGGAATATGGTTTTGGTTGGGGTTATGTTTATGGTCGGGAATCTGGTTATGGTTGGGGTTATGGTTTAGGTTAGGGTTATTGTTAGGGGTTGGGGTTATGGTTTGGGTTAGGAATATTGTAAGGGATAAGGGGTTATGGTTTGGTTTTTGGTTATGGTTGGGGTTATGGTTCGGGTTAGGGTTATTGTTAGGGGTTGGGGTTATGGTTTGGGTTAGGGTTATTGTTAGGGGTTGGGGTTATGGTTTGGGTTAGGGTTATTGCTAGGGGTTATGTTTTGGGTTATGGTTATGGTTATGGGTTGGGTTAGGGTTATTGTTTGTGATTGGGGTTATGGTTTGGGTTAGGGTTATTGTTAGGGGTTATGGTTTGGGTTATGGTTACTGTTAGGGTTATGGTTATGGTTTGGGTTAGAGTTATTGTTAGGGGTTGGGGTTATGGTTTGGGTTAGGGTTATTGTTAGGCGTTGGGGTTATGGTTTGGGTTAGGGTTATTGTTAGGCGTTGGGGTAATAGTTTGTGTTAGGGTTATTGTTAGGGTTTAGGGGTTATGGTTTGGTTTACGGTTATGGTTAAGGTTATGGATGGGGTTATGGTTTGAATTAGCGTTATTTTTAGGGGTTAGGGGTTATGGTTTGGGTTATGGTTATTGTTGGGGTTACTGTTATGGATGGGATTATGGTTTGGGTTAGGGTTATTGTTAGGGGTTGGGGTAATAGTTTGTGTTAGGGTTATTGTTAGGGTTTAGGGGTTATGGTTTGGTTTATGGTTATGGTTAAGGTTATGGTTGGGATTATGGTTTGGGTTAGTGTTATTTTTAGGGGTTAGGGGTTATGGTTTGGGTTATGGTTATTGTTGGGGTTATGGTTATGGATGGGATTATGGTTTGGGTTAGGGTTATTGTTGGGGGTTGGGTGTTATGGTTTGGGTTATGGTTATGGTTTGGGTTAGGGTTATTGTAAGGGGTTATGGTTTGGGTTAGGGACATTGTTAGGGGTTATGGGTTATGGTTTGGGTTATGGTTGGGGTTATGGTTGGGGTTATGGTTGGGGTTATGGTTGGGGTTATGGTTATGGTTATGGTTGGGGTTATGGTTGGGGTTATGGTTGGGGTTATGGCTATGGTTGGGAATATGGTTTTGGTTGGGGTTATGGTTATGGTTGGGAATCTGGTTATGGTTGGGGTTATGGTTTGGGTTAGGGTTATGGTTTGGGTTAGGGCTATGGTTTGGGTTAGGGTTATGGTTTGGGTTATGGTTTGGGTTCGGGTTATGGTTTGGGTTAGGGTTTGGGTTAGGGTTATTGTTAGGGGTTATAGTTTGGGTTATGGTTATGGTTGGGGTTATGGCTATGGATGGGATTATGGTTTGGATTAGGGTTCTTGTTAGGGGTTTGGGTTAGGGTTATTGTTAGAAGTTAGGGGTTATGGTTTGGCTTATGGTTGGGGTTATGGTTTAGGTTAGGGTTATTGTTAGGGGTTGGGGTTATGGTTTAGGTTAGGGTTATTGTTAGGGGTTGGGGTTATGGTTTAGGTTAGGGTTATTGTTAGGGGTTGGGGTTATGGTTTGGGTAAGGGTTATTTTAAGGGATTAGGGGTTATGGTTTGGGTTTTGTTTATGGTTGGGGTTATGGTTTGGGTTAGGGTTATTGTTAGTGGTTGGGGTTATGGTTTGGGATATGGTTGGGGTTATGGTTGGGGTTATGGTTGGGGTTATGGTTGGAGTTATGGTTGGGGTTATGGTTGGGGTTATGGTTATGGTTGGGAATATGGTTTTGGTTGGGGTTATGTTTATGGTCGGGAATCTGGTTATGGTTGGGGTTATGGTTTAGGTTAGGGTTATTGTTAGGGGTTGGGGTTATGGTTTGGGTTAGGAATATTGTAAGGGATAAGGGGTTATGGTTTGGTTTTTGGTTATGGTTGGGGTTATGGTTCGGGTTAGGGTTATTGTTAGGGGTTGGGGTTATGGTTTGGGTTAGGGTTATTGTTAGGGGTTGGGGTTATGGTTTGGGTTAGGGTTATTGCTAGGGGTTATGTTTTGGGTTATGGTTATGGTTATGGGTTGGGTTAGGGTTATTGTTTGTGATTGGGGTTATGGTTTGGGTTAGGGTTATTGTTAGGGGTTATGGTTTGGGTTATGGTTACTGTTAGGGTTATGGTTATGGTTTGGGTTAGAGTTATTGTTAGGGGTTGGGGTTATGGTTTGGGTTAGGGTTATTGTTAGGCGTTGGGGTTATGGTTTGGGTTAGGGTTATTGTTAGGCGTTGGGGTAATAGTTTGTGTTAGGGTTATTGTTAGGGTTTAGGGGTTATGGTTTGGTTTACGGTTATGGTTAAGGTTATGGATGGGGTTATGGTTTGAATTAGCGTTATTTTTAGGGGTTAGGGGTTATGGTTTGGGTTATGGTTATTGTTGGGGTTATGGTTATGGATGGGATAATGGTTTGGGTTAGGGTTATTGTTAGGGGTTGGGGTAATAGTTTGTGTTAGGGTTATTGTTAGGGTTTAGGGGTTATGGTTTGGTTTACGGTTATGGTTAAGGTTATGGTTGGGGTTATGGTTGGGGTTATGTTTGGGGTTATGGTTTGGGTTAGCGTTATTTTTAGGATTTAGGGGTTATGGTTTGGGTTATGGTTATTGTTGGGGTTATGGATGGGATTATGGTTTGGGTTAGGGTTATTGTTGGGGGTTAGGTGTTATGGTTTGGGTTATGGTTATGGTTTGGGTTATGGTTATGGTTGGGGTTATGGTTTGTGTTAGGGTTATTGTAAGGGGTTATGGTTTGGGTTAGGGATATTGTTAGGGGTTAGGGGTTATGGTTTGGGTTAGGGTTATTGTTAGGGTTTAGGGGTTATGGTTTGGTTTACGGTTATGATTAAGGTTAGAATTGATCTAGAATTGTCCGGTGGTCCTCCACACCAACCCAAGAACAGACGGAGAGGTCGCTCCGGCGGGCGTCCGCGCCAGCCAGAAACGAGACAAGTCAGTGGCAGGTCTGGCGGGCGTCCGTGCCGGTCAGAAACAAGACGGGGCAGTGGCAAGTCTGGCGGGCGTCCGTGCCGGTCAGAAACAAGACGGGGCAGTGGCAAGTCTGGCGGGCGTCCGTGTCGGCCAGAAACAAGACGAGGCTGTGGTCGATCCGGTGGGCGTCCGCGCCGGCCAGAATGAGACGAGTCAGTGGCAGGTCTGGCGGGCGTCCGCGCCGGCCAGAAACGAGACGAGGCTGTGGTCGATCCGGCGGGCGTCCGCGCCGGCCAGAAACGAGACGAGGCTGTGGTCGGTCCGGCGGGCGTCCGCGCCGGCCAGAAACGAGACGAGGCAGTGGTCGATCCGGCGGGCGTCCGCGCCGGCCAGAAACGAGACGAGGCAGTGGTCGGTCCGGCGGGCGTCCGCGCCGGCCAAGAACGTGACGAGGCTGTGGTCGATCCGGCGGGCGTCCCAGCTGGTCCCTTAAGTCTTTGCCAAACTGCCTGCCTTCAGGAGATATTAGAAGTTTAGTACGGTCGGGCACCTTACCCTGTTTGCTCGGGGGGTGGACAACCCTCTTCTCCCAGGAAACCGGAGCATTGCTTCTCTGGACGTCGCCGGCCCCGTCCTCCAGGGGCACCGGCGAATTGCCACTCTCGACGTCGCCGGCTTCTTCATCCAGGGACTCCGGCGAATTACCACTCTTGACGTCGCCAGTCCCTTCTTCCAGGGACTCCGGCGAATTACCACTCTTGACGTCGCCAGCCCCTTCTTCCAGGGACTACCGCGAATTTCCACTCTTGACGTCGCCAGCCCCTTCTTCCAGGGACTCCGGCGAATTACCACTCTTGACGTCGCCAGCCCCTACTGCCAGGGACTCCGGCGCATTGCCACTCTCAACGTCACCGGCTTCCTCCTCCAGGGGCACCAGCGAATTACCACTCTTGACGTCACCGGCCCCATCCTCTAGGGGCAACGGCAAATTGGCACTCTCGACGTCGCCCGCCCCTTCCTCCAGGGACTCTGGCGCATTGCCACTCTCGACGTCACCGGCTTCCTCCTCAAGGGGCACCAGCGAATTACCACTCTTGACGTCACCGGCCCCATCCTCCAGGGGCAACGGCAAATTGGCCCTCTCGACGTTGCCAGGCCCTTCATCCAGGGACTCCGGCGAATTGCCACTCTCGACGTCACCGGCTTCTTCCTCCAGGGGTACCGGCAAATTGGCACTCTCAACGTCGCCAGCCCCTTCCTCCAGGGACTCCGGCGAATTGCCTCTCTCGACGTCGCCAGTCCCATCTTCCAGGGACTCCGGCAAAATACCACTCTCGACGTCGCCGGCCCCGTCTTCCTCGAGCGCCGGAGCATCGTCGCCACTTCTGGGCGGGCAGGCGCTGGACGGGCAGGCGCTTGGGAGAGCGGTGCTTGGGAGAGCGGTGCTTGGGAGAGCGGTGCTTGGGAGAGCGGTGCTTGGGAGAGCGGTGCTTGGGAGAGCGGTGCTTGGGAGAGCGGTGCTTGGGAGAGCGGTGCTTGGGAGAGCGGTGCTTGGGAGAGCGGTGCTTGGGAGAGCGGTGCTTGGGAGAGCGGTGCTTGGGAGAGCGGTGCTTGGGAGAGCGGTGCTTGGGAGAGCGGTGCTTGGGAGAGCGGTGCTTGGGAGAGCGGTGCTTGGGAGAGCGGTGCTTGGGAGAGCGGTGCTTGGGAGAGCGGTGCTTGGGAGAGCGGTGCTTGGGAGAGCGGTGCTTGGGAGAGCGGTGCTAGAATGGCCGTCCGTCACCAGAAACCTGATCCGTGGCTTCGGTACGGGTGCGACCGGCGACCCCAAAGGCAACGGGAGTAATTTGCGTGGCCTTGGCACAGGAGCTTGGGGCACTTGAAACGGCGCGCTGGGCTGAGTAACTTCGGCCACTTGGACAGGCGTGGTCGGCCGAGTGACTTCGGCCACTTGGACAGGCGTGGTCGGCCGAGTGACTTCGGCCACTTGGACAGGCGTGGTCGGCCGAGTGACTTCGGCCACTTGGACAGGCGTGGTCGGCCGAGTGACTTCGGCCACTTGGACAGGCGTGGTCGGCCGAGTGACTTCGGCCACTTGGACAGGCGTGGTCGGCCGAGTGACTTCGGCCACTTGGACAGGCGTGGTCGGCCGAGTGACTTCGGCCACTTGGACAGGCGTGGTCGGCCGAGTGACTTCGGCCACTTGGACAGGCGTGGCCGGCCGAGTGACTTCGGCCACTTGGACAGGCGTGGTCGGCCGAGTGACTTCGGCCACTTGGACAGGCGTGGTCGGCCGAGTGACTTCGGCCACTTGGAACGGGGAGGGCTGCATAGTCCTTAGGAGCTGCTGGTACAGCGTGGTCGGCCGAGTAACTTCGGGCACTTGGAAAGGCGTGGTCGGCCGAGTGACTTCGGGCACTGGGAAAGGCGTGGTCGGCCGAGTGACTTCGGCCACTTGGAACGGGGAGGGCTGCATAGTCCTTAGGAGCTGCTGGTATAGCGTGGTCGGCCGAGTAACTTCGGGCACTTGGAAAAGCGTGGTGGTGGTCGGAAAAGGAGCTTGGAGGGACGTGGTCGGAAGAGGAGCTTGGAGGGACGTGGTCGGAAAAGGAGCTTGGACGGACGTGGTCGGGCGCGTAACTTGGACAGTGGTTAGTGTGTCCAGGCATTGCTTTCGCTTCGCTCTACGGCGTGGCGCTCGGCGCCTCCTCTGGGAGGATTGCACAGCACCCCCGCCATCACGTCGTGCCCCATAATTGGTGGTTAGCCCACTCTGTAATTGATGGTCGGGGTATTTGTAATAGGAATTATCGGGGGAACAATCGGGATAATCCTCCTCCAGTGGAAGGTCTCGGGGTCCGAATTGGTCAAAGAATTCATCATCGGATTCCGAAACGCCAGCGAAAAAATCAATTTCCTCAACGATGTCCTCCTCACCAGAATCTTCAGGCTCCCTCCATGGTGAATCAATTCCTCTGGGCATAGGCATAAGATAACTTGGGCGGTCTCTGGTGGTTGTACGCACCTGGGCATCATGATGAAACGGTAAAGGCTTCCCAGGGCGACGTGCATAGCAGTGGTGGGGCGTATGAGTACGCTGCGGCTCTGACTCTCCTACCAGCTGTGGCTCATCTCTAGAAATGATGAGCCTGAGAGCCCCGCACCACGGTGTGTTCATTACAAAATTACTAAACGATTCTGAGGGGTTTCTTATACATTCCAAGCAGTCCGGTGTCTTCGAGGTGGATGGTTTGCGTCGCCGAGTGCGTCGGCGCGAGCGAGGGTGGCGCTCCGCTGGGTCCATGATGGTCGGATCGTGCTGTTACGATCGCGCCGCGTAGTGCGACGCGATCGGAGGGGAAGTTGAACCCAGATGCAGAGTCGCCGAAGTAATGGAAAGGTGAGGCAGATCTGTAGCTCTTGTAGGTTGATTTAATAAACGTGGTAACATAACATAAACAACTTAGCTTGATCTCTCGTGACAAACGAAATGAACATGCGGCATGGCGTCAATGGTACGGCGATGACTAAGAGGAAAAACAGGAAATGAAACCAGGACGAAACCAGAACGATCCGACGGCGTCCACAGAAAATCATAATGCTTAAATACCAAAAATAATCTAATCACGTAATTAGTGACAGCTGATTATTATCGTGACGTCATGCCAGGAAAGGCAATCCAGTCACTCCTGACAGGGTTATGGTTTGGGTTAGGGTTAGGGTTAGGGTTAGGGTTAGGGTTATGGTGTGGGTTAGGGTTAGGGTTATGGTTTGGGTTTGGGTTATGGTTTCGGTTAGGGTTATTGTTAGGGGTTTGGGGTTATGGTTTGGGTAATGGTTATGGTTGGGGTTATGGCTATGGATGGGATTATGGTTTGGGTTAGGGTTTTTGTTAGGGGTTTTGGTTAGGGTTATTGTTAGAAGTTAGGGGTTATGGTTTGGGTTATGGTTTGGGTTATGGTTGGGGTTATTGTTTAGGTTAGGGTTATTGTTAGGGGTTGGGGTTATGGTTTGGGTTAGGGTTATTTTAAGGGATTAGGGGTTATGGTTTGGGTTTTGTTTATGGTTGGGGTTATGGTTTGGGTTAGGGTTATTGTTAGGGGTTGGGGTTATGGTTGGGGTTATGGTTAGGGTTATGGTTAGGGTTGGGGTTATGGTTGGGGTTATGGCTATGGTTGGGAATATGGTTTTGGTTGGGGTTATGCTTATGGTCAGGAATCTGGTTATGGTTGGGGTTATGGTTTGGGTTAGGGTTATTGTTAGAGGTTGGGGTTATGGTTTGGGTTAGGAATATTGTAAGGGATAAGGGGTTATGGTTTGGGTTTTGGTTATGGTTGGGGTTATGGTTCGGGTTAGGGTTATTGTTAGGGGTTGGGGTTATGGTTTGGGTTAGGGTTATTGTTAGGGGTTATTGTGATGGTTTGGGTTATGGTGATGGTTTGGTTTATGGTTATGGTTGGGGTTAGGGTTATGGTTTAGGTTAGGTTTATTGTTAGGGGTTGGGGTTATGGTTTGGGTTAGGGTTATTGTTAGGCGTTGGGGTAATAGTTTGTGTTAGGGTTATTGTTAGGGTTTAGGGGTTATGGTTTGGTTTACGGTTATGATTAAGGTTATGGTTGGGGTTATGGTTTGGGTTAGGGTTATGGTTATGGTTTAGGTTAGGGTTATTGTTAGGGGTTGGGGTTATGGTTTGGGTTATGGTTTGGGTTATGGTTTGGGTTATGGTTTGGGTTATGGTTTGGGTTATGGTTTGGGTTATGGTTTGGGTTATGGTTTGGGTTATGGTTTGGGTTATGGTTTGGGTTATGGTTTGGGTTATGGTTTGGGTTATGGTTTGGGTTATGGTTTGGGTTATGGTTTGGGTTATGGTTTGGGTTATGGTTTGGGTTATGGTTTGGGTTATGGTTTGGGTTATGGTTTGGGTTATGGTTTGGGTTATGGTTTGGGTTATGGTTTGGGTTATGGTTTGGGTTATGGTTTGGGTTATGGTTTGGGTTAGCGTTATTGTTAGGGGTTGGGGTTATGGTTTTGGTTAGGGTTATTGCTCAGGGTTATGTTTTGGGTTATGGTTATGGGTTGGGTTAGGGTTATTGTTTGTGGTTGGGGTTATGGTTTGGGTTAGGGTTATTGTTAGGGGTTATGGTTTGGGTTATGGTTATGGTTTGGGTTAGGGTTATTGTTAGGGGTTGGGGTTATGGTTTGGGTTATGGTTTGGGTTATGGTTTGGGTTATGGTTTGGGTTATGGTTTGGGTTATGGTTTGGGTTAGGGTTATTGTTAGGGGTTGGGGTTATGGTTTGGGTTAGGGTTATTGCTAGGGGTTATGTTTTGGGTTATGGTTATGGGTTCGGTTAGGGTTATTGTTTGTGGTTGGGGTTATGGTTTGGGTTAGGTTTATTGTTAGGGGTTATGGTTTGGGTTATGGTTACTGTTAGGGTTATGGTTATGGTTTGGGTTAGAGTTATTGTTAGGGGTTGGGGTTATGGTTTGGGTTAAGGTTAATGTTAGGCGTTGGGGTTATGGTTTGGGTTAGGGTTATTGTTAGGGGTTATGGTTTGGGTTATGGTTACTGTTAGGGTTATGGTTATGGTTTGGGTTAGAGTTATTGTTAGGGGTTGGGGTTATGGTTTGGGTTAGGGTTATTGTTAGGGGTTATGGTTTGGGTTATGGTTACTGTTAGGGTTATGGTTATGGTTTGGGTTAGAGTTATTGTTAGGGGTTGGGGTTATGGTTTGGGTTAGGGTTATTGTTAGGGGTTATGGTGATGGTTTGGGTTATGGTGATGGTTTGGTGTATGGTTATGGTTGGGGTTAGGGTTATGGTTTAGGTTAGGTTTATTGTTAGGGGTTGGGGTTATGGTTTGGGTTAAGGTTATTGTTAGGCGTTGGGGTTATGGTTTGGGTTAGGGTTATTGTTAGGCGTTGGGGTAATAGTTTGTGTTAGGGTTATTGTTAGGGTTTAGGGGTTATGGTTTGGTTTACGGTTATGGTTAAGGTTATGGTTGGGGTTATGGTATGGGTTAGCGTTATTTTTAGGGGTTAGGGGTTATGGTTTGGGTTATGGTTATTGTTGGGGTTACTGTTATGAATGGGATTATGGTTTGGGTTAGGGTTATTGTTAGGGGTTGGGGTAATAGTTTGTGTTAGGGTTATTGTTAGGGTTTAGGGCAGACATGGGCAAACTACGGCCCGCGGGCCGTATACGGCCCGTTAGACAATTTAATCCGGCCCGCCGAGCTTGTCCAATAAATAAAATAATAATGCTTCATAAATCATTCATTACATCTTGTCCATGCAATACCGTGTTTCACCTATAAATGGCGCGCTGACATTTAGGCCTTTATTGAGTCGCGCCTTTCTCTTTATTTATCCCTCTTTAATTTTCTCATTGTCATTTGAGTCCTTCTGTAAAAATGAGCGGACCAAAGAAAAGGAAAGTGGACAGTGAGTGTCGTGTATTTAATAAAGAGTGGACAACGAAATATTTCTTCACTGAAGTCCGATCAACCGCTGTATGTCTGATATGCCAAGAAACTATTGCTGTTTTCAAAGAGTACAATATCAGCCGTCACTTTGCCACGAAGCATGCAAACTACGCTAGCAAGCAGTCAACACAACAACGAGCGGCTACTGCTCAGAGATTGGTGGCTAATTTGCAGAGTTAGCAGATTTTTTTTCACCGGCAAACTGCAATTCAAGAGGCAAGCACAAAGACAAGCTTTTTGCTGGCCTTCAAACTGGCAAAGGCTAGCAAGCCTTTCTCCGAAGGCGAGTTTTTGAAAGAATGCATGATAGAGACAGCTGGTGTTTTGTGTCCGGAGAGCAAAGGCAAGTTCGAAAAAATCAGCTTATCACGCAGGACAATAACTCGCCGTGTGGAACTCATTGATGAAGATATAGTGAGCGAGTTAAACAAAAAGCGGCAACCTTTGAGTTATTTTCATTAGCGCTTGATGAAAGTACGGACATTAAAGACACTGCTCAGCTCCTCATTTTTACCAACAACACTGTTCCCACTGAAAGTTCGAGTTTTTCTACTATGATAAAAAAATTGAAAGTTTGAAAGGGCGCATCTTTTAATTACGCACTGCAGCGGGACAGAAAGGATTGAGGTTAGTCGCCTATGTTGTTGGGTAGTAATGTTTTGAATGTTGAAAGTTATATTCATCAAGATTTCAATAAATTTTGATATTTGTTTTACTTGGTGCCTTCAATTGAATTGTATTAAAAACAGATGCAATCTCCAGGGTTGATAGATCACAGTTTTCTATTCTAATCTATTTGGCCTACTATTTCTCTTGTACATTTGGAAAATGCAGTCCTCAATGTTAGTGAAACGTGTTGAACATTTATTTGCATGTGCTTGCTGTACTATGAGGTTTGGATACTACAAGCAACGCTTTATTATATTTGGCCCAGCAGTCAATGTACTGCTGTGGCCCCTTGTTCAAATTTTATAACCCATAGTGGCCCGCAAGTCAAAAAGTTTGCCCATCCCTGGGTTAGGGGTTATGGTTTGGGTTATGGTTACTGTTAGGGTTATGGTTATGGTTTGGGTTAGAGTTATTGTTAGGGGTTGGGGTTATGGTTTGGGTTAAGGTTAATGTTAGGCGTTGGGGTTATGGTTTGGGTTAGGGTTATTGTTAGGGGTTATGGTTTGGGTTATGGTTACTGTTAGGGTTATGGTTATGGTTTGGGTTAGAGTTATTGTTAGGGGTTGGGGTTATGGTTTGGGTTAGGGTTATTGTTAGGGGTTATGGTTTGGGTTATGGTTACTGTTAGGGTTATGGTTATGGTTTGGGTTAGAGTTATTGTTAGGGGTTGGGGTTATGGTTTGGGTTAGGGTTATTGTTAGGGGTTATGGTGATGGTTTGGGTTATGGTGATGGTTTGGTGTATGGTTATGGTTGGGGTTAGGGTTATGGTTTAGGTTAGGTTTATTGTTAGGGGTTGGGGTTATGGTTTGGGTTAAGGTTATTGTTAGGCGTTGGGGTTATGGTTTGGGTTAGGGTTATTGTTAGGCGTTGGGGTAATAGTTTGTGTTAGGGTTATTGTTAGGGTTTAGGGGTTATGGTTTGGTTTACGGTTATGGTTAAGGTTATGGTTGGGGTTATGGCATGGGTTAGCGTTATTTTTAGGGGTTAGGGGTTATGGTTTGGGTTATGGTTATTGTTGGGGTTACTGTTATGAATGGGATTATGGTTTGGGTTAGGGTTATTGTTAGGGGTTGGGGTAATAGTTTGTGTTAGGGTTATTGTTAGGGTTTAGGGGTTATGGTTTGGTTTACGGTTATGGTTAAGGTTATGGTTGGGGTTATGGTTTGGGTTTTGTTTATGGTTGGGGTTATGGTTTGGGTTAGGGTTATTGTTAGGGGTTGGGGTTATGGTTTGGTTTAGGGTTATTGTTAGGAGTTAGGGGTTATGTTTTGGGTTATGGTTATGGTTTGGGTTATGGTTGGGGTTATGGTTTAGGTTAGGGTTATTGTTAGGGGTTGGGGTTATGGTTTGGGTTAGGGTTATTTTTAGGGGTTAGGGGTTATGGTTTGGGTTAGGGTTATTGTTAGGGGTTGGGGTTATGGTTAGGGTTATGGTTTGGGTTATGATTGGAGTTATGGTTGGGGTTATGGTCAGGGTTATGGTTAGGGTTGGGGTTATGGTTGGGGTTATGGCTATGGTTGGGGTTATGGTTAGGGTTATGGTTTGGGTTATGATTGGAGTTATGGTTGGGGTTATGGTCAGGGTTATGGTTAGGGTTGGGGTTATGGTTGGGGTTATGGCTATGGTTGGGGTTATGGTTTGGGTTAGGGTTATTGTTAGGGGTTTGAGTTATGGTTTGGTTTAGGGTTAATTTTGGGAGTTAGGGGTTATGTTTTGGGTTATGGTTATGGTTTGGGTTATGGTTATGGTTGGGGTTATGGTTTAGGTTGGGGTTATTGTTAGGGGTTGGGGTTATGGTTTGGGTTAGGGTTATTGCTAGGGGTTGTGTTTTGGGTTATGGTTATGGGTTGGGTTAGGGTTATTGTTTGTGGTTGGGGTTATGGTTTGGGTTAGGGTTATTGTTAGGGGTTATGGTTTGGGTTATGGTTACTGTTTGGGTTATGGTTATGGGTTAGGGTTAGGGTTAGGGTTAGGGTTAGGGTTAGGGTTAGGGTTAGGGTTAGGGTTAGGGTTAGGGTTATTGTTAGAGGTTATGGTGATGGTTTGGGTTATGGTGATGGTTTGGTTTATGGTTATGGTTGGGGTTATGGTTAGGGTTATGGTCTAGGTTAGTTTTATTGTTAGGGGTTGGGGTTATGGTTTGGGTTAAGGTTGGGGTTATGGTTAGGGTTATGGTTTAGGTTAGGTTTATTGTTAGGGGTTGGGGTTATGGTTTGGGTTAAGGTTATTGTTTGGCGTTGGGGTTAGGGTTTGGGTTAGGGTTATTGTTAGGCGTTGGGGTAATAGTTTGTGTTAGGGTTATTGTTAGGGTTTAGGGGTTATGGTTTGGTTTATGGTTATGGTTAAGGTTATGGTTGGGGTTATGGTTTGAGTTAGTGTTATTTTTAGGGGTTAGGGGTTATGGTTTGGGTTATGGTTATTGTTGGGGTTATGGTTATGGATGGGATAATGGTTTGGGTTAGGGTTATTGTTAGGGGTTGGGGTAATAGTTTGTGTTAGGGTTATTGTTAGGGTTTAGGGGTTATGGTTTGGTTTACGGTTATGGTTAAGGTTATGGTTGGGGTTAAGGTTTTGGGTTAGCGTTATTTTTAGGGGTTAGGGGTTATGGTTTGGGTTGTGGTTATTGTTGGGGTTACTGTTATGGATGGGATTATGGTTTGGGTTAGGGTTATTGTTAGGGGTTGGGGTAATAGTTTGTGTTAGGGTTATTGTTAGGGTTTAGGGGTTATGGTTTGGTTTACCGTTATGGTTAAGGTTATGGTTGGGGTTATGGTTTGGGTTAGCGTTATTTTTAGGTGTTAGGGGTTATGGTTTGGGTTATGGTTATTGTTGGGGTTATGGTTATGGATGGAATTATGGTTTGGGTTAGGGTTATTGTTGGGGGTTTGGTGTTATGGTTTGGGTTATGGTTATGGTTTGGGTTATGGTTATGGTTATGGTTATGGTTATGGTTATGGTTATGGTTTGGGTTATGGTTATGGTTGGGGTTATGGTTTGGGTTAGGGTTATTGTTAGGGGTTATGGTTTGGGTTAGGGATATTGTTAGGGGTTAGGGTTTATGGTTTGGGTAAGGGTTGGGGTTATGGTTGGGGTTATGGTTGGGGTAAGGGGTTGGGGTTATGGTTTGGGTTAGGGTTATTTTTAGGGGTTGGGGTTATGGTTTGGGTTAGAGTCATTGCTAGGGGTTATGTTTTGGGTTATGGTTATGGTTATGGGTTGGGTTAGGGTTATTGTTTGTGGTTAGGGTTATGGTTAGGGTTGGGGTTATGGTTGGGGTTATGGCTATGGTTGGGAATATGGTTTTGGTTGGGGTTATGTTTATGGTCGGGAATCTGGTTGTGGTTGGGGTTATGGTTTAGGTTAGGGTTATTGTTAGGGGTTGGGGTTGTGGTTTGGGTTAGGAATATTGTAAGGGATAAGGGGTTATGGTTTAGGTTATGGTTTGGGTTATGGTTTGGGTTATGGTTTGGGTTATGGTTTGGGTTATGGTTTGGGTTATGGTTTGGGTTAGCGTTATTGTTAGGGGTTGGGGTTATGGTTTTGGTTAGGGTTATTGCTAGGGGTTATGTTTTGGGTTATGGTTATGGTTATGGGTTGGGTTAGGGTTATTGTTTGTGGTTGGGGTTATGGTTTGGGTTAGGGTTATTGTTAGGGGTTATGGTTTAAGTTATGGTTATGGTTTGGGTTAGGGTTATTGTTAGGGGTTGGGGTTATGGTTTGGGTTATGGTTTGGGTTATGGTTTGGGTTATGGTTTGGGTTATGGTTTGGGTTATGGTTTGGGTTATGGTTTGGGTTATGGTTTGGGTTATGGTTTGGGTTATGGTTTGGGTTATGGTTTGGGTTATGGTTTGGGTTATGGTTTGGGTTATGGTTTGGGTTATGGTTTGGGTTATGGTTATTGTTAGGGGTTGGGGTTATGGTTTGGGTTAGGGTTATTGCTAGGGGTTATGGTTACTGTTAGGGTTATGGTTATGGTTTGGGTTAGAGTTATTTTTAGGGGTTGGGGTTATGGTTTGGGTTAGGGTTATTGTTAGGGGTTATGGTGATGGTTTGGGTTATGGTGATGGTTTGGTTTATGGTTATGGTTGGGGTTAGGGTTATGGTTTAGGTTAGGTTTATTGTTAGGGGTTGGGGTTATGGTTTGGGTTAAGGTTATTGTTTGGCGTTGGGGTTATGGTTTGGGTTAGGGTTATTGTTAGGCGTTGGGGTAATAGTTTGTGTTAGGGTTATTGTTAGGGTTTAGGGGTTATGGTTTGGTTTACCGTTATGGTTAAGGTTATGGTTGGGGTTATGGTTTGGGTTAGCGTTATTTTTAGGTGTTAGGGGTTATGGTTTGGGTTATGGTTATTGTTGGGGTTATGGTTATGGATGGAATTATGGTTTGGGTTAGGGTTATTGTTGGGGGTTTGGTGTTATGGTTTGGGTTATGGTTATGGTTTGGGTTATGGTTATGGTTATGGTTATGGTTATGGTTATGGTTTGGGTTATGGTTATGGTTGGGGTTATGGTTTGGGTTAGGGTTATTGTTAGGGGTTATGGTTTGGGTTAGGGATATTGTTAGGGGTTAGGGGTTATGGTTTGGGTAAGGGTTGGGGTTATGGTTGGGGTTATGGTTGGGGTTATGGTTGGGGTAAGGGGCTGGGTTATGGTTTGGGTTAGGGTTATTTTTAGGGGTTGGGGTTATGGTTTGGGTTAGAGTCATTGCTAGGGGTTATGTTTTGGGTTATGGTTATGGGTTGGGTTAGGGTTATTGTTTGTGGTTGGGGTTATGGTTTGGGTTAGGGTTATTGTTAGGGGTTATGGTTTGGGTTATGGTTACTGTTAGGGTTATGGTTATGGTTTGGGTTAGAGTTATTGTTAGGGGTTGGGGTTATGGTTTGGGTTAGGGTTAGGGTTATTGTTAGGGGTTAGTGTGATGGTTTGGGTTATGTTGATGGTTTGGTTTATTGTTATGGTTGGGGTTATGGTTAGGGTTATGGTTTAGGTTAGGTTTATTGTTAGGGGTTGGGGTTATGGTTTGGGTTAAGGTTATTATTTTGCGTTGGGGTTATGGTTTGGGTTAGGGTTATTGTTAGGCGTTGGGGTAATAGTTTGTGTTAGGGTTATTGTTAGGGTTTAGGGGTTATGGTTTGGTTTACGGTTATGGTTAAGGTTATGGTTGGGGTTATGGTTTGGGTTAGCGTTATTTTTAGGGGTTAGGGGTTATGGTTTGGGTTATGGTTATTGTTGGGGTTATGGTTATGGATGGGATAATGGTTTGGGTTAGGGTTATTGTTAGGGGTTGGGGTAATAGTTTGTGTTAGGGTTATTGTTAGGGTTTAGGGGTTATGATTTGGTTTACGGTTATGGTTAAGGTTATGGTTGGGGTTATGGTTTGGGTTAGCGTTATTTTTAGGAGTTAGGGGTTATGGTTTGGGTTATGGTTATTGTTGGGGTTACTGTTATGGATGGGATTATGGTTTGGGTTAGGGTTATTGTTAGGGTTTAGGGGTTATGGTTTGGTTTACAGTTATGGTTAAGGTTATGGTTGGGGTTATGGTTTGGTTTACAGTTATGGTTAAGGTTATGGTTGGGGTTATGGTTTGGGTTAGGGTTATTGTTAGGGGTTGGGGTTATGGTTTGGGTTAGGGTTATTGTTAGGGGTTATGGTTTGGGTTATGGTTATGGTTGGGGTTATGGTTAGGTTTTGGGTTAGGGTTATTGTTAGGGGTTGGGGTTATGGTTTGGGTTAGGGTTATTGTTAGGGGTTAGGGGTTATGGTTTGGGTTATGGTTGGGGTTATGGTTGGGGTTATGGTTTGGGTTATGATTGGAGTTATGGTTGGGGTTATGGTTAGGGTTATGGTTAGGGTTGGGGTTATGGTTGGGGTTATGGCTATGGTTCGGAATATGGTTTTGGTTCGGGTTATGTTTATGGTTGGGAATCTGGTTATGGTTGGGGTTATGGTTTGGGTTTGGGTTATGGTTATGGTTTAGGTTAGGGTTATTGTTAGGGGTTGGGGTTATGGTTTGGGTTATGGTTTGGGTTATGGTTTGGGTTATGGTTATTGTTAGGGGTTGGGGTTATGGTTTGGGTTAGGGTTATTGCTAGGGGTTATGGTTACTGTTAGGGTTATGGTTATGGTTTGGGTTCGAGTTATTGTTAGGGGTTGGGGTTATGGTTTGGGTTAGGGTTATTGTTAGGGGTTATGGTGATGGTTTGGGTTATGGTGATGGTTTGGTTTATGGTTATGGTTTAGGTTAGGTTTATTGTTAGGGGTTGGGGTTATGGTTTGGGTTAAGGTTATTGTTTGGCGTTGGGGTTATGGTTTGGGTTAGGGTTATTGTTAGGCGTTGGGGTAATAGTTTGTGTTAGGGTTATTGTTAGGGTTTAGGGGTTATGGTTTGGTTTACGGTTATGGTTAAGGTTATGGTTGGGGTTATGGTTTGGGTTAGCGTTATTTTTAGGTGTTAGGGGTTATGGTTTGGGTTATGGTTATTGTTGGGGTTATGGTTATTGTTGGTGTTATGGTTATGGATGGAATTATGGTTTGGGTTAGGGTTATTGTTGGGGGTTTGGTGTTATGGTTTGGGTTATGGTTATGGTTTGGGTTATGGTTATGGTTTGGGTTATGGTTATGGTTTGGGTTATGGTTATGGTTATGGTTATGGTTTGGGTTATGGTTATGGTTATGGTTATGGTTATGGTTTGGGTTATGGTTATGGTTGGGGTTATGGTTTGGGTTAGGGTTATTGTTAGGGGTTATGGTTTGGGTTAGGGATATTGTTAGGGGTTAGGGGTTATGGTTTGGGTAAGGGTTGGGGTTATTGTTGGGGTTATGGTTGGGGTTATGGTTGGGGTAAGGGGTTGGGGTTATGGTTTGGGTTAGGGTTATTTTTAGGGGTTGGGGTTATGGTTTGGGTTAGGGTCATTGCCAGGGGTTATGTTTTGGTTTATGGTTATGGTTATGGGTTGGGTTAGGGTTATTGTTTGTGGTTGGGGTTATGGTTTGGGTTAGGGTTATTGTTAGGGGTTATGGTTTGGGTTATGGTTACTGTTAGGGTTATGGTTATGGTTTGGGTTAGAGTTATTGTTAGGGGTTGGGGTTATGGTTTGGGTTAGGGTTAGGGTTATTGTTAGGGGTTATTGTGATGGTTTGGGTTATGGTGATGGTTTGGTTTATTGTTATGGTTGGGGTTATGGTTAGGGTTATGGTTTAGGTTAGGTTTATTGTTAGGGGTTGGGGTTATGGTTTGGGTTAAGGTTATTGTTTGGCGTTGGGGTTATGGTTTGGGTTAGGGTTATTGTTAGGCGTTGGGGTAATAGTTTGTGTTAGGGTTATTGTTAGGGTTTAGGGGTTATGGTTTGGTTTACGGTTATGGTTAAGGTTATGGTTGGGGTTATGGTTTGGGTTAGCGTTATTTTTAGGGGTTAGGGGTTATGGTTTGGGTTATGGTTATTGTTGGGGTTATGGTTATGGATGGGATAATGGTTTGGGTTAGGGTTATTGTTAGGGGTTGGGGTAATAGTTTGTGTTAGGGTTATTGTTAGGGTTTAGGGGTTATGATTTGGTTTACGGTTATGGTTAAGGTTATGGTTGGGGTTATGGTTTGGGTTAGCGTTATTTTTAGGAGTTAGGGGTTATGGTTTGGGTTATGGTTATTGTTGGGGTTACTGTTATGGATGGGATTATGGTTTGGGTTAGGGTTATTGTTAGGGTTTAGGGGTTATGGTTTGGTTTACAGTTATGGTTAAGGTTATGGTTGGGGTTATGGTTTGGTTTACAGTTATGGTTAAGGTTATGGTTGGGGTTATGGTTTGGGTTAGGGTTATTGTTAGGGGTTGGGGTTATGGTTTGGGTGATGGTTATTGTTAGGGGTTATGGTTTGGGTTATGGTTATGGTTGGGCTTATGGTTATGGTTTGGGTTAGGTTTTGGGTTAGGGTTATTGTTAGGGGTTGGGGTTATGGTTTGGGTTAGGGTTATTGTTAGGGGTTAGGGGTTATGGTTTGGGTTATGGTTGGGGTTATGGTTGGGGTTATGGTTTGGGTTATGATTGGAGTTATGGTTGGGTTTATGGTTAGGGTTATGGTTAGGGTTGGGGTTATGGTTGGGGTTATGGCTATGGTTCGTAATATGGTTTTGGTTCGGGTTATGTTTATGGTTGGGAATCTGGTTATGGTTGGGGTTATGGTTTGGGTTATGGTTATGGTTTAGGTTAGGGTTATTGTTAGGGGTTGGGGTTATGGTTTGGGTTATGGTTTGGGTTATGGTTTGGGTTATGGTTTGGGTTATGGTTTGGGTTATGGTTTGGGTTATGGTTTGGGTTATGGTTTGGGTTATGGTTTGGGTTATGGTTTGGGTTATGGTTTGGGTTATGGTTTGGGTTATGGTTTGGGTTATGGTTTGGGTTATGGTTTGGGTTATGGTTTGGGTTATGGTTTGGGTTATGGTTTGGGTTATGGTTTGGGTTATGGTTCGGGTTATGGTTTGGGTTATGGTTTGGGTTATGGTTTGGGTTATGGTTTGGGTTAGCGTTATTGTTAGGGGTTGGGGTTATGGTTTTGGTTAGGGTTATTGCTAGGGGTTATGTTTTGGGTTATGGTTATGGTTATGGGTTGGGTTAGGGTTATTGTTTGTGGTTGGGGTTATGGTTTGGGTTAGGGTTATTGTTAGGGGTTATGGTTTGGGTTATGGTTATGGTTTGGGTTAGGGTTATTGTTAGGGGTTGGGGTTATGGTTTGGGTTATGGTTTGGGTTATGGTTTGGGTTATGGTTTGGGTTAGGGTTATTGTTAGGGGTTGGGGTTATGGTTTGGGTTAGGGTTATTGCTAGGGGTTATGTTTTGGGTTATGGTTATGGTTATGGGTTCGGTTAGGGTTATTGTTTGTGGTTGGGGTTATGGTTTGGGTTAGGGTTATTGTTAGGGGTTATGGTTTGGGTTATGGTTACTGTTAGGGTTATGGTTATGGTTTGGGTTAGAGTTATTGTTAGGGGTTGGGGTTATGGTTTGGGTTTGGGTTATTGTTAGGGGTTATGGTGATAGTTTGGGTTATGGTGATGGTTTGGTTTATGGTTATGGTTGGGGTTAGGGTTATGGTTTAGGTTAGGTTTATTGTTAGGGGTTGGGGTTAAGGTTTGGGTTAAGGTTATTGTTTGGCGTTGGGGTTATGGTTTGGGTTAGGGTTATTGTTAGGCGTTGGGGTAATAGTTTGTGTTAGGGTTATTGTTAGGGTTTAGGGGTTATGGTTTGGTTTACGGTTATGGTTAAGGTTAAGGTTATGGTTGGGGTTATGGTTTGGGTTAGCGTTATTTTTAGGTGTTAGGGGTTATGGTTTGGGTTATGGTTATTGTTGGGGTTATGGTTATGGATGGGATTATGGTTTGGGTTAGGGTTATTGTTGGGGGTTGGGTGTTATGGTTTGGGTTAGGGTTATTGTTGGGGGTTGGGTGTTATGGTTTGGGTTATGGTTATGGTTTGGGTTATGGTTATGGTTTGGGTTATGGTTATGGTTGGGGTTATGGTTTGGGTTAGGGTTATTGTTAGGGGTTATGGTTTGGGTTAGGGATATTGTTAGGGGTTAGGGGTTATGGTTTGGGTAAGGGTTGGGGTTATGGTTGGGGTTATGGTTGGGGTTATGGTTGGGGTTATGGTTGGGGTTATGGTTGGGGTTATGGTTGGGGTTATGGTTATGGTTGGGGTTATTGTTGGGGTTATGGTTGGGGTTATGGTTGGGGTTATGGCTATGGTTGGGGTTATGGTTTTGGTTGGGGTTATGGTTATGGTTGGGAATATGGTTATGGTTGGGGTTATGGTTTGGGTTAGGGTTATGGTTTGGGTTAGGGTTATGGTTTGGGTTATGGTTTGGGTTATGGTTTGGGTTATGGTTTGGGTTCGGGTTATGGTTTGGGTTAGGGTTAGGGTTATGGTTTGGGTTATGGTTATGGTTGGGGTTATGGTTTAGGTTAGGGTTATTGTTAGGGGTTGGGGTTATGGTTTGGGTTAGGGTTATTGTTAGGGGTTATGGTTTGGGTTATGGTTATGGTTGGGGTTATGGTTATGGTTTGGGTTAGGTTTTGGGTTAGGTTTTGGGTTAGGTTTTGGGTTAGGTTTTGGGTTAGGTTTTGGGTTAGGTTTTGGGTTATGTTTTGGGTTAGGTTTTGGGTTAGGTTTTGGGTTAGGGTTCTTGTTAGGGGTTGGGGTTATGGTTTGGGTTAGGGTTATTGTTAGGGGTTAGGGGTTATGGTTTGGGTTATGGTAATGGTTGGGGTTATGGTTTAGGTTAGGGTTATTGTTAGGGGTTGGGGTTTATGGTTTGGGTTAGGGTTATTATTAGGGGTTATGGTTTGGGTTGTTATGGTTTGGGTTAGGGATATTGTTAGGGGTTAGGGGTTATGGTTTGGGTTATGGTTATTGTTGGGGTTATGGTTATGGATGGGATAATGGTTTGGGTTAGGGTTATTGTTAGGGGTTATGGTGATGGTTTGGTTTATGGTTATGGTTGGGGTTATGGTTAGGGTTATGGTTAGGCTTATGGTTTAGGTTAGGTTTATTGTTAGGGGTTGGGGTTATGGTTTGGGTTAGGGTTATTGTTAGGCGTTGGGGTTATGGTTTGGGTTAGGGTTATGGTTTGGGTTAGGGTTATTGTTAGGCGTTGGGGTAATAGTTTGTGTTAGGGTTATTGTTAGGGTTTAGGGGTTATGGTTTGGTTTACGGTTATGGTTAAGGTTATGGTTGGGGTTATGGTTTGAGTTAGCGTTATTTTTAGGGGTTAGGGGTTATGGTTTGGGTTATGGTTATTGTTGGGGTTATGGTTATGGATGGGATAATGGTTTGGGTTAGGGTTATTGTTAGGGGTTGGGGTAATAGTTTGTGTTAGGGTTATTGTTAGGGTTTAGGGGTTATGGTTTTGTTTACGGTTATGGTTAAGGTTATGGTTGGGGTTATGGTTTGGGTTTTGTTTATGGTTGGGGTTATGGTTTGGGTTAGGGTTATTGTTAGGGGTTGGGGTTATGGTTTGGTTTAGGGTTATTGTTAGGAGTTAGGGGTTATGTTTTGGGTTATGTTTATGGTTTGGGTTATGGTTGGGGTTATGGTTGGGGTTATGGTTGGGGTTATGGTTGGGGTTATGGCTATGGTTGGGGTTATGGTTTGGGTTAGGGTTATTGTTAGGGGTTGGGGTTATGGTTTGGTTTAGGGTTATTGTTAGGGGTTGGGGTTATGGTTAGGGTTATGGTTTGGGTTATGATTGGAGTTATGGTTGGGGTTATGGTCAGGGTTATGGTTAGGGTTGGGGTTATGGTTGGGGTTATGGCTATGGTTGGGGTTATGGTTTGGGTTAGGGTTATTGTTAGGGGTTTGAGTTATGGTTTGGTTTAGGGTTAATTTTGGGAGTTAGGGGTTATGTTTTGGGTTATGGTTATGGTTTGGGTTATGGTTATGGTTGGGGTTATGGTTTAGGTTGGGGTTATTGTTAGGGGTTGGGGTTATGGTTTGGGTTAGGGTTATTGCTAGGGGTTGTGTTTTGGGTTATGGTTATGGGTTGGGTTAGGGTTATTGTTTGTGGTTGGGGTTATGGTTTGGGTTAGGTTTATTGTTAGGGGTTATGGTTTGGGTTATGGTTACTGTTAGGGTTATGGTTATGGTTTGGGTTAGAGTTATTGTTAGGGGTTGGGGTTATGGTTTGGGTTAAGGTTAATGTTAGGCGTTGGGGTTATGGTTTGGGTTAGGGTTATTGTTAGGGGTTATGGTTTGGGTTATGGTTACTGTTAGGGTTATGGTTATGGTTTGGGTTAGAGTTATTGTTAGGGGTTGGGGTTATGGTTTGGGTTAGGGTTATTGTTAGGGGTTATGGTGATGGTTTGGGTTATGGTGATGGTTTGGGTTATGGTGATGGTTTGGTGTATGGTTATGGTTGGGGTTAGGGTTATGGTTTAGGTTAGGTTTATTGTTAGGGGTTGGGGTTATGGTTTGGGTTAAGGTTATTGTTAGGCGTTGGGGTTATGGTTTGGGTTAGGGTTATTGTTAGGCGTTGGGGTAATAGTTTGTGTTAGGGTTATTGTTAGGGTTTAGGGGTTATGGTTTGGTTTACGGTTATGGTTAAGGTTATGGTTGGGGTTATGGTATGGGTTAGCGTTATTTTTAGGGGTTAGGGGTTATGGTTTGGGTTATGGTTATTGTTGGGGTTACTGTTATATATGGGATTATGGTTTGGGTTAGGGTTATTGTTAGGGGTTGGGGTAATAGTTTGTGTTAGGGTTATTGTTAGGGTTTAGGGGTTATGGTTTGGTTTACGGTTATGGTTAAGGTTATGGTTGGGGTTATGGTTTGGGTTTTGTTTATGGTTGGGGTTATGGTTTGGGTTAGGGTTATTGTTAGGGGTTGGGGTTATGGTTTGGTTTAGGGTTATTGTTAGGAGTTAGGGGTTATGTTTTGGGTTATGGTTATGGTTTGGGTTATTGTTGGGGTTATGGTTTAGGTTAGGGTTATTGTTAGGGGTTGGGGTTATGGTTTGGGTTAGGGTTATTTTTAGGGGTTAGGGGTTATGGTTTGGGTTAGGGTTATTGTTAGGGGTTGGGGTTATGGTTAGGGTTATGGTTTGGGTTATGATTGGAGTTATGGTTGGGGTTATGGTCAGGGTTATGGTTAGGGTTGGGGTTATGGTTGGGGTTATGGCTATGGTTGGGGTTATGGTTTGGGTTAGGGTTATTGTTAGGGGTTTGATTTATGGTTTGGTTTAGGGTTAATTTTGGGAGTTAGGGGTTATGTTTTGGGTTATGGTTATGGTTTGGGTTATGGTTATGGTTTAGGTTGGGGTTATTGTTAGGGGTTGGGGTTATGGTTTGGGTTATTGCTAGGGGTTGTGTTTTGGGTTATGGTTATGGGTTGGGTTAGGGTTATTGTTTGTGGTTGGGGTTATGGTTTGGGTTAGGGTTATTGTTAGGGGTTATGGTTTGGGTTATGGTTACTGTTTGGGTTATGGTTATGGGTTAGGGTTAGGGTTAGGGTTAGGGTTAGGGTTATTGTTAGAGGTTATGGTGATGGTTTGGGTTATGGTGATGGTTTGGTTTATGGTTATGGTTGGGGTTATGGTTAGGGTTATGGTCTAGGTTAGGTTTATTGTTAGGGGTTGGGGTTATGGTTTGGGTTAAGGTTGGGGTTATGGTTAGGGTTATGGTTTAGGTTAGGTTTATTGTTAGGGGTTGGGGTTATGGTTTGGGTTAAGGTTATTGTTTGGCGTTGGGGTTATGGTTTGGGTTAGGGTTATTGTTAGGCGTTGGGGTAATAGTTTGTGTTAGGGTTATTGTTAGGGTTTAGGGGTTATGGTTTGGTTTATGGTTATGGTTAAGGTTATGGTTGGGGTTATGGTTTGAGTTAGTGTTATTTTTAGGGGTTAGGGGTTATGGTTTGGGTTATGGTTATTGTTGGGGTTATGGTTATGGATGGGATAATGGTTTGGGTTAGAGTTATTGTTAGGGGTTGGGGTAATAATTTGTGTTAGGGTTATTGTTAGGGTTTAGGGGTTATGGTTTGGTTTACGGTTATGGTTAAGGTTATGGTTGGGGTTAAGGTTTTGGGTTAGCGTTATTTTTAGGGGTTAGGGGTTATGGTTTGGGTTGTGGTTATTGTTGGGGTTACTGTTATGGATGGGATTATGGTTTGGGTTAGGGTTATTGTTAGGGGTTGGGGTAATAGTTTGTGTTAGGGTTATTGTTAGGGTTTAGGCGTTATGGTTTGGTTTACGGTTATGGTTAAGGTTATGGTTGGGGTTATGGTTGGGGTTATGGTTGGGGTTATGGTTGGGGTTATGGTTTGGATTAGCGTTATTTTTAGGATTTAGGGGTTATGGTTTGGGTTATGGTTATTGTTGGGGTTATGGTTATGGATGGGATTATGGTTTGGGTTAGGGTTATTGTTGGGGGTTGGGTGTTATGGTTTGGGTTATGGTTATGGTTTGGGTTATGGTTATGGTTGGGGTTATGGTTTGGGTTAGGGTTATTGTAAGGGGTTATGGTTTGGGTTAGGGTTGGGGTTATGGTTGGGGTTATGGTTGGGGTTATGGTTGGGGTTATGGTTGGGGTTATGGTTGGGGTTATGGTTGGGGTTATGGTTGGGGTTATGGTTATGGTTGGGGTTATGGTTGGGGTTATGGTTGGGGTTATGGCTATGGTTGGAAATATGGTTTTGGTTGGGGTTATGGTTATGGTTGGGAATCTGGTTATGGTTTGGGTTAGGGTTATTGTTAGGGGTTGGGGTTATGGTTAGGGTTATGGTTTGGGTTATGATTGGAGTTATGGTTGGGGTTATGGTTAGGGTTATGGTTAGGGTTATGGTTAGGGTTGGGGTTATGGTTGGGGTTATGGCTATGGTTGGGAATATGGTTTTGGTTCGGGCTATGTTTATGGTTGGAAATCTGGTTATGGTTGGGGTTATGGTTTGGGTTATGGTTTGGGTTATGGTTTGGGTTATGGTTTGGGTTATGGTTTGGGTTATGGTTTGGGTTATGGTTTGGGTTATGGTTTGGGTTATGGTTTGGGTTATGGTTTGGGTTATGGTTTGGGTTATGGTTTGGGTTATGGTTTGGGTTATGGTTTGGGTTATGGTTTGGGTTATGGTTTGGGTTATGGTTTGGGTTATGGTTTGGGTTATGGTTTGGGTTATGGTTTGGGTTATGGTTTGGGTTATGGTTTGGGTTATGGTTTGGGTTATGGTTTGGGTTATGGTTTGGGTTATGGTTATTGTTAGGCGTTGGGGTAATAGTTTGTGTTAGGGTTATTGTTAGGGTTTAGGGGTTATGGTTTGGTTTACGGTTATGGTTATGGTTAAGGTTATGGTTGGGGTTATGGTATGGGTTAGCGTTATTTTTAGGGGTTAGGGGTTATGGTTTGGGTTATGGTTATTGTTGGGGTTACTGTTATATATGGGATTATGGTTTGGGTTAGGGTTATTGTTAGGGGTTGGGGTAATGGTTTGGGTTAGGGTTATTGTTAGGGTTTAGGGTTTATGGTTTGGTTTACGGTTATGGTTAAGGTTATGGTTGGGGTTATGGTTTGGGTTTTGTTTATGGTTGTGGTTATGGTTTGGGTTAGGGTTATTGTTAGGGGTTGGGGTTATGGTTTGGTTTAGGGTTATTGTTAGGAGTTAGGGGTTATGTTTTGGGTTATGGTTATGGTTTGGGTTATGGTTGGGGTTATGGTTTAGGTTAGGGTTATTGTTAGGGGTTGGGGTTATGGTTTGGGTTAGGGTTATTTTTAGGGGTTAGGGGTTATGGTTTGGGTTAGGGTTATTGTTAGGGGTTGGGGTTATGGTTAGGGTTATGGTTTGGGTTATTGTTAGAGGTTATGGTGATGGTTTGGGTTATGGTGATGGTTTGGTTTATGGTTATGGTTGGGGTTATGGTTAGGGTTATGGTCTAGGTTAGGTTTATTGTTAGGGGTTGGGGTTATGGTTTGGGTTAAGGTTGGGGTTATGGTTAGGGTTATGGTTTAGGTTAGGTTTATTGTTAGGGGTTGGGGTTATGGTTTGGGTTAAGGTTATTGTTTGGCGTTGGGGTTATGGTTTGGGTTAGGGTTATTGTTAGGCGTTGGGGTAATAGTTTGTGTTAGGGTTATTGTTAGGGTTTAGGGGTTATGGTTTGGTTTATGGTTATGGTTAAGGTTATGGTTGGGGTTATGGTTTGAGTTAGTGTTATTTTTAGGGGTTAGGGGTTATGGTTTGGGTTATGGTTATTGTTGGGGTTATGGTTATGGATGGGATAATGGTTTGGGTTAGGGTTATTGTTAGGGGTTGGGGTAATAATTTGTGTTAGGGTTATTGTTAGGGTTTAGGGGTTATGGTTTGGTTTACGGTTATGGTTAAGGTTATGGTTGGGGTTAAGGTTTTGGGTTAGCGTTATTTTTAGGGGTTAGGGGTTATGGTTTGGGTTGTGGTTATTGTTGGGGTTACTGTTATGGATGGGATTATGGTTTGGGTTAGGGTTATTGTTAGGGGTTGGGGTAACAGTTTGTGTTAGGGTTATTGTTAGGGTTTAGGCGTTATGGTTTGGTTTACGGTTATGGTTAAGGTTATGGTTGGGGTTATGGTTGGGGTTATGGTTGGGGTTATGGTTTGGATTAGCGTTATTTTTAGGATTTAGGGGTTATGGTTTGGGTTATGGTTATTGTTGGGGTTATGGTTATGGATGGGATTATGGTTTGGGTTAGGGTTATTGTTGGGGGTTGGGTGTTATGGTTTGGGTTATGGTTATGGTTTGGGTTATGGTTATGGTTGGGGTTATGGTTTGGGTTAGGGTTATTGTAAGGGGTTATGGTTTGGGTTAGGGTTGGGGTTATGGTTGGGGTTATGGTTGGGGTTATGGTTGGGGTTATGGTTGGGGTTATGGTTGGGGTTATGGTTGGGGTTATGGTTATGGTTGGGGTTATGGTTGGGGTTATGGTTGGGGTTATGGTTGGGGTTATGGTTGGGGTTATGGCTATGGTTGGAAATATGGTTTTGGTTGGGGTTATGGTTATGGTTGGGAATCTGGTTATGGTTTGGGTTAGGGTTATTGTTAGGGGTTGGGGTTATGGTTAGGGTTATGGTTTGGGTTATGATTGGAGTTATGGTTGGGGTTATGGTTAGGGTTATGGTTAGGGTTGGGGTTATGGTTGGGGTTATGGCTATGGTTGGGAATATGGTTTTGGTTCGGGTTATGTTTATGGTTGGAAATCTGGTTATGGTTGGGGTTATGGTTTGGGTTATGGTTTGGGTTATGGTTTGGGTTATGGTTTGGGTTATGGTTTGGGTTATGGTTTGGGTTATGGTTTGGGTTATGGTTTGGGTTATGGTTTGGGTTATGGTTTGGGTTATGGTTTGGGTTATGGTTTGGGTTATGGTTTGGGTTATGGTTTGGGTTATGGTTTGGGTTATGGTTTGGGTTATGGTTTGGGTTATGGTTTGGGTTATGGTTTGGGTTATGGTTTGGGTTATGGTTTGGGTTATGGTTTGGGTTATGGTTTGGGTTATGGTTTGGGTTATGGTTTGGGTTAGCGTTATTGTTAGGGGTTGGGGTTATGGTTTTGGTTAGGGTTATTGCTCGGGGTTATGTTTTGGGTTATGGTTATGGGTTGGGTTAGGGTTATTGTTTGTGGTTGGGGTTATGGTTTGGGTTAGGGTTATTGTTAGGGGTTATGGTTTGGGTTATGGTTATGGTTTGGGTTAGGGTTATTGTTAGGGGTTTGGGTTATGGTTTGGGTTATGGTTTGGGTTAGGGTTATTGTTAGGGGTTGGGGTTATGGTTTGGGTTAGGGTTATTGTTAGGGGTTGGGGTTATGGTTTGGGTTAGGGTTATTGCTAGGGGTTATGTTTTGGGTTATGGTTATGGGTTCGGTTAGGGTTATTGTTTGTGGTTGGGGTTATGGTTTGGGTTAGGTTTATTGTTAGGGGTTATGGTTTGGGTTATGGTTACTGTTAGGGTTATGGTTATGGTTTGGGTTAGAGTTATTGTTAGGGGTTGGGGTTATGGTTTGGGTTAAGGTTAATGTTAGGCGTTGGGGTTATGGTTTGGGTTAGGGTTATTGTTAGGGGTTATGGTTTGGGTTATGGTTACTGTTAGGGTTATGGTTATGGTTTGGGTTAGAGTTATTGTTAGGGGTTGGGGTTATGGTTTGGGTTAGGGTTATTGTTAGGGGTTATGGTGATGGTTTGGGTTATGGTGATGGTTTGGGTTATGGTGATGGTTTGGTGTATGGTTATGGTTGGGGTTAGGGTTATGGTTTAGGTTAGGTTTATTGTTAGGGGTTGGGGTTATGGTTTGGGTTAAGGTTATTGTTAGGCGTTGGGGTTATGGTTTGGGTTAGGGTTATTGTTAGGCGTTGGGGTAATAGTTTGTGTTAGGGTTATTGTTAGGGTTTAGGGGTTATGGTTTGGTTTACGGTTATGGTTAAGGTTATGGTTGGGGATATGGTATGGGTTAGCGTTATTTTTAGGGGTTAGGGGTTATGGTTTGGGTTATGGTTATTGTTGGGGTTACTGTTATATATGGGATTATGGTTTGGGTTAGGGTTATTGTTAGGGGTTGGGGTAATGGTTTGGGTTAGGGTTATTGTTAGGGTTTAGGGGTTATGGTTTGGTTTACGGTTATGGTTAAGGTTATGGTTGGGGTTATGGTTTGGGTTTTGTTTATGGTTGTGGTTATGGTTTGGGTTAGGGTTATTGTTAGGGGTTGGGGTTATGGTTTGGTTTAGGGTTATTGTTAGGAGTTAGGGGTTATGTTTTGGGTTATGGTTATGGTTTGGGTTATGGTTGGGGTTATGGTTTAGGTTAGGGTTATTGTTAGGGGTTGGGGTTATGGTTTGGGTTAGGGTTATTTTTAGGGGTTAGGGGTTATGGTTTGGGTTAGGGTTATTGTTAGGGGTTGGGGTTATGGTTAGGGTTATGGTTTGGGTTATTGTTAGAGGTTATGGTGATGGTTTGGGTTATGGTGATGGTTTGGTTTATGGTTATGGTTGGGGTTATGGTTAGGGTTATGGTCTAGGTTAGGTTTATTGTTAGGGGTTGGGGTTATGGTTTGGGTTAAGGTTGGGGTTATGGTTAGGGTTATGGTTTAGGTTAGGTTTATTGTTAGGGGTTGGGGTTATGGTTTGGGTTAAGGTTATTGTTTGGCGTTGGGGTTATGGTTTGGGTTAGGGTTATTGTTAGGCGTTGGGGTAATAGTTTGTGTTAGGGTTATTGTTAGGGTTTAGGGGTTATGGTTTGGTTTATGGTTATGGTTAAGGTTATGGTTGGGGTTATGGTTTGAGTTAGTGTTATTTTTAGGGGTTAGGGGTTATGGTTTGGGTTATGGTTATTGTTGGGGTTATGGTTATGGATGGGATAATGGTTTGGGTTAGGGTTATTGTTAGGGGTTGGGGTAATAATTTGTGTTAGGGTTATTGTTAGGGTTTAGGGGTTATGGTTTGGTTTACGGTTATGGTTGGGGTTAAGGTTTTGGGTTAGCGTTATTTTTAGGGGTTAGTGGTTATGGTTTGGGTTGTGGTTATTGTTGGGGTTACTGTTATGGATGGGATTATGGTTTGGGTTAGGGTTATTGTTAGGGGTTGGGGTAATAGTTTGTGTTAGGGTTATTGTTAGGGTTTAGGCGTTATGGTTTGGTTTACGGTTATGGTTAAGGTTATGGTTGGGGTTATGGTTGGGGTTATGGTTTGGATTAGCGTTATTTTTAGGATTTAGGGGTTATGGTTTGGGTTATGGTTATTGTTGGGGTTATGGTTATGGATGGGATTATGGTTTGGGTTAGGGTTATTGTTGGGGGTTGGGTGTTATGGTTTGGGTTATGGTTATGGTTTGGGTTATGGTTATGGTTGGGGTTATGGTTTGGGTTAGGGTTATTGTAAGGGGTTATGGTTTGGGTTAGGGTTGGGGTTATGGTTGGGGTTATGGTTGGGGTTATGGTTGGGGTTATGGTTGGGGTTATTGTTGGGGTTATGGTTGGGGTTATGGTTGGGGTTATGGTTGGGGTTATGGTTGGGGTTATGGTTGGGGTTATGGTTGGAGTTATGGTTGGGGTTATGGTTGGGGTTATGGTTGGGGTTATGGCTATGGTTGGAAATATGGTTTTGGTTGGGGTTATGGTTATGGTTGGGAATCTGGTTATGGTTTGGGTTAGGGTTATTGTTAGGGGTTGGGGTTATGGTTAGGGTTATGGTTTGGGTTATGATTGGAGTTATGGTTGGGGTTATGGTTAGGGTTATGGTTAGGGTTGGGGTTATGGTTGGGGTTATGGCTATGGTTGGGAATATGGTTTTGGTTCGGGTTATGTTTATGGTTGGAAATCTGGTTATGGTTGGGGTTATGGTTTGGGTTATGGTTTGGGTTATGGTTTGGGTTATGGTTTGGGTTATGGTTTGGGTTATGGTTTGGGTTATGGTTTGGGTTATGGTTTGGGTTATGGTTTGGGTTATGGTTTGGGTTATGGTTATTGTTAGGGGTTCGGGTTATGGTTTGGGTTAGGGTTATTGCTAGGGGTTATGGTTACTGTTAGGGTTATGGTTATGGTTTGGGTTAGAGTTATTGTTAGGGGTTGGGGTTATGGTTTGGGTTAGGGTTATTGTTAGGGGTTATGGTGATGGTTTGGGTTATGGTGATGGTTTGGTTTATGGTTATGGTTGGGGTTAGGGTTATGGTTTAGGTTAGGTTTATTGTTAGGGGTTGGGGTTATGGTTTGGGTTAGCGTTATTGTTAGGGGTTGGGGTTATGGTTTTGGTTAGGGTTATTGCTCGGGGTTATGTTTTGGGTTATGGTTATGGGTTGGGTTAGGGTTATTGTTTGTGGTTGGGGTTATGGTTTGGGTTAGGGTTATTGTTAGGGGTTATGGTTTGGGTTATGGTTATGGTTTGGGTTAGGGTTATTGTTAGGGGTTGGGGTTATGGTTTGGGTTATGGTTTGGGTTAGGGTTATTGTTAGGGGTTGGGGTTATGGTTTGGGTTAGGGTTATTGCTAGGGGTTATGTTTTGGGTTATGGTTATGGGTTCGGTTAGGGTTATTGTTTGTGGTTGGGGTTATGGTTTGGGTTAGGTTTATTGTTAGGGGTTATGGTTTGGGTTATGGTTACTGTTAGGGTTATGGTTATGGTTTGGGTTAGAGTTATTGTTAGGGGTTGGGGTTTTGGTTTGGGTTAAGGTTAATGTTAGGCGTTGGGGTTATGGTTTGGGTTAGGGTTATTGTTAGGGGTTATGGTTTGGGTTATGGTTACTGTTAGGGTTATGGTTATGGTTTGGGTTAGAGTTATTGTTAGGGGTTGGGGTTATGGTTTGGGTTAGGGTTATTGTTAGGGGTTATGGTTTGGGTTATGGTTACTGTTAGGGTTATGGTTATGGTTTGGGTTAGAGTTATTGTTAGGGGTTGGGGTTATGGTTTGGGTTAGGGTTATTGTTAGGGGTTATGGTGATGGTTTGGGTTATGGTGATGGTTTGGTGTATGGTTATGGTTGGGGTTAGGGTTATGGTTTAGGTTAGGTTTATTGTTAGGGGTTGGGGTTATGGTTTGGGTTAAGGTTATTGTTAGGCGTTGGGGTTATGGTTTGGGTTAGGGTTATTGTTAGGCGTTGGGGTAATAGTTTGTGTTAGGGTTATTGTTAGGGTTTAGGGGTTATGGTTTGGTTTACGGTTATGGTTAAGGTTATGGTTGGGGTTATGGTATGGGTTAGCGTTATTTTTAGGGGTTAGGGGTTATGGTTTGGGTTATGGTTATTGTTGGGGTTACTGTTATGAATGGGATTGTGGTTTGGGTTAGGGTTATTGTTAGGGGTTGGGGTAATAGTTTGTGTTAGGGTTATTGTTAGGGTTTAGGGGTTATGGTTTGGTTTACGGTTATGGTTAAGGTTATGGTTGGGGTTATGGTTTGGGTTTTGTTTATGGTTGGGGTTATGGTTTGGGTTAGGGTTATTGTTAGGGGTTGGGGTTATGGTTTGGTTTAGGGTTATTGTTAGGAGTTAGGGGTTATGTTTTGGGTTATGGTTATGGTTTGGGTTATGGTTGGGGTTATGGTTTAGGTTAGGGTTATTGTTAGGGGTTGGGGTTATGGTTTGGGTTAGGGTTATTTTTAGGGGTTAGGGGGTTATGGTTTGGGTTATGGTTACTGTTAGGGTTATGGTTATGGTTTGGGTTAGAGTTATTGTTAGGGGTTGGGGTTATGGTTTGGGTTAAGGTTAATGTTAGGCGTTGGGGTTATGGTTTGGGTTAGGGTTATTGTTAGGGGTTATGGTTTGGGTTATGGTTACTGTTAGGGTTATGGTTATGGTTTGGGTTAGAGTTATTGTTAGGGGTTGGGGTTATGGTTTGGGTTAGGGTTATTGTTGGGGGTTATGGTTTGGGTTATGGTTACTGTTAGGGTTATGGTTATGGTTTGGGTTAGGGTTATTGTTAGGGGTTGGGGTTATGGTTTGGGTTAGGGTTATTGTTAGGGGTTATGGTGATGGTTTGGGTTATGGTGATGGTTTGGGTTATGGTGATGGTTTGGTGTATGGTTATGGTTGGGGTTAGGGTTATGGTTTAGGTTAGGTTTATTGTTACGGGTTGGGGTTATGGTTTGGGTTAAGGTTATTGTTAGGCGTTGGGGTTATGGTTTGGGTTAGGGTTATTGTTAGGCGTTGGGGTAATAGTTTGTGTTAGGGTTATTGTTAGGGTTTAGGGGTTATGGTTTGGTTTACGGTTATGGTTAAGGTTATGGTTGGGGTTATGGTATGGGTTAGCGTTATTTTTAGGGGTTAGGGGTTATGGTTTGGGTTATGGTTATTGTTGGGGTTACTGTTATATATGGGATTATGGTTTGGGTTAGGGTTATTGTTAGGGGTTGGGGTAATAGTTTGTGTTAGGGTTATTGTTAGGGTTTAGGGGTTATGGTTTGGTTTACGGTTATGGTTAAGGTTATGGTTGGGGTTATGGTTTGGGTTTTGTTTATGGTTGGGGTTATGGTTTGGGTTAGGGTTATTGTTAGGGGTTGGGGTTATGGTTTGGTTTAGGGTTATTGTTAGGAGTTAGGGGTTATGTTTTGGGTTATGGTTATGGTTTGGGTTATGGTTGGGGTTATGGTTTAGGTTAGGGTTATTGTTAGGGGTTGGGGTTATGGTTTGGGTTAGGGTTATTTTTAGGGGTTAGGGGTTATGGTTTGGGTTAGGGTTATTGTTAGGGGTTGGGGTTATGGTTAGGGTTATGGTTTGGGTTATGATTGGAGTTATGGTTGGGGTTATGGTCAGGGTTATGGTTAGGGTTGGGGTTATGGTTGGGGTTATGGCTATGGTTGGGGTTATGGTTTGGGTTAGGGTTATTGTTAGGGGTTTGAGTTATGGTTTGGTTTAGGGTTAATTTTGGGAGTTAGGGGTTATGTTTTGGGTTATGGTTATGGTTTGGGTTATGGTTATGGTTGGGGTTATGGTTTAGGTTGGGGTTATTGTTAGGGGTTGGGGTTATGGTTTGGGTTAGGGTTATTGCTAGGGGTTGTGTTTTGGGTTATGGTTATGGGTTGGGTTAGGGTTATTGTTTGTGGTTGGGGTTATGGTTTGGGTTAGGTTTATTGTTAGGGGTTATGGTTTGGGTTATGGTTACTGTTAGGGTTATGGTTATGGTTTGGGTTAGAGTTATTGTTAGGGGTTGGGGTTATGGTTTGGGTTAAGGTTAATGTTAGGCGTTGGGGTTATGGTTTGGGTTAGGGTTATTGTTAGGGGTTATGGTTTGGGTTATGTTACTGTTAGGGTTATGGTTATGGTTTGGGTTAGAGTTATTGTTAGGGGTTGGGGTTATGGTTTGGGTTAGGGTTATTGTTAGGGGTTATGGTGATGGTTTGGGTTATGGTGATGGTTTGGGTTATGGTGATGGTTTGGTGTATGGTTATGGTTGGGGTTAGGGTTATGGTTTAGGTTAGGTTTATTGTTAGGGGTTGGGGTTATGGTTTGGGTTAAGGTTATTGTTAGGCGTTGGGGTTATGGTTTGGGTTAGGGTTATTGTTAGGCGTTGGGGTAATAGTTTGTGTTAGGGTTATTGTTAGGGTTTAGGGGTTATGGTTTGGTTTACGGTTATGGTTAAGGTTATGGTTGGGGTTATGGTATGGGTTAGCGTTATTTTTAGGGGTTAGGGGTTATGGTTTGGGTTATGGTTATTGTTGGGGTTACTGTTATATATGGGATTATGGTTTGGGTTAGGGTTATTGTTAGGGGTTGGGGTAATAGTTTGTGTTAGGGTTATTGTTAGGGTTTAGTGGTTATTGTTTGGTTTACGGTTATGGTTAAGGTTATGGTTGGGGTTATGGTTTGGGTTTTGTTTATGGTTGGGGTTATGGTTTGGGTTAGGGTTATTGTTAGGGGTTGGGGTTATGGTTTGGTTTAGGGTTATTGTTAGGAGTTAGGGGTTATGTTTTGGGTTATGGTTATGGTTTGGGTTATGGTTGGGGTTATGGTTTAGGTTAGGGTTATTGTTAGGGGTTGGGGTTATGGCTTGGGTTAGGGTTATTTTTAGGGGTTAGGGGTTATGGTTTGGGTTAGGGTTATTGTTAGGGGTTGGGGTTATGGTTAGGGTTATGGTTTGGGTTATGATTGGAGTTATGGTTGGGGTTATGGTCAGGGTTATGGTTAGGGTTGGGGTTATGGTTGGGGTTATGGCTATGGTTGGGGTTATGGTTTGGGTTAGGGTTATTGTTAGGGGTTTGAGTTATGGTTTGGTTTAGGGTTAATTTTGGGAGTTAGGGGTTATGTTTTGGGTTATGGTTATGGTTTGGGTTATGGTTATGGTTGGGGTTATGGTTTAGGTTGGGGTTATTGTTAGGGGTTGGGGTTATGGTTTGGGTTAGGGTTATTGCTAGGGGTTGTGTTTTGGGTTATGGTTATGGGTTGGGTTAGGGTTATTGTTTGTGGTTGGGGTTATGGTTTGGGTTAGGGTTATTGTTAGGGGTTATGGTTTTGGTTACTGGTTGGGTTATGGTTATGGGTTAGGGTTAGGGTTAGGGTTATGGTTAGGGTTAGGGTTAGGGTTAGGGTTATTGTTAGAGGTTATGGTGATGGTTTGGGTTATGGTGATGGTTTGGTTTATGGTTATGGTTGGGGTTATGGTTAGGGTTATGGTCTAGGTTAGGTTTATTGTTAGGGGTTGGGGTTATGGTTTGGGTTAAGGTTGGGGTTATGGTTAGGGTTATGGTTTAGGTTAGGTTTATTGTTAGGGGTTGGGGTTATGGTTTGGGTTAAGGTTATTGTTTGGCGTTGGGGTTATGGTTTGGGTTAGGGTTATTGTTAGGCGTTGGGGTAATAGTTTGTGTTAGGGTTATTGTTAGGGTTTAGGGGTTATGGTTTGGTTTATGGTTATGGTTAAGGTTATGGTTGGGGTTATGGTTTGAGTTAGTGTTATTTTTAGGGGTTAGGGGTTATGGTTTGGGTTATGGTTATTGTTGGGGTTATGGTTATGGATGGGATAATGGTTTGGGTTAGGGTTATTGTTAGGGGTTGGGGTAATAATTTGTGTTAGGGTTATTGTTAGGGTTTAGGGGTTATGGTTTGGTTTACGGTTATGGTTAAGGTTATGGTTGGGGTTAAGGTTTTGGGTTAGCGTTATTTTTAGGGGTTAGGGGTTATGGTTTGGGTTGTGGTTATTGTTGGGGTTACTGTTATGGATGGGATTATGGTTTGGGTTAGGGTTATTGTTAGGGGTTGGGGTAATAGTTTGTGTTAGGGTTATTGTTAGGGTTTAGGCGTTATGGTTTGGTTTACGGTTATGGTTAAGGTTATGGTTGGGGTTATGGTTGGGGTTATGGTTGGGGTTATGGTTTGGATTAGCGTTATTTTTAGGATTTAGGGGTTATGGTTTGGGTTATGGTTATTGTTGGGGTTATGGTTATGGATGGGATTATGGTTTGGGTTAGGGTTATTGTTGGGGGTTGGGTGTTATGGTTTGGGTTATGGTTATGGTTTGGGTTATGGTTATGGTTGGGGTTATGGTTTGGGTTAGGGTTATTGTAAGGGGTTATGGTTTGGGTTAGGGTTGGGGTTATGGTTGGGGTTATGGTTGGGGTTATGGTTGGGGTTATGGTTGGGGTTATGGTTGGGGTTATGGTTGGGGTTATGGTTATGGTTATGGTTGGGGTTATGGTTGGGGTTATGGTTGGGGTTATGGTTGGGGTTATGGCTATGGTTGGAAATATGGTTTTGGTTGGGGTTATGGTTATGGTTGGGAATCTGGTTATGGTTTGGGTTAGGGTTATTGTTAGGGGTTGGGGTTATGGTTAGGGTTATGGTTTGGGTTATGATTGGAGTTATGGTTGGGGTTATGGTTAGGGTTATGGTTAGGGTTGGGGTTATGGTTGGGGTTATGGCTATGGTTGGGAATATGGTTTTGGTTCGGGTTATGTTTATGGTTGGAAATCTGGTTATGGTTGGGGTTATGGTTTGGGTTATGGTTTGGGTTATGGTTTGGGTTATGGTTTGGGTTATGGTTTGGGTTATGGTTTGGGTTATGGTTTGGGTTATGGTTTGGGTTATGGTTTGGGTTATGGTTTGGGTTATGGTTTGGGTTATGGTTTGGGTTATGGTTTGGGTTATGGTTTGGGTTATGGTTTGGGTTATGGTTTGGGTTATGGTTTGGGTTATGGTTTGGGTTATGGTTTGGGTTATGGTTTGGGTTATGGTTTGGGTTAGCGTTATTGTTAGGGGTTGGGGTTATGGTTTTGGTTAGGGTTATTGCTCGGGGTTATGTTTTGGGTTATGGTTATGGGTTGGGTTAGGGTTATTGTTTGTGGTTGGGGTTATGGTTTGGGTTAGGGTTATTGTTAGGGGTTAGGGGTTATGTTTTGGGTTATGGTTATGGTTTTGGTTATGGTTGGGGTTATGGTTTAGGTTAGGGTTATTGTTAGGGGTTGGGGTTATGGTTTGGGTTAGGGTTATTTTTAGGGGTTAGGGGTTATGGTTTGGGTTAGGGTTATTGTTAGGGGTTGGGGTTATGGTTAGGGTTATGGTTTGGGTTATGATTGGAGTTATGGTTGGGGTTATGGTCAGGGTTATGGTTAGGGTTGGGGTTATGGTTGGGGTTATGGCTATGGTTGGGGTTATGGTTTGGGTTAGGGTTATTGTTAGGGGTTTGAGTTATGGTTTGGTTTAGGGTTAATTTTGGGAGTTAGGGGTTATGTTTTGGGTTATGGTTATGGTTTGGGTTATGGTTATGGTTGGTGTTATGGTTTAGGTTGGGGTTATTGTTAGGGGTTGGGGTTATGGTTTGGGTTAGGGTTATTGCTAGGGGTTGTGTTTTGGGTTATGGTTATGGGTTGGGTTAGGGTTATTGTTTGTGGTTGGGGTTATGGTTTGGGTTAGGTTTATTGTTAGGGGTTATGGTTTGGGTTATGGTTACTGTTAGGGTTATGGTTATGGTTTGGGTTAGAGTTATTGTTAGGGGTTGGGGTTATGGTTTGGTTTAAGGTTAATGTTAGGCGTTGGGGTTATGGTTTGGGTTAGGGTTATTGTTAGGGGTTATGGTTTGGGTTATGGTTACTGTTAGGGTTATGGTTATGGTTTGGGTTAGAGTTATTGTTAGGGGTTGGGGTTATGGTTTGGGTTAGGGTTATTGTTAGGGGTTATGGTGATGGTTTGGGTTATGGTGATGGTTTGGGTTATGGTGATGGTTTGGTGTATGGTTATGGTTGGGGTTAGGGTTATGGTTTAGGTTAGGTTTATTGTTAGGGGTTGGGGTTATGGTTTGGGTTAAGGTTATTGTTAGGCGTTGGGGTTATGGTTTGGGTTAGGGTTATTGTTAGGCGTTGGGGTAATAGTTTGTGTTAGGGTTATAGTTAGGGTTTAGGGGTTATGGTTTGGTTTACGGTTATGGTTAAGGTTATGGTTGGGGTTATGGTATGGGTTAGCGTTATTTTTAGGGGTTAGGGGTTATGGTTTGGGTTATGGTTATTGTTGGGGTTACTGTTATATATGGGATTATGGTTTGGGTTAGGGTTATTGTTAGGGGTTGGGGTAATAGTTTGTGTTAGGGTTATTGTTAGGGTTTAGGGGTTATGGTTTGGTTTACGGTTATGGTTAAGGTTATGGTTGGGGTTATGGTTTGGGTTATGGTTTGGGTTATGGTTTGGGTTATGGTTTGGGTTATGGTTTGGGTTATGGTTTGGGTTATGGTTTGGGTTATGGTTTGGGTTATGGTTTGGGTTATGGTTTGGGTTATGGTTTGGGTTATGGTTTGGGTTATGGTTTGGGTTATGGTTTGGGTTATGGTTTGGGTTATGGTTTGGGTTATGGTTTGGGTTATGGTTTGGGTTATGGTTTGGGTTATGGTTTGGGTTATGGTTTGGGTTATGGTTTGGGTTATGGTTTGGGTTAGCGTTATTGTTAGGGGTTGGGGTTATGGTTTTGGTTAGGGTTATTGCTCGGGGTTATGTTTTGGGTTATGGTTATGGGTTGGGTTAGGGTTATTGTTTGTGGTTGGGGTTATGGTTTGGGTTAGGGTTATTGTTAGGGGTTAGGGGTTATGTTTTGGGTTATGGTTATGGTTTGGGTTATGGTTGGGGTTATGGTTTAGGTTAGGGTTATTGTTAGGGGTTGGGGTTATGGTTTGGGTTAGGGTTATTTTTAGGGGTTAGGGGTTATGGTTTGGGTTAGGGTTATTGTTAGGGGTTGGGGTTATGGTTAGGGTTATGGTTTGGGTTATGATTGGAGTTATGGTTGGGGTTATGGTCAGGGTTATGGTTAGGGTTGGGGTTATGGTTGGGGTTATGGCTATGGTTGGGGTTATGGTTTGGGTTAGGGTTATTGTTAGGGTTAGGGTTATTGTTAGGGGTTTGGGTTATGGTTTGGGTTAGGGTTATTGTTAGGGGTTGGGGTTATGGTTTGGGTTAGGGTTATTGTTAGGGGTTGGGGTTATGGTTTGGGTTAGGGTTATTGCTAGGGGTTATGTTTTGGGTTATGGTTATGGGTTCGGTTAGGGTTATTGTTTGTGGTTGGGGTTATGGTTTGGGTTAGGTTTATTGTTAGGGGTTATGGTTTGGGTTATGGTTACTGTTAGGGTTATGGTTATGGTTTGGGTTAGAGTTATTGTTAGGGGTTGGGGTTATGGTTTGGGTTAAGGTTAATGTTAGGCGTTGGGGTTATGGTTTGGGTTAGGGTTATTGTTAGGGGTTATGGTTTGGGTTATGGTTACTGTTAGGGTTATGGTTATGGTTTGGGTTAGAGTTATTGTTAGGGGTTGGGGTTATGGTTTGGGTTAGGGTTATTGTTAGGGGTTATGGTGATGGTTTGGGTTATGGTGATGGTTTGGGTTATGGTGATGGTTTGGTGTATGGTTATGGTTGGGGTTAGGGTTATGGTTTAGGTTAGGTTTATTGTTAGGGGTTGGGGTTATGGTTTGGGTTAAGGTTATTGTTAGGCGTTGGGGTTATGGTTTGGGTTAGGGTTATTGTTAGGCGTTGGGGTAATAGTTTGTGTTAGGGTTATTGTTAGGGTTTAGGGGTTATGGTTTGGTTTACGGTTATGGTTAAGGTTATGGTTGGGGTTATGGTATGGGTTAGCGTTATTTTTAGGGGTTAGGGGTTATGGTTTGGGTTATGGTTATTGTTGGGGTTACTGTTATATATGGGATTATGGTTTGGGTTAGGGTTATTGTTAGGGGTTGGGGTAATAGTTTGTGTTAGGGTTATTGTTAGGGTTTAGGGGTTATGGTTTGGTTTACGGTTATGGTTAAGGTTATGGTTGGGGTTATGGTTTGGGTTTTGTTTATGGTTGTGGTTATGGTTTGGGTTAGGGTTATTGTTAGGGGTTGGGGTTATGGTTTGGTTTAGGGTTATTGTTAGGAGTTAGGGGTTATGTTTTGGGTTATGGTTATGGTTTGGGTTATGGTTGGGGTTATGGTTTAGGTTAGGGTTATTGTTAGGGGTTGGGGTTATGGTTTGGGTTAGGGTTATTTTTAGGGGTTAGGGGTTATGGTTTGGGTTAGGGTTATTGTTAGGGGTTGGGGTTATGGTTAGGGTTATGGTTTGGGTTATTGTTAGAGGTTATGGTGATGGTTTGGTTTATGGTGATGGTTTGGTTTATGGTTATGGTTGGGGTTATGGTTAGGGTTATGGTCTAGGTTAGGTTTATTGTTAGGGGTTGGGGTTATGGTTTGGGTTAAGGTTGGGGTTATGGTTAGGGTTATGGTTTAGGTTAGGTTTATTGTTAGGGGTTGGGGTTATGGTTTGGGTTAAGGTTATTGTTTGGCGTTGGGGTTATGGTTTGGGTTAGGGTTATTGTTAGGCGTTGGGGTAATAGTTTGTGTTAGGGTTATTGTTAGGGTTTAGGGGTTATGGTTTGGTTTATGGTTATGGTTAAGGTTATGGTTTGAGTTAGTGTTATTTTTAGGGGTTAGGGGTTATGGTTTGGGTTATGGTTATTGTTGGGGTTATGGTTATGGATGGGATAATGGTTTGGGTTAGGGTTATTGTTAGGGGTTGGGGTAATAATTTGTGTTAGGGTTATTGTTAGGGTTTAGGGGTTATGGTTTGGTTTACGGTTATGGTTAAGGTTATGGTTGGGGTTAAGGTTTTGGGTTAGCGTTATTTTTAGGGGTTAAGGGTTATGGTTTGGGTTGTGGTTATTGTTGGGGTTACTGTTATGGATGGGATTATGGTTTGGGTTAGGGTTATTGTTAGGGGTTGGGGTAATAGTTTGTGTTAGGGTTATTGTTAGGGTTTAGGCGTTATGGTTTGGTTTACGGTTATGGTTAAGGTTATGGTTGGGGTTATGGTTGGGGTTATGGTTGGGGTTATGGTTTGGATTAGCGTTATTTTTAGGATTTAGGGGTTATGGTTTGGGTTATGGTTATTGTTGGGGTTATGGTTATGGATGGGATTATGGTTTGGGTTAGGGTTATTGTTGGGGGTTGGGTGTTATGGTTTGGGTTATGGTTATGGTTTGGGTTATGGTTATGGTTTGGGTTATGGTTATGGTTTGGGTTATGGTTATGGTTGGGGTTATGGTTTGGGTTAGGGTTATTGTAAGGGGTTATGGTTTGGGTTAGGGTTGGGGTTATGGTTGGGGTTATGGTTGGGGTTATGGTTGGGGTTATGGTTGGGGTTATGGTTGGGGTTATGGTTGGGGTTATGGTTATGGTTATGGTTGGGGTTATGGTTGGGGTTATGGTTGGGGTTATGGCTATGGTTGGAAATATGGTTTTGGTTGGGGTTATGGTTATGGTTGGGAATCTGGTTATGGTTTGGGTTAGGGTTATTGTTAGGGGTTGGGGTTATGGTTAGGGTTATGGTTTGGGTTATGATTGGAGTTATGGTTGGGGTTATGGTTAGGGTTATGGTTAGGGTTGGGGTTATGGTTGGGGTTATGGCTATGGTTGGGAATATGGTTTTGGTTCGGGTTATGTTTATGGTTGGAAATCTGGTTATGGTTGGGGTTATGGTTTGGGTTATGGTTTGGGTTATGGTTTGGGTTATGGTTTGGGTTATGGTTTGGGTTATGGTTTGGGTTATGGTTTGGGTTATGGTTTGGGTTATGGTTTGGGTTATGGTTTGGGTTATGGTTTGGGTTATGGTTTGGGTTATGGTTTGGGTTATGGTTTGGGTTATGGTTTGGGTTATGGTTTGGGTTATGGTTTGGGTTATGGTTTGGGTTATGGTTTGGGTTAGCGTTATTGTTAGGGGTTGGGGTTATGGTTTTGGTTAGGGTTATTGCTCGGGGTTATGTTTTGGGTTATGGTTATGGGTTGGGTTAGGGTTATTGTTTGTGGTTGGGGTTATGGTTTGGGTTAGGGTTATTGTTAGGGGTTAGGGGTTATGTTTTGGGTTATGGTTATGGTTTGGGTTATGGTTGGGGTTATGGTTTAGGTTAGGGTTATTGTTAGGGGTTGGGGTTATGGTTTGGGTTAGGGTTATTTTTAGGGGTTAGGGGTTATGGTTTGGGTTAGGGTTATTGTTAGGGGTTGGGGTTATGGTTAGGGTTATGGTTTGGGTTATGATTGGAGTTATGGTTGGGGTTATGGTCAGGGTTATGGTTAGGGTTGGGGTTATGGTTGGGGTTATGGCTATGGTTGGGGTTATGGTTTGGGTTAGGGTTATTGTTAGGGGTTTGAGTTATGGTTTGGTTTAGGGTTAATTTTGGGAGTTAGGGGTTATGTTTTGGGTTATGGTTATGGTTTGGGTTATGGTTATGGTTGGTGTTATGGTTTAGGTTGGGGTTATTGTTAGGGGTTGGGGTTATGGTTTGGGTTAGGGTTATTGCTAGGGGTTGTGTTTTGGGTTATGGTTATGGGTTGGGTTAGGGTTATTGTTTGTGGTTGGGGTTATGGTTTGGGTTAGGTTTATTGTTAGGGGTTATGGTTTGGGTTATGGTTACTGTTAGGGTTGTGGTTATGGTTTGGGTTAGAGTTATTGTTAGGGGTTGGGGTTATGGTTTGGGTTAAGGTTAATGTTAGGCGTTGGGGTTATGGTTTGGGTTAGGGTTATTGTTAGGGGTTATGGTTTGGGTTATGGTTACTGTTAGGGTTATGGTTATGGTTTGGGTTAGAGTTATTGTTAGGGGTTGGGGTTATGGTTTGGGTTAGGGTTATTGTTAGGGGTTATGGTGATGGTTTGGGTTATGGTGATGGTTTGGGTTATGGTGATGGTTTGGGTTATGGTGATGGTTTGGTGTATGGTTATGGTTGGGGTTAGGGTTATGGTTTAGGTTAGGTTTATTGTTAGGGGTTGGGGTTATGGTTTGGGTTAAGGTTATTGTTAGGCGTTGGGGTTATGGTTTGGGTTAGGGTTATTGTTAGGCGTTGGGGTAATAGTTTGTGTTAGGGTTATTTTTAGGGTTTAGGGGTTATGGTTTGGTTTACGGTTATGGTTAAGGTTATGGTTGGGGTTATGGTATGGGTTAGCGTTATTTTTAGGGGTTAGGGGTTATGGTATGGGTTAGCGTTATTTTTAGGGGTTAGGGGTTATGGTTTGGGTTATGGTTATTGTTGGGGTTACTGTTATATATGGGATTATGGTTTGGGTTAGGGTTATTGTTAGGGGTTGGGGTAATAGTTTGTGTTAGGGTTATTGTTAGGGTTTAGGGGTTATGGTTTGGTTTACGGTTATGGTTAAGGTTATGGTTGGGGTTATGGTTTGGGTTATGGTTTGGGTTATGGTTTGGGTTATGGTTTGGGTTATGGTTTGGGTTATGGTTTGGGTTATGGTTTGGGTTATGGTTTGGGTTATGGTTTGGGTTATGGTTTGGGTTATGGTTTGGGTTATGGTTTGGGTTATGGTTTGGGTTATGGTTTGGGTTATGGTTATTGTTAGGGGTTCGGGTTATGGTTTGGGTTAGGGTTATTGCTAGGGGTTATGGTTACTGTTAGGGTTATGGTTATGGTTTGGGTTAGAGTTATTGTTAGGGGTTGGGGTTATGGTTTGGGTTAGGGTTATTGTTAGGGGTTATGGTGATGGTTTGGGTTATGGTGATGGTTTGGTTTATGGTTATGGTTGGGGTTAGGGTTATGGTTTAGGTTAGGTTTATTGTTAGGGGTTGGGGTTATGGTTTGGGTTAGCGTTATTGTTAGGGGTTGGGGTTATGGTTTTGGTTAGGGTTATTGCTCGGGGTTATGTTTTGGGTTATGGTTATGGGTTGGGTTAGGGTTATTGTTTGTGGTTGGGGTTATGGTTTGGGTTAGGGTTATTGTTAGGGGTTATGGTTTGGGTTATGGTTATGGTTTGGGTTAGGGTTATTGTTAGGGGTTGGGGTTATGGTTTGGGTTATGGTTTGGGTTAGGGTTATTGTTAGGGGTTGGGGTTATGGTTTGGGTTAGGGTTATTGCTAGGGGTTATGTTTTGGGTTATGGTTATGGGTTCGGTTAGGGTTATTGTTTGTGGTTGGGGTTATGGTTTGGGTTAGGTTTATTGTTAGGGGTTATGGTTTGGGTTATGGTTACTGTTAGGGTTATGGTTATGGTTTGGGTTAGAGTTATTGTTAGGGGTTGGGGTTTTGGTTTGGGTTAAGGTTAATGTTAGGCGTTGGGGTTATGGTTTGGGTTAGGGTTATTGTTAGGGGTTATGGTTTGGGTTATGGTTACTGTTAGGGTTATGGTTATGGTTTGGGTTAGAGTTATTGTTAGGGGTTGGGGTTATGGTTTGGGTTAGGGTTATTGTTAGGGGTTATGGTTTGGGTTATGGTTACTGTTAGGGTTATGGTTATGGTTTGGGTTAGAGTTATTGTTAGGGGTTGGGGTTATGGTTTGGGTTAGGGTTATTGTTAGGGGTTATGGTGATGGTTTGGGTTATGGTGATGGTTTGGTGTATGGTTATGGTTGGGGTTAGGGTTATGGTTTAGGTTAGGTTTATTGTTAGGGGTTGGGGTTATGGTTTGGGTTAAGGTTATTGTTAGGCGTTGGGGTTATGGTTTGGGTTAGGGTTATTGTTAGGCGTTGGGGTAATAGTTTGTGTTAGGGTTATTGTTAGGGTTTAGGGGTTATGGTTTGGTTTACGGTTATGGTTAAGGTTATGGTTGGGGTTATGGTATGGGTTAGCGTTATTTTTAGGGGTTAGGGGTTATGGTTTGGGTTATGGTTATTGTTGGGGTTACTGTTATGAATGGGATTGTGGTTTGGGTTAGGGTTATTGTTAGGGGTTGGGGTAATAGTTTGTGTTAGGGTTATTGTTAGGGTTTAGGGGTTATGGTTTGGTTTACGGTTATGGTTAAGGTTATGGTTGGGGTTATGGTTTGGGTTTTGTTTATGGTTGGGGTTATGGTTTGGGTTAGGGTTATTGTTAGGGGTTGGGGTTATGGTTTGGTTTAGGGTTATTGTTAGGAGTTAGGGGTTATGTTTTGGGTTATGGTTATGGTTTGGGTTATGGTTGGGGTTATGGTTTAGGTTAGGGTTATTGTTAGGGGTTGGGGTTATGGTTTGGGTTAGGGTTATTTTTAGGGGTTAGGGGGTTATGGTTTGGGTTATGGTTACTGTTAGGGTTATGGTTATGGTTTGGGTTAGAGTTATTGTTAGGGGTTGGGGTTATGGTTTGGGTTAAGGTTAATGTTAGGCGTTGGGGTTATGGTTTGGGTTAGGGTTATTGTTAGGGGTTATGGTTTGGGTTATGGTTACTGTTAGGGTTATGGTTATGGTTTGGGTTAGAGTTATTGTTAGGGGTTGGGGTTATGGTTTGGGTTAGGGTTATTGTTGGGGGTTATGGTTTGGGTTATGGTTACTGTTAGGGTTATGGTTATGGTTTGGGTTAGGGTTATTGTTAGGGGTTGGGGTTATGGTTTGGGTTAGGGTTATTGTTAGGGGTTATGGTGATGGTTTGGGTTATGGTGATGGTTTGGGTTATGGTGATGGTTTGGTGTATGGTTATGGTTGGGGTTAGGGTTATGGTTTAGGTTAGGTTTATTGTTAGGGGTTGGGGTTATGGTTTGGGTTAAGGTTATTGTTAGGCGTTGGGGTTATGGTTTGGGTTAGGGTTATTGTTAGGCGTTGGGGTAATAGTTTGTGTTAGGGTTATTGTTAGGGTTTAGGGGTTATGGTTTGGTTTACGGTTATGGTTAAGGTTATGGTTGGGGTTATGGTATGGGTTAGCGTTATTTTTAGGGGTTAGGGGTTATGGTTTGGGTTATGGTTATTGTTGGGGTTACTGTTATATATGGGATTATGGTTTGGGTTAGGGTTATTGTTAGGGGTTGGGGTAATAGTTTGTGTTAGGGTTATTGTTAGGGTTTAGGGGTTATGGTTTGGTTTACGGTTATGGTTAAGGTTATGGTTGGGGTTATGGTTTGGGTTTTGTTTATGGTTGGGGTTATGGTTTGGGTTAGGGTTATTGTTAGGGGTTGGGGTTATGGTTTGGTTTAGGGTTATTGTTAGGAGTTAGGGGTTATGTTTTGGGTTATGGTTATGGTTTGGGTTATGGTTGGGGTTATGGTTTAGGTTAGGGTTATTGTTAGGGGTTGGGGTTATGGTTTGGGTTAGGGTTATTTTTAGGGGTTAGGGGTTATGGTTTGGGTTAGGGTTATTGTTAGGGGTTGGGGTTATGGTTAGGGTTATGGTTTGGGTTATGATTGGAGTTATGGTTGGGGTTATGGTCAGGGTTATGGTTAGGGTTGGGGTTATGGTTGGGGTTATGGCTATGGTTGGGGTTATGGTTTGGGTTAGGGTTATTGTTAGGGGTTTGAGTTATGGTTTGGTTTAGGGTTAATTTTGGGAGTTAGGGGTTATGTTTTGGGTTATGGTTATGGTTTGGGTTATGGTTATGGTTGGGGTTATGGTTTAGGTTGGGGTTATTGTTAGGGGTTGGGGTTATGGTTTGGGTTAGGGTTATTGCTAGGGGTTGTGTTTTGGGTTATGGTTATGGGTTGGGTTAGGGTTATTGTTTGTGGTTGGGGTTATGGTTTGGGTTAGGTTTATTGTTAGGGGTTATGGTTTGGGTTATGGTTACTGTTAGGGTTATGGTTATGGTTTGGGTTAGAGTTATTGTTAGGGGTTGGGGTTATGGTTTGGGTTAAGGTTAATGTTAGGCGTTGGGGTTATGGTTTGGGTTAGGGTTATTGTTAGGGGTTATGGTTTGGGTTATGTTACTGTTAGGGTTATGGTTATGGTTTGGGTTAGAGTTATTGTTAGGGGTTGGGGTTATGGTTTGGGTTAGGGTTATTGTTAGGGGTTATGGTGATGGTTTGGGTTATGGTGATGGTTTGGGTTATGGTGATGGTTTGGTGTATGGTTATGGTTGGGGTTAGGGTTATGGTTTAGGTTAGGTTTATTGTTAGGGGTTGGGGTTATGGTTTGGGTTAAGGTTATTGTTAGGCGTTGGGGTTATGGTTTGGGTTAGGGTTATTGTTAGGCGTTGGGGTAATAGTTTGTGTTAGGGTTATTGTTAGGGTTTAGGGGTTATGGTTTGGTTTACGGTTATGGTTAAGGTTATGGTTGGGGTTATGGTATGGGTTAGCGTTATTTTTAGGGGTTAGGGGTTATGGTTTGGGTTATGGTTATTGTTGGGGTTACTGTTATATATGGGATTATGGTTTGGGTTAGGGTTATTGTTAGGGGTTGGGGTAATAGTTTGTGTTAGGGTTATTGTTAGGGTTTAGTGGTTATTGTTTGGTTTACGGTTATGGTTAAGGTTATGGTTGGGGTTATGGTTTGGGTTTTGTTTATGGTTGGGGTTATGGTTTGGGTTAGGGTTATTGTTAGGGGTTGGGGTTATGGTTTGGTTTAGGGTTATTGTTAGGAGTTAGGGGTTATGTTTTGGGTTATGGTTATGGTTTGGGTTATGGTTGGGGTTATGGTTTAGGTTAGGGTTATTGTTAGGGGTTGGGGTTATGGCTTGGGTTAGGGTTATTTTTAGGGGTTAGGGGTTATGGTTTGGGTTAGGGTTATTGTTAGGGGTTGGGGTTATGGTTAGGGTTATGGTTTGGGTTATGATTGGAGTTATGGTTGGGGTTATGGTCAGGGTTATGGTTAGGGTTGGGGTTATGGTTGGGGTTATGGCTATGGTTGGGGTTATGGTTTGGGTTAGGGTTATTGTTAGGGGTTTGAGTTATGGTTTGGTTTAGGGTTAATTTTGGGAGTTAGGGGTTATGTTTTGGGTTATGGTTATGGTTTGGGTTATGGTTATGGTTGGGGTTATGGTTTAGGTTGGGGTTATTGTTAGGGGTTGGGGTTATGGTTTGGGTTAGGGTTATTGCTAGGGGTTGTGTTTTGGGTTATGGTTATGGGTTGGGTTAGGGTTATTGTTTGTGGTTGGGGTTATGGTTTGGGTTAGGGTTATTGTTAGGGGTTATGGTTTTGGTTACTGTTTGGGTTATGGTTATGGGTTAGGGTTAGGGTTAGGGTTAGGGTTAGGGTTAGGGTTAGGGTTAGGGTTATTGTTAGAGGTTATGGTGATGGTTTGGGTTATGGTGATGGTTTGGTTTATGGTTATGGTTGGGGTTATGGTTAGGGTTATGGTCTAGGTTAGGTTTATTGTTAGGGGTTGGGGTTATGGTTTGGGTTAAGGTTGGGGTTATGGTTAGGGTTATGGTTTAGGTTAGGTTTATTGTTAGGGGTTGGGGTTATGGTTTGGGTTAAGGTTATTGTTTGGCGTTGGGGTTATGGTTTGGGTTAGGGTTATTGTTAGGCGTTGGGGTAATAGTTTGTGTTAGGGTTATTGTTAGGGTTTAGGGGTTATGGTTTGGTTTATGGTTATGGTTAAGGTTATGGTTGGGGTTATGGTTTGAGTTAGTGTTATTTTTAGGGGTTAGGGGTTATGGTTTGGGTTATGGTTATTGTTGGGGTTATGGTTATGGATGGGATAATGGTTTGGGTTAGGGTTATTGTTAGGGGTTGGGGTAATAATTTGTGTTAGGGTTATTGTTAGGGTTTAGGGGTTATGGTTTGGTTTACGGTTATGGTTAAGGTTATGGTTGGGGTTAAGGTTTTGGGTTAGCGTTATTTTTAGGGGTTAGGGGTTATGGTTTGGGTTGTGGTTATTGTTGGGGTTACTGTTATGGATGGGATTATGGTTTGGGTTAGGGTTATTGTTAGGGGTTGGGGTAACAGTTTGTGTTAGGGTTATTGTTAGGGTTTAGGCGTTATGGTTTGGTTTACGGTTATGGTTAAGGTTATGGTTGGGGTTATGGTTGGGGTTATGGTTGGGGTTATGGTTTGGATTAGCGTTATTTTTAGGATTTAGGGGTTATGGTTTGGGTTATGGTTATTGTTGGGGTTATGGTTATGGATGGGATTATGGTTTGGGTTAGGGTTATTGTTGGGGGTTGGGTGTTATGGTTTGGGTTATGGTTATGGTTTGGGTTATGGTTATGGTTGGGGTTATGGTTTGGGTTAGGGTTATTGTAAGGGGTTATGGTTTGGGTTAGGGTTGGGGTTATGGTTGGGGTTATGGTTGGGGTTATGGTTGGGGTTATGGTTGGGGTTATGGTTGGGGTTATGGTTGGGGTTATGGTTATGGTTGGGGTTATGGTTGGGGTTATGGTTGGGGTTATGGTTGGGGTTATGGTTGGGGTTATGGCTATGGTTGGAAATATGGTTTTGGTTGGGGTTATGGTTATGGTTGGGAATCTGGTTATGGTTTGGGTTAGGGTTATTGTTAGGGGTTGGGGTTATGGTTAGGGTTATGGTTTGGGTTATGATTGGAGTTATGGTTGGGGTTATGGTTAGGGTTATGGTTAGGGTTGGGGTTATGGTTGGGGTTATGGCTATGGTTGGGAATATGGTTTTGGTTCGGGTTATGTTTATGGTTGGAAATCTGGTTATGGTTGGGGTTATGGTTTGGGTTATGGTTTGGGTTATGGTTTGGGTTATGGTTTGGGTTATGGTTTGGGTTATGGTTTGGGTTATGGTTTGGGTTATGGTTTGGGTTATGGTTTGGGTTATGGTTTGGGTTATGGTTTGGGTTATGGTTTGGGTTATGGTTTGGGTTATGGTTTGGGTTATGGTTTGGGTTATGGTTTGGGTTATGGTTTGGGTTATGGTTTGGGTTATGGTTTGGGTTATGGTTTGGGTTATGGTTTGGGTTATGGTTTGGGTTATGGTTTGGGTTATGGTTTGGGTTATGGTTTGGGTTAGCGTTATTGTTAGGGGTTGGGGTTATGGTTTTGGTTAGGGTTATTGCTCGGGGTTATGTTTTGGGTTATGGTTATGGGTTGGGTTAGGGTTATTGTTTGTGGTTGGGGTTATGGTTTGGGTTAGGGTTATTGTTAGGGGTTATGGTTTGGGTTATGGTTATGGTTTGGGTTAGGGTTATTGTTAGGGGTTTGGGTTATGGTTTGGGTTATGGTTTGGGTTAGGGTTATTGTTAGGGGTTGGGGTTATGGTTTGGGTTAGGGTTATTGTTAGGGGTTGGGGTTATGGTTTGGGTTAGGGTTATTGCTAGGGGTTATGTTTTGGGTTATGGTTATGGGTTCGGTTAGGGTTATTGTTTGTGGTTGGGGTTATGGTTTGGGTTAGGTTTATTGTTAGGGGTTATGGTTTGGGTTATGGTTACTGTTAGGGTTATGGTTATGGTTTGGGTTAGAGTTATTGTTAGGGGTTGGGGTTATGGTTTGGGTTAAGGTTAATGTTAGGCGTTGGGGTTATGGTTTGGGTTAGGGTTATTGTTAGGGGTTATGGTTTGGGTTATGGTTACTGTTAGGGTTATGGTTATGGTTTGGGTTAGAGTTATTGTTAGGGGTTGGGGTTATGGTTTGGGTTAGGGTTATTGTTAGGGGTTATGGTGATGGTTTGGGTTATGGTGATGGTTTGGGTTATGGTGATGGTTTGGTGTATGGTTATGGTTGGGGTTAGGGTTATGGTTTAGGTTAGGTTTATTGTTAGGGGTTGGGGTTATGGTTTGGGTTAAGGTTATTGTTAGGCGTTGGGGTTATGGTTTGGGTTAGGGTTATTGTTAGGCGTTGGGGTAATAGTTTGTGTTAGGGTTATTGTTAGGGTTTAGGGGTTATGGTTTGGTTTACGGTTATGGTTAAGGTTATGGTTGGGGATATGGTATGGGTTAGCGTTATTTTTAGGGGTTAGGGGTTATGGTTTGGGTTATGGTTATTGTTGGGGTTACTGTTATATATGGGATTATGGTTTGGGTTAGGGTTATTGTTAGGGGTTGGGGTAATGGTTTGGGTTAGGGTTATTGTTAGGGTTTAGGGGTTATGGTTTGGTTTACGGTTATGGTTAAGGTTATGGTTGGGGTTATGGTTTGGGTTTTGTTTATGGTTGTGGTTATGGTTTGGGTTAGGGTTATTGTTAGGGGTTGGGGTTATGGTTTGGTTTAGGGTTATTGTTAGGAGTTAGGGGTTATGTTTTGGGTTATGGTTATGGTTTGGGTTATGGTTGGGGTTATGGTTTAGGTTAGGGTTATTGTTAGGGGTTGGGGTTATGGTTTGGGTTAGGGTTATTTTTAGGGGTTAGGGGTTATGGTTTGGGTTAGGGTTATTGTTAGGGGTTGGGGTTATGGTTAGGGTTATGGTTTGGGTTATTGTTAGAGGTTATGGTGATGGTTTGGGTTATGGTGATGGTTTGGTTTATGGTTATGGTTGGGGTTATGGTTAGGGTTATGGTCTAGGTTAGGTTTATTGTTAGGGGTTGGGGTTATGGTTTGGGTTAAGGTTGGGGTTATGGTTAGGGTTATGGTTTAGGTTAGGTTTATTGTTAGGGGTTGGGGTTATGGTTTGGGTTAAGGTTATTGTTTGGCGTTGGGGTTATGGTTTGGGTTAGGGTTATTGTTAGGCGTTGGGGTAATAGTTTGTGTTAGGGTTATTGTTAGGGTTTAGGGGTTATGGTTTGGTTTATGGTTATGGTTAAGGTTATGGTTGGGGTTATGGTTTGAGTTAGTGTTATTTTTAGGGGTTAGGGGTTATGGTTTGGGTTATGGTTATTGTTGGGGTTATGGTTATGGATGGGATAATGGTTTGGGTTAGGGTTATTGTTAGGGGTTGGGGTAATAATTTGTGTTAGGGTTATTGTTAGGGTTTAGGGGTTATGGTTTGGTTTACGGTTATGGTTGGGGTTAAGGTTTTGGGTTAGCGTTATTTTTAGGGGTTAGTGGTTATGGTTTGGGTTGTGGTTATTGTTGGGGTTACTGTTATGGATGGGATTATGGTTTGGGTTAGGGTTATTGTTAGGGGTTGGGGTAATAGTTTGTGTTAGGGTTATTGTTAGGGTTTAGGCGTTATGGTTTGGTTTACGGTTATGGTTAAGGTTATGGTTGGGGTTATGGTTGGGGTTATGGTTTGGATTAGCGTTATTTTTAGGATTTAGGGGTTATGGTTTGGGTTATGGTTATTGTTGGGGTTATGGTTATGGATGGGATTATGGTTTGGGTTAGGGTTATTGTTGGGGGTTGGGTGTTATGGTTTGGGTTATGGTTATGGTTTGGGTTATGGTTATGGTTGGGGTTATGGTTTGGGTTAGGGTTATTGTAAGGGGTTATGGTTTGGGTTAGGGTTGGGGTTATGGTTGGGGTTATGGTTGGGGTTATGGTTGGGGTTATGGTTGGGGTTATTGTTGGGGTTATGGTTGGGGTTATGGTTGGGGTTATGGTTGGGGTTATGGTTGGGGTTATGGTTGGGGTTATGGTTGGAGTTATGGTTGGGGTTATGGTTGGGGTTATGGTTGGGGTTATGGCTATGGTTGGAAATATGGTTTTGGTTGGGGTTATGGTTATGGTTGGGAATCTGGTTATGGTTTGGGTTAGGGTTATTGTTAGGGGTTGGGGTTATGGTTAGGGTTATGGTTTGGGTTATGATTGGAGTTATGGTTGGGGTTATGGTTAGGGTTATGGTTAGGGTTGGGGTTATGGTTGGGGTTATGGCTATGGTTGGGAATATGGTTTTGGTTCGGGTTATGTTTATGGTTGGAAATCTGGTTATGGTTGGGGTTATGGTTTGGGTTATGGTTTGGGTTATGGTTTGGGTTATGGTTTGGGTTATGGTTTGGGTTATGGTTTGGGTTATGGTTTGGGTTATGGTTTGGGTTATGGTTTGGGTTATGGTTTGGGTTATGGTTATTGTTAGGGGTTCGGGTTATGGTTTGGGTTAGGGTTATTGCTAGGGGTTATGGTTACTGTTAGGGTTATGGTTATGGTTTGGGTTAGAGTTATTGTTAGGGGTTGGGGTTATGGTTTGGGTTAGGGTTATTGTTAGGGGTTATGGTGATGGTTTGGGTTATGGTGATGGTTTGGTTTATGGTTATGGTTGGGGTTAGGGTTATGGTTTAGGTTAGGTTTATTGTTAGGGGTTGGGGTTATGGTTTGGGTTAGCGTTATTGTTAGGGGTTGGGGTTATGGTTTTGGTTAGGGTTATTGCTCGGGGTTATGTTTTGGGTTATGGTTATGGGTTGGGTTAGGGTTATTGTTTGTGGTTGGGGTTATGGTTTGGGTTAGGGTTATTGTTAGGGGTTATGGTTTGGGTTATGGTTATGGTTTGGGTTAGGGTTATTGTTAGGGGTTGGGGTTATGGTTTGGGTTATGGTTTGGGTTAGGGTTATTGTTAGGGGTTGGGGTTATGGTTTGGGTTAGGGTTATTGCTAGGGGTTATGTTTTGGGTTATGGTTATGGGTTCGGTTAGGGTTATTGTTTGTGGTTGGGGTTATGGTTTGGGTTAGGTTTATTGTTAGGGGTTATGGTTTGGGTTATGGTTACTGTTAGGGTTATGGTTATGGTTTGGGTTAGAGTTATTGTTAGGGGTTGGGGTTTTGGTTTGGGTTAAGGTTAATGTTAGGCGTTGGGGTTATGGTTTGGGTTAGGGTTATTGTTAGGGGTTATGGTTTGGGTTATGGTTACTGTTAGGGTTATGGTTATGGTTTGGGTTAGAGTTATTGTTAGGGGTTGGGGTTATGGTTTGGGTTAGGGTTATTGTTAGGGGTTATGGTTTGGGTTATGGTTACTGTTAGGGTTATGGTTATGGTTTGGGTTAGAGTTATTGTTAGGGGTTGGGGTTATGGTTTGGGTTAGGGTTATTGTTAGGGGTTATGGTGATGGTTTGGGTTATGGTGATGGTTTGGTGTATGGTTATGGTTGGGGTTAGGGTTATGGTTTAGGTTAGGTTTATTGTTAGGGGTTGGGGTTATGGTTTGGGTTAAGGTTATTGTTAGGCGTTGGGGTTATGGTTTGGGTTAGGGTTATTGTTAGGCGTTGGGGTAATAGTTTGTGTTAGGGTTATTGTTAGGGTTTAGGGGTTATGGTTTGGTTTACGGTTATGGTTAAGGTTATGGTTGGGGTTATGGTATGGGTTAGCGTTATTTTTAGGGGTTAGGGGTTATGGTTTGGGTTATGGTTATTGTTGGGGTTACTGTTATGAATGGGATTGTGGTTTGGGTTAGGGTTATTGTTAGGGGTTGGGGTAATAGTTTGTGTTAGGGTTATTGTTAGGGTTTAGGGGTTATGGTTTGGTTTACGGTTATGGTTAAGGTTATGGTTGGGGTTATGGTTTGGGTTTTGTTTATGGTTGGGGTTATGGTTTGGGTTAGGGTTATTGTTAGGGGTTGGGGTTATGGTTTGGTTTAGGGTTATTGTTAGGAGTTAGGGGTTATGTTTTGGGTTATGGTTATGGTTTGGGTTATGGTTGGGGTTATGGTTTAGGTTAGGGTTATTGTTAGGGGTTGGGGTTATGGTTTGGGTTAGGGTTATTTTTAGGGGTTAGGGGGTTATGGTTTGGGTTATGGTTACTGTTAGGGTTATGGTTATGGTTTGGGTTAGAGTTATTGTTAGGGGTTGGGGTTATGGTTTGGGTTAAGGTTAATGTTAGGCGTTGGGGTTATGGTTTGGGTTAGGGTTATTGTTAGGGGTTATGGTTTGGGTTATGGTTACTGTTAGGGTTATGGTTATGGTTTGGGTTAGAGTTATTGTTAGGGGTTGGGGTTATGGTTTGGGTTAGGGTTATTGTTGGGGGTTATGGTTTGGGTTATGGTTACTGTTAGGGTTATGGTTATGGTTTGGGTTAGGGTTATTGTTAGGGGTTGGGGTTATGGTTTGGGTTAGGGTTATTGTTAGGGGTTATGGTGATGGTTTGGGTTATGGTGATGGTTTGGGTTATGGTGATGGTTTGGTGTATGGTTATGGTTGGGGTTAGGGTTATGGTTTAGGTTAGGTTTATTGTTACGGGTTGGGGTTATGGTTTGGGTTAAGGTTATTGTTAGGCGTTGGGGTTATGGTTTGGGTTAGGGTTATTGTTAGGCGTTGGGGTAATAGTTTGTGTTAGGGTTATTGTTAGGGTTTAGGGGTTATGGTTTGGTTTACGGTTATGGTTAAGGTTATGGTTGGGGTTATGGTATGGGTTAGCGTTATTTTTAGGGGTTAGGGGTTATGGTTTGGGTTATGGTTATTGTTGGGGTTACTGTTATATATGGGATTATGGTTTGGGTTAGGGTTATTGTTAGGGGTTGGGGTAATAGTTTGTGTTAGGGTTATTGTTAGGGTTTAGGGGTTATGGTTTGGTTTACGGTTATGGTTAAGGTTATGGTTGGGGTTATGGTTTGGGTTTTGTTTATGGTTGGGGTTATGGTTTGGGTTAGGGTTATTGTTAGGGGTTGGGGTTATGGTTTGGTTTAGGGTTATTGTTAGGAGTTAGGGGTTATGTTTTGGGTTATGGTTATGGTTTGGGTTATGGTTGGGGTTATGGTTTAGGTTAGGGTTATTGTTAGGGGTTGGGGTTATGGTTTGGGTTAGGGTTATTTTTAGGGGTTAGGGGTTATGGTTTGGGTTAGGGTTATTGTTAGGGGTTGGGGTTATGGTTAGGGTTATGGTTTGGGTTATGATTGGAGTTATGGTTGGGGTTATGGTCAGGGTTATGGTTAGGGTTGGGGTTATGGTTGGGGTTATGGCTATGGTTGGGGTTATGGTTTGGGTTAGGGTTATTGTTAGGGGTTTGAGTTATGGTTTGGTTTAGGGTTAATTTTGGGAGTTAGGGGTTATGTTTTGGGTTATGGTTATGGTTTGGGTTATGGTTATGGTTGGGGTTATGGTTTAGGTTGGGGTTATTGTTAGGGGTTGGGGTTATGGTTTGGGTTAGGGTTATTGCTAGGGGTTGTGTTTTGGGTTATGGTTATGGGTTGGGTTAGGGTTATTGTTTGTGGTTGGGGTTATGGTTTGGGTTAGGTTTATTGTTAGGGGTTATGGTTTGGGTTATGGTTACTGTTAGGGTTATGGTTATGGTTTGGGTTAGAGTTATTGTTAGGGGTTGGGGTTATGGTTTGGGTTAAGGTTAATGTTAGGCGTTGGGGTTATGGTTTGGGTTAGGGTTATTGTTAGGGGTTATGGTTTGGGTTATGTTACTGTTAGGGTTATGGTTATGGTTTGGGTTAGAGTTATTGTTAGGGGTTGGGGTTATGGTTTGGGTTAGGGTTATTGTTAGGGGTTATGGTGATGGTTTGGGTTATGGTGATGGTTTGGGTTATGGTGATGGTTTGGTGTATGGTTATGGTTGGGGTTAGGGTTATGGTTTAGGTTAGGTTTATTGTTAGGGGTTGGGGTTATGGTTTGGGTTAAGGTTATTGTTAGGCGTTGGGGTTATGGTTTGGGTTAGGGTTATTGTTAGGCGTTGGGGTAATAGTTTGTGTTAGGGTTATTGTTAGGGTTTAGGGGTTATGGTTTGGTTTACGGTTATGGTTAAGGTTATGGTTGGGGTTATGGTATGGGTTAGCGTTATTTTTAGGGGTTAGGGGTTATGGTTTGGGTTATGGTTATTGTTGGGGTTACTGTTATATATGGGATTATGGTTTGGGTTAGGGTTATTGTTAGGGGTTGGGGTAATAGTTTGTGTTAGGGTTATTGTTAGGGTTTAGTGGTTATTGTTTGGTTTACGGTTATGGTTAAGGTTATGGTTGGGGTTATGGTTTGGGTTTTGTTTATGGTTGGGGTTATGGTTTGGGTTAGGGTTATTGTTAGGGGTTGGGGTTATGGTTTGGTTTAGGGTTATTGTTAGGAGTTAGGGGTTATGTTTTGGGTTATGGTTATGGTTTGGGTTATGGTTGGGGTTATGGTTTAGGTTAGGGTTATTGTTAGGGGTTGGGGTTATGGCTTGGGTTAGGGTTATTTTTAGGGGTTAGGGGTTATGGTTTGGGTTAGGGTTATTGTTAGGGGTTGGGGTTATGGTTAGGGTTATGGTTTGGGTTATGATTGGAGTTATGGTTGGGGTTATGGTCAGGGTTATGGTTAGGGTTGGGGTTATGGTTGGGGTTATGGCTATGGTTGGGGTTATGGTTTGGGTTAGGGTTATTGTTAGGGGTTTGAGTTATGGTTTGGTTTAGGGTTAATTTTGGGAGTTAGGGGTTATGTTTTGGGTTATGGTTATGGTTTGGGTTATGGTTATGGTTGGGGTTATGGTTTAGGTTGGGGTTATTGTTAGGGGTTGGGGTTATGGTTTGGGTTAGGGTTATTGCTAGGGGTTGTGTTTTGGGTTATGGTTATGGGTTGGGTTAGGGTTATTGTTTGTGGTTGGGGTTATGGTTTGGGTTAGGGTTATTGTTAGGGGTTATGGTTTTGGTTACTGTTTGGGTTATGGTTATGGGTTAGGGTTAGGGTTAGGGTTATGGTTAGGGTTAGGGTTAGGGTTAGGGTTATTGTTAGAGGTTATGGTGATGGTTTGGGTTATGGTGATGGTTTGGTTTATGGTTATGGTTGGGGTTATGGTTAGGGTTATGGTCTAGGTTAGGTTTATTGTTAGGGGTTGGGGTTATGGTTTGGGTTAAGGTTGGGGTTATGGTTAGGGTTATGGTTTAGGTTAGGTTTATTGTTAGGGGTTGGGGTTATGGTTTGGGTTAAGGTTATTGTTTGGCGTTGGGGTTATGGTTTGGGTTAGGGTTATTGTTAGGCGTTGGGGTAATAGTTTGTGTTAGGGTTATTGTTAGGGTTTAGGGGTTATGGTTTGGTTTATGGTTATGGTTAAGGTTATGGTTGGGGTTATGGTTTGAGTTAGTGTTATTTTTAGGGGTTAGGGGTTATGGTTTGGGTTATGGTTATTGTTGGGGTTATGGTTATGGATGGGATAATGGTTTGGGTTAGGGTTATTGTTAGGGGTTGGGGTAATAATTTGTGTTAGGGTTATTGTTAGGGTTTAGGGGTTATGGTTTGGTTTACGGTTATGGTTAAGGTTATGGTTGGGGTTAAGGTTTTGGGTTAGCGTTATTTTTAGGGGTTAGGGGTTATGGTTTGGGTTGTGGTTATTGTTGGGGTTACTGTTATGGATGGGATTATGGTTTGGGTTAGGGTTATTGTTAGGGGTTGGGGTAATAGTTTGTGTTAGGGTTATTGTTAGGGTTTAGGCGTTATGGTTTGGTTTACGGTTATGGTTAAGGTTATGGTTGGGGTTATGGTTGGGGTTATGGTTGGGGTTATGGTTTGGATTAGCGTTATTTTTAGGATTTAGGGGTTATGGTTTGGGTTATGGTTATTGTTGGGGTTATGGTTATGGATGGGATTATGGTTTGGGTTAGGGTTATTGTTGGGGGTTGGGTGTTATGGTTTGGGTTATGGTTATGGTTTGGGTTATGGTTATGGTTGGGGTTATGGTTTGGGTTAGGGTTATTGTAAGGGGTTATGGTTTGGGTTAGGGTTGGGGTTATGGTTGGGGTTATGGTTGGGGTTATGGTTGGGGTTATGGTTGGGGTTATGGTTGGGGTTATGGTTGGGGTTATGGTTGGGGTTATGGTTATGGTTATGGTTGGGGTTATGGTTGGGGTTATGGTTGGGGTTATGGTTGGGGTTATGGCTATGGTTGGAAATATGGTTTTGGTTGGGGTTATGGTTATGGTTGGGAATCTGGTTATGGTTTGGGTTAGGGTTATTGTTAGGGGTTGGGGTTATGGTTAGGGTTATGGTTTGGGTTATGATTGGAGTTATGGTTGGGGTTATGGTTAGGGTTATGGTTAGGGTTGGGGTTATGGTTGGGGTTATGGCTATGGTTGGGAATATGGTTTTGGTTCGGGTTATGTTTATGGTTGGAAATCTGGTTATGGTTGGGGTTATGGTTTGGGTTATGGTTTGGGTTATGGTTTGGGTTATGGTTTGGGTTATGGTTTGGGTTATGGTTTGGGTTATGGTTTGGGTTATGGTTTGGGTTATGGTTTGGGTTATGGTTTGGGTTATGGTTTGGGTTATGGTTTGGGTTATGGTTTGGGTTATGGTTTGGGTTATGGTTTGGGTTATGGTTTGGGTTATGGTTTGGGTTATGGTTTGGGTTATGGTTTGGGTTATGGTTTGGGTTATGGTTTGGGTTAGCGTTATTGTTAGGGGTTGGGGTTATGGTTTTGGTTAGGGTTATTGCTCGGGGTTATGTTTTGGGTTATGGTTATGGGTTGGGTTAGGGTTATTGTTTGTGGTTGGGGTTATGGTTTGGGTTAGGGTTATTGTTAGGGGTTAGGGGTTATGTTTTGGGTTATGGTTATGGTTTTGGTTATGGTTGGGGTTATGGTTTAGGTTAGGGTTATTGTTAGGGGTTGGGGTTATGGTTTGGGTTAGGGTTATTTTTAGGGGTTAGGGGTTATGGTTTGGGTTAGGGTTATTGTTAGGGGTTGGGGTTATGGTTAGGGTTATGGTTTGGGTTATGATTGGAGTTATGGTTGGGGTTATGGTCAGGGTTATGGTTAGGGTTGGGGTTATGGTTGGGGTTATGGCTATGGTTGGGGTTATGGTTTGGGTTAGGGTTATTGTTAGGGGTTTGAGTTATGGTTTGGTTTAGGGTTAATTTTGGGAGTTAGGGGTTATGTTTTGGGTTATGGTTATGGTTTGGGTTATGGTTATGGTTGGTGTTATGGTTTAGGTTGGGGTTATTGTTAGGGGTTGGGGTTATGGTTTGGGTTAGGGTTATTGCTAGGGGTTGTGTTTTGGGTTATGGTTATGGGTTGGGTTAGGGTTATTGTTTGTGGTTGGGGTTATGGTTTGGGTTAGGTTTATTGTTAGGGGTTATGGTTTGGGTTATGGTTACTGTTAGGGTTATGGTTATGGTTTGGGTTAGAGTTATTGTTAGGGGTTGGGGTTATGGTTTGGTTTAAGGTTAATGTTAGGCGTTGGGGTTATGGTTTGGGTTAGGGTTATTGTTAGGGGTTATGGTTTGGGTTATGGTTACTGTTAGGGTTATGGTTATGGTTTGGGTTAGAGTTATTGTTAGGGGTTGGGGTTATGGTTTGGGTTAGGGTTATTGTTAGGGGTTATGGTGATGGTTTGGGTTATGGTGATGGTTTGGGTTATGGTGATGGTTTGGTGTATGGTTATGGTTGGGGTTAGGGTTATGGTTTAGGTTAGGTTTATTGTTAGGGGTTGGGGTTATGGTTTGGGTTAAGGTTATTGTTAGGCGTTGGGGTTATGGTTTGGGTTAGGGTTATTGTTAGGCGTTGGGGTAATAGTTTGTGTTAGGGTTATAGTTAGGGTTTAGGGGTTATGGTTTGGTTTACGGTTATGGTTAAGGTTATGGTTGGGGTTATGGTATGGGTTAGCGTTATTTTTAGGGGTTAGGGGTTATGGTTTGGGTTATGGTTATTGTTGGGGTTACTGTTATATATGGGATTATGGTTTGGGTTAGGGTTATTGTTAGGGGTTGGGGTAATAGTTTGTGTTAGGGTTATTGTTAGGGTTTAGGGGTTATGGTTTGGTTTACGGTTATGGTTAAGGTTATGGTTGGGGTTATGGTTTGGGTTATGGTTTGGGTTATGGTTTGGGTTATGGTTTGGGTTATGGTTTGGGTTATGGTTTGGGTTATGGTTTGGGTTATGGTTTGGGTTATGGTTTGGGTTATGGTTTGGGTTATGGTTTGGGTTATGGTTTGGGTTATGGTTTGGGTTATGGTTTGGGTTATGGTTTGGGTTATGGTTTGGGTTATGGTTTGGGTTATGGTTTGGGTTATGGTTTGGGTTATGGTTTGGGTTATGGTTTGGGTTATGGTTTGGGTTATGGTTTGGGTTAGCGTTATTGTTAGGGGTTGGGGTTATGGTTTTGGTTAGGGTTATTGCTCGGGGTTATGTTTTGGGTTATGGTTATGGGTTGGGTTAGGGTTATTGTTTGTGGTTGGGGTTATGGTTTGGGTTAGGGTTATTGTTAGGGGTTAGGGGTTATGTTTTGGGTTATGGTTATGGTTTGGGTTATGGTTGGGGTTATGGTTTAGGTTAGGGTTATTGTTAGGGGTTGGGGTTATGGTTTGGGTTAGGGTTATTTTTAGGGGTTAGGGGTTATGGTTTGGGTTAGGGTTATTGTTAGGGGTTGGGGTTATGGTTAGGGTTATGGTTTGGGTTATGATTGGAGTTATGGTTGGGGTTATGGTCAGGGTTATGGTTAGGGTTGGGGTTATGGTTGGGGTTATGGCTATGGTTGGGGTTATGGTTTGGGTTAGGGTTATTGTTAGGGTTAGGGTTATTGTTAGGGGTTTGGGTTATGGTTTGGGTTAGGGTTATTGTTAGGGGTTGGGGTTATGGTTTGGGTTAGGGTTATTGTTAGGGGTTGGGGTTATGGTTTGGGTTAGGGTTATTGCTAGGGGTTATGTTTTGGGTTATGGTTATGGGTTCGGTTAGGGTTATTGTTTGTGGTTGGGGTTATGGTTTGGGTTAGGTTTATTGTTAGGGGTTATGGTTTGGGTTATGGTTACTGTTAGGGTTATGGTTATGGTTTGGGTTAGAGTTATTGTTAGGGGTTGGGGTTATGGTTTGGGTTAAGGTTAATGTTAGGCGTTGGGGTTATGGTTTGGGTTAGGGTTATTGTTAGGGGTTATGGTTTGGGTTATGGTTACTGTTAGGGTTATGGTTATGGTTTGGGTTAGAGTTATTGTTAGGGGTTGGGGTTATGGTTTGGGTTAGGGTTATTGTTAGGGGTTATGGTGATGGTTTGGGTTATGGTGATGGTTTGGGTTATGGTGATGGTTTGGTGTATGGTTATGGTTGGGGTTAGGGTTATGGTTTAGGTTAGGTTTATTGTTAGGGGTTGGGGTTATGGTTTGGGTTAAGGTTATTGTTAGGCGTTGGGGTTATGGTTTGGGTTAGGGTTATTGTTAGGCGTTGGGGTAATAGTTTGTGTTAGGGTTATTGTTAGGGTTTAGGGGTTATGGTTTGGTTTACGGTTATGGTTAAGGTTATGGTTGGGGTTATGGTATGGGTTAGCGTTATTTTTAGGGGTTAGGGGTTATGGTTTGGGTTATGGTTATTGTTGGGGTTACTGTTATATATGGGATTATGGTTTGGGTTAGGGTTATTGTTAGGGGTTGGGGTAATAGTTTGTGTTAGGGTTATTGTTAGGGTTTAGGGGTTATGGTTTGGTTTACGGTTATGGTTAAGGTTATGGTTGGGGTTATGGTTTGGGTTTTGTTTATGGTTGTGGTTATGGTTTGGGTTAGGGTTATTGTTAGGGGTTGGGGTTATGGTTTGGTTTAGGGTTATTGTTAGGAGTTAGGGGTTATGTTTTGGGTTATGGTTATGGTTTGGGTTATGGTTGGGGTTATGGTTTAGGTTAGGGTTATTGTTAGGGGTTGGGGTTATGGTTTGGGTTAGGGTTATTTTTAGGGGTTAGGGGTTATGGTTTGGGTTAGGGTTATTGTTAGGGGTTGGGGTTATGGTTAGGGTTATGGTTTGGGTTATTGTTAGAGGTTATGGTGATGGTTTGGTTTATGGTGATGGTTTGGTTTATGGTTATGGTTGGGGTTATGGTTAGGGTTATGGTCTAGGTTAGGTTTATTGTTAGGGGTTGGGGTTATGGTTTGGGTTAAGGTTGGGGTTATGGTTAGGGTTATGGTTTAGGTTAGGTTTATTGTTAGGGGTTGGGGTTATGGTTTGGGTTAAGGTTATTGTTTGGCGTTGGGGTTATGGTTTGGGTTAGGGTTATTGTTAGGCGTTGGGGTAATAGTTTGTGTTAGGGTTATTGTTAGGGTTTAGGGGTTATGGTTTGGTTTATGGTTATGGTTAAGGTTATGGTTTGAGTTAGTGTTATTTTTAGGGGTTAGGGGTTATGGTTTGGGTTATGGTTATTGTTGGGGTTATGGTTATGGATGGGATAATGGTTTGGGTTAGGGTTATTGTTAGGGGTTGGGGTAATAATTTGTGTTAGGGTTATTGTTAGGGTTTAGGGGTTATGGTTTGGTTTACGGTTATGGTTAAGGTTATGGTTGGGGTTAAGGTTTTGGGTTAGCGTTATTTTTAGGGGTTAAGGGTTATGGTTTGGGTTGTGGTTATTGTTGGGGTTACTGTTATGGATGGGATTATGGTTTGGGTTAGGGTTATTGTTAGGGGTTGGGGTAATAGTTTGTGTTAGGGTTATTGTTAGGGTTTAGGCGTTATGGTTTGGTTTACGGTTATGGTTAAGGTTATGGTTGGGGTTATGGTTGGGGTTATGGTTGGGGTTATGGTTTGGATTAGCGTTATTTTTAGGATTTAGGGGTTATGGTTTGGGTTATGGTTATTGTTGGGGTTATGGTTATGGATGGGATTATGGTTTGGGTTAGGGTTATTGTTGGGGGTTGGGTGTTATGGTTTGGGTTATGGTTATGGTTTGGGTTATGGTTATGGTTTGGGTTATGGTTATGGTTTGGGTTATGGTTATGGTTGGGGTTATGGTTTGGGTTAGGGTTATTGTAAGGGGTTATGGTTTGGGTTAGGGTTGGGGTTATGGTTGGGGTTATGGTTGGGGTTATGGTTGGGGTTATGGTTGGGGTTATGGTTGGGGTTATGGTTGGGGTTATGGTTATGGTTATGGTTGGGGTTATGGTTGGGGTTATGGTTGGGGTTATGGCTATGGTTGGAAATATGGTTTTGGTTGGGGTTATGGTTATGGTTGGGAATCTGGTTATGGTTTGGGTTAGGGTTATTGTTAGGGGTTGGGGTTATGGTTAGGGTTATGGTTTGGGTTATGATTGGAGTTATGGTTGGGGTTATGGTTAGGGTTATGGTTAGGGTTGGGGTTATGGTTGGGGTTATGGCTATGGTTGGGAATATGGTTTTGGTTCGGGTTATGTTTATGGTTGGAAATCTGGTTATGGTTGGGGTTATGGTTTGGGTTATGGTTTGGGTTATGGTTTGGGTTATGGTTTGGGTTATGGTTTGGGTTATGGTTTGGGTTATGGTTTGGGTTATGGTTTGGGTTATGGTTTGGGTTATGGTTTGGGTTATGGTTTGGGTTATGGTTTGGGTTATGGTTTGGGTTATGGTTTGGGTTATGGTTTGGGTTATGGTTTGGGTTATGGTTTGGGTTATGGTTTGGGTTATGGTTTGGGTTATGGTTTGGGTTAGCGTTATTGTTAGGGGTTGGGGTTATGGTTTTGGTTAGGGTTATTGCTCGGGGTTATGTTTTGGGTTATGGTTATGGGTTGGGTTAGGGTTATTGTTTGTGGTTGGGGTTATGGTTTGGGTTAGGGTTATTGTTAGGGGTTAGGGGTTATGTTTTGGGTTATGGTTATGGTTTGGGTTATGGTTGGGGTTATGGTTTAGGTTAGGGTTATTGTTAGGGGTTGGGGTTATGGTTTGGGTTAGGGTTATTTTTAGGGGTTAGGGGTTATGGTTTGGGTTAGGGTTATTGTTAGGGGTTGGGGTTATGGTTAGGGTTATGGTTTGGGTTATGATTGGAGTTATGGTTGGGGTTATGGTCAGGGTTATGGTTAGGGTTGGGGTTATGGTTGGGGTTATGGCTATGGTTGGGGTTATGGTTTGGGTTAGGGTTATTGTTAGGGGTTTGAGTTATGGTTTGGTTTAGGGTTAATTTTGGGAGTTAGGGGTTATGTTTTGGGTTATGGTTATGGTTTGGGTTATGGTTATGGTTGGTGTTATGGTTTAGGTTGGGGTTATTGTTAGGGGTTGGGGTTATGGTTTGGGTTAGGGTTATTGCTAGGGGTTGTGTTTTGGGTTATGGTTATGGGTTGGGTTAGGGTTATTGTTTGTGGTTGGGGTTATGGTTTGGGTTAGGTTTATTGTTAGGGGTTATGGTTTGGGTTATGGTTACTGTTAGGGTTGTGGTTATGGTTTGGGTTAGAGTTATTGTTAGGGGTTGGGGTTATGGTTTGGGTTAAGGTTAATGTTAGGCGTTGGGGTTATGGTTTGGGTTAGGGTTATTGTTAGGGGTTATGGTTTGGGTTATGGTTACTGTTAGGGTTATGGTTATGGTTTGGGTTAGAGTTATTGTTAGGGGTTGGGGTTATGGTTTGGGTTAGGGTTATTGTTAGGGGTTATGGTGATGGTTTGGGTTATGGTGATGGTTTGGGTTATGGTGATGGTTTGGGTTATGGTGATGGTTTGGTGTATGGTTATGGTTGGGGTTAGGGTTATGGTTTAGGTTAGGTTTATTGTTAGGGGTTGGGGTTATGGTTTGGGTTAAGGTTATTGTTAGGCGTTGGGGTTATGGTTTGGGTTAGGGTTATTGTTAGGCGTTGGGGTAATAGTTTGTGTTAGGGTTATTTTTAGGGTTTAGGGGTTATGGTTTGGTTTACGGTTATGGTTAAGGTTATGGTTGGGGTTATGGTATGGGTTAGCGTTATTTTTAGGGGTTAGGGGTTATGGTATGGGTTAGCGTTATTTTTAGGGGTTAGGGGTTATGGTTTGGGTTATGGTTATTGTTGGGGTTACTGTTATATATGGGATTATGGTTTGGGTTAGGGTTATTGTTAGGGGTTGGGGTAATAGTTTGTGTTAGGGTTATTGTTAGGGTTTAGGGGTTATGGTTTGGTTTACGGTTATGGTTAAGGTTATGGTTGGGGTTATGGTTTGGGTTATGGTTTGGGTTATGGTTTGGGTTATGGTTTGGGTTATGGTTTGGGTTATGGTTTGGGTTATGGTTTGGGTTATGGTTTGGGTTATGGTTTGGGTTATGGTTTGGGTTATGGTTTGGGTTATGGTTTGGGTTATGGTTTGGGTTATGGTTTGGGTTATGGTTATTGTTAGGGGTTCGGGTTATGGTTTGGGTTAGGGTTATTGCTAGGGGTTATGGTTACTGTTAGGGTTATGGTTATGGTTTGGGTTAGAGTTATTGTTAGGGGTTGGGGTTATGGTTTGGGTTAGGGTTATTGTTAGGGGTTATGGTGATGGTTTGGGTTATGGTGATGGTTTGGTTTATGGTTATGGTTGGGGTTAGGGTTATGGTTTAGGTTAGGTTTATTGTTAGGGGTTGGGGTTATGGTTTGGGTTAGCGTTATTGTTAGGGGTTGGGGTTATGGTTTTGGTTAGGGTTATTGCTCGGGGTTATGTTTTGGGTTATGGTTATGGGTTGGGTTAGGGTTATTGTTTGTGGTTGGGGTTATGGTTTGGGTTAGGGTTATTGTTAGGGGTTATGGTTTGGGTTATGGTTATGGTTTGGGTTAGGGTTATTGTTAGGGGTTGGGGTTATGGTTTGGGTTATGGTTTGGGTTAGGGTTATTGTTAGGGGTTGGGGTTATGGTTTGGGTTAGGGTTATTGCTAGGGGTTATGTTTTGGGTTATGGTTATGGGTTCGGTTAGGGTTATTGTTTGTGGTTGGGGTTATGGTTTGGGTTAGGTTTATTGTTAGGGGTTATGGTTTGGGTTATGGTTACTGTTAGGGTTATGGTTATGGTTTGGGTTAGAGTTATTGTTAGGGGTTGGGGTTTTGGTTTGGGTTAAGGTTAATGTTAGGCGTTGGGGTTATGGTTTGGGTTAGGGTTATTGTTAGGGGTTATGGTTTGGGTTATGGTTACTGTTAGGGTTATGGTTATGGTTTGGGTTAGAGTTATTGTTAGGGGTTGGGGTTATGGTTTGGGTTAGGGTTATTGTTAGGGGTTATGGTTTGGGTTATGGTTACTGTTAGGGTTATGGTTATGGTTTGGGTTAGAGTTATTGTTAGGGGTTGGGGTTATGGTTTGGGTTAGGGTTATTGTTAGGGGTTATGGTGATGGTTTGGGTTATGGTGATGGTTTGGTGTATGGTTATGGTTGGGGTTAGGGTTATGGTTTAGGTTAGGTTTATTGTTAGGGGTTGGGGTTATGGTTTGGGTTAAGGTTATTGTTAGGCGTTGGGGTTATGGTTTGGGTTAGGGTTATTGTTAGGCGTTGGGGTAATAGTTTGTGTTAGGGTTATTGTTAGGGTTTAGGGGTTATGGTTTGGTTTACGGTTATGGTTAAGGTTATGGTTGGGGTTATGGTATGGGTTAGCGTTATTTTTAGGGGTTAGGGGTTATGGTTTGGGTTATGGTTATTGTTGGGGTTACTGTTATGAATGGGATTGTGGTTTGGGTTAGGGTTATTGTTAGGGGTTGGGGTAATAGTTTGTGTTAGGGTTATTGTTAGGGTTTAGGGGTTATGGTTTGGTTTACGGTTATGGTTAAGGTTATGGTTGGGGTTATGGTTTGGGTTTTGTTTATGGTTGGGGTTATGGTTTGGGTTAGGGTTATTGTTAGGGGTTGGGGTTATGGTTTGGTTTAGGGTTATTGTTAGGAGTTAGGGGTTATGTTTTGGGTTATGGTTATGGTTTGGGTTATGGTTGGGGTTATGGTTTAGGTTAGGGTTATTGTTAGGGGTTGGGGTTATGGTTTGGGTTAGGGTTATTTTTAGGGGTTAGGGGGTTATGGTTTGGGTTATGGTTACTGTTAGGGTTATGGTTATGGTTTGGGTTAGAGTTATTGTTAGGGGTTGGGGTTATGGTTTGGGTTAAGGTTAATGTTAGGCGTTGGGGTTATGGTTTGGGTTAGGGTTATTGTTAGGGGTTATGGTTTGGGTTATGGTTACTGTTAGGGTTATGGTTATGGTTTGGGTTAGAGTTATTGTTAGGGGTTGGGGTTATGGTTTGGGTTAGGGTTATTGTTGGGGGTTATGGTTTGGGTTATGGTTACTGTTAGGGTTATGGTTATGGTTTGGGTTAGGGTTATTGTTAGGGGTTGGGGTTATGGTTTGGGTTAGGGTTATTGTTAGGGGTTATGGTGATGGTTTGGGTTATGGTGATGGTTTGGGTTATGGTGATGGTTTGGTGTATGGTTATGGTTGGGGTTAGGGTTATGGTTTAGGTTAGGTTTATTGTTAGGGGTTGGGGTTATGGTTTGGGTTAAGGTTATTGTTAGGCGTTGGGGTTATGGTTTGGGTTAGGGTTATTGTTAGGCGTTGGGGTAATAGTTTGTGTTAGGGTTATTGTTAGGGTTTAGGGGTTATGGTTTGGTTTACGGTTATGGTTAAGGTTATGGTTGGGGTTATGGTATGGGTTAGCGTTATTTTTAGGGGTTAGGGGTTATGGTTTGGGTTATGGTTATTGTTGGGGTTACTGTTATATATGGGATTATGGTTTGGGTTAGGGTTATTGTTAGGGGTTGGGGTAATAGTTTGTGTTAGGGTTATTGTTAGGGTTTAGGGGTTATGGTTTGGTTTACGGTTATGGTTAAGGTTATGGTTGGGGTTATGGTTTGGGTTTTGTTTATGGTTGGGGTTATGGTTTGGGTTAGGGTTATTGTTAGGGGTTGGGGTTATGGTTTGGTTTAGGGTTATTGTTAGGAGTTAGGGGTTATGTTTTGGGTTATGGTTATGGTTTGGGTTATGGTTGGGGTTATGGTTTAGGTTAGGGTTATTGTTAGGGGTTGGGGTTATGGTTTGGGTTAGGGTTATTTTTAGGGGTTAGGGGTTATGGTTTGGGTTAGGGTTATTGTTAGGGGTTGGGGTTATGGTTAGGGTTATGGTTTGGGTTATGATTGGAGTTATGGTTGGGGTTATGGTCAGGGTTATGGTTAGGGTTGGGGTTATGGTTGGGGTTATGGCTATGGTTGGGGTTATGGTTTGGGTTAGGGTTATTGTTAGGGGTTTGAGTTATGGTTTGGTTTAGGGTTAATTTTGGGAGTTAGGGGTTATGTTTTGGGTTATGGTTATGGTTTGGGTTATGGTTATGGTTGGGGTTATGGTTTAGGTTGGGGTTATTGTTAGGGGTTGGGGTTATGGTTTGGGTTAGGGTTATTGCTAGGGGTTGTGTTTTGGGTTATGGTTATGGGTTGGGTTAGGGTTATTGTTTGTGGTTGGGGTTATGGTTTGGGTTAGGTTTATTGTTAGGGGTTATGGTTTGGGTTATGGTTACTGTTAGGGTTATGGTTATGGTTTGGGTTAGAGTTATTGTTAGGGGTTGGGGTTATGGTTTGGGTTAAGGTTAATGTTAGGCGTTGGGGTTATGGTTTGGGTTAGGGTTATTGTTAGGGGTTATGGTTTGGGTTATGTTACTGTTAGGGTTATGGTTATGGTTTGGGTTAGAGTTATTGTTAGGGGTTGGGGTTATGGTTTGGGTTAGGGTTATTGTTAGGGGTTATGGTGATGGTTTGGGTTATGGTGATGGTTTGGGTTATGGTGATGGTTTGGTGTATGGTTATGGTTGGGGTTAGGGTTATGGTTTAGGTTAGGTTTATTGTTAGGGGTTGGGGTTATGGTTTGGGTTAAGGTTATTGTTAGGCGTTGGGGTTATGGTTTGGGTTAGGGTTATTGTTAGGCGTTGGGGTAATAGTTTGTGTTAGGGTTATTGTTAGGGTTTAGGGGTTATGGTTTGGTTTACGGTTATGGTTAAGGTTATGGTTGGGGTTATGGTATGGGTTAGCGTTATTTTTAGGGGTTAGGGGTTATGGTTTGGGTTATGGTTATTGTTGGGGTTACTGTTATATATGGGATTATGGTTTGGGTTAGGGTTATTGTTAGGGGTTGGGGTAATAGTTTGTGTTAGGGTTATTGTTAGGGTTTAGTGGTTATTGTTTGGTTTACGGTTATGGTTAAGGTTATGGTTGGGGTTATGGTTTGGGTTTTGTTTATGGTTGGGGTTATGGTTTGGGTTAGGGTTATTGTTAGGGGTTGGGGTTATGGTTTGGTTTAGGGTTATTGTTAGGAGTTAGGGGTTATGTTTTGGGTTATGGTTATGGTTTGGGTTATGGTTGGGGTTATGGTTTAGGTTAGGGTTATTGTTAGGGGTTGGGGTTATGGCTTGGGTTAGGGTTATTTTTAGGGGTTAGGGGTTATGGTTTGGGTTAGGGTTATTGTTAGGGGTTGGGGTTATGGTTAGGGTTATGGTTTGGGTTATGATTGGAGTTATGGTTGGGGTTATGGTCAGGGTTATGGTTAGGGTTGGGGTTATGGTTGGGGTTATGGCTATGGTTGGGGTTATGGTTTGGGTTAGGGTTATTGTTAGGGGTTTGAGTTATGGTTTGGTTTAGGGTTAATTTTGGGAGTTAGGGGTTATGTTTTGGGTTATGGTTATGGTTTGGGTTATGGTTATGGTTGGGGTTATGGTTTAGGTTGGGGTTATTGTTAGGGGTTGGGGTTATGGTTTGGGTTAGGGTTATTGCTAGGGGTTGTGTTTTGGGTTATGGTTATGGGTTGGGTTAGGGTTATTGTTTGTGGTTGGGGTTATGGTTTGGGTTAGGGTTATTGTTAGGGGTTATGGTTTTGGTTACTGTTTGGGTTATGGTTATGGGTTAGGGTTAGGGTTAGGGTTAGGGTTAGGGTTAGGGTTAGGGTTAGGGTTATTGTTAGAGGTTATGGTGATGGTTTGGGTTATGGTGATGGTTTGGTTTATGGTTATGGTTGGGGTTATGGTTAGGGTTATGGTCTAGGTTAGGTTTATTGTTAGGGGTTGGGGTTATGGTTTGGGTTAAGGTTGGGGTTATGGTTAGGGTTATGGTTTAGGTTAGGTTTATTGTTAGGGGTTGGGGTTATGGTTTGGGTTAAGGTTATTGTTTGGCGTTGGGGTTATGGTTTGGGTTAGGGTTATTGTTAGGCGTTGGGGTAATAGTTTGTGTTAGGGTTATTGTTAGGGTTTAGGGGTTATGGTTTGGTTTATGGTTATGGTTAAGGTTATGGTTGGGGTTATGGTTTGAGTTAGTGTTATTTTTAGGGGTTAGGGGTTATGGTTTGGGTTATGGTTATTGTTGGGGTTATGGTTATGGATGGGATAATGGTTTGGGTTAGGGTTATTGTTAGGGGTTGGGGTAATAATTTGTGTTAGGGTTATTGTTAGGGTTTAGGGGTTATGGTTTGGTTTACGGTTATGGTTAAGGTTATGGTTGGGGTTAAGGTTTTGGGTTAGCGTTATTTTTAGGGGTTAGGGGTTATGGTTTGGGTTGTGGTTATTGTTGGGGTTACTGTTATGGATGGGATTATGGTTTGGGTTAGGGTTATTGTTAGGGGTTGGGGTAATAGTTTGTGTTAGGGTTATTGTTAGGGTTTAGGCGTTATGGTTTGGTTTACGGTTATGGTTAAGGTTATGGTTGGGGTTATGGTTGGGGTTATGGTTGGGGTTATGGTTTGGATTAGCGTTATTTTTAGGATTTAGGGGTTATGGTTTGGGTTATGGTTATTGTTGGGGTTATGGTTATGGATGGGATTATGGTTTGGGTTAGGGTTATTGTTGGGGGTTGGGTGTTATGGTTTGGGTTATGGTTATGGTTTGGGTTATGGTTATGGTTGGGGTTATGGTTTGGGTTAGGGTTATTGTAAGGGGTTATGGTTTGGGTTAGGGTTGGGGTTATGGTTGGGGTTATGGTTGGGGTTATGGTTGGGGTTATGGTTGGGGTTATGGTTGGGGTTATGGTTGGGGTTATGGTTATGGTTATGGTTGGGGTTATGGTTGGGGTTATGGTTGGGGTTATGGTTGGGGTTATGGTTGGGGTTATGGTTGGGGTTATGGCTATGGTTGGAAATATGGTTTTGGTTGGGGTTATGGTTATGGTTGGGAATCTGGTTATGGTTTGGGTTAGGGTTATTGTTAGGGGTTGGGGTTATGGTTAGGGTTATGGTTTGGGTTATGATTGGAGTTATGGTTGGGGTTATGGTTAGGGTTATGGTTAGGGTTGGGGTTATGGTTGGGGTTATGGCTATGGTTGGGAATATGGTTTTGGTTCGGGTTATGTTTATGGTTGGAAATCTGGTTATGGTTGGGGTTATGGTTTGGGTTATGGTTTGGGTTATGGTTTGGGTTATGGTTTGGGTTATGGTTTGGGTTATGGTTTGGGTTATGGTTTGGGTTATGGTTTGGGTTATGGTTTGGGTTATGGTTTGGGTTATGGTTTGGGTTATGGTTTGGGTTATGGTTTGGGTTATGGTTTGGGTTATGGTTTGGGTTATGGTTTGGGTTATGGTTTGGGTTATGGTTTGGGTTATGGTTTGGGTTATGGTTTGGGTTATGGTTTGGGTTAGCGTTATTGTTAGGGGTTGGGGTTATGGTTTTGGTTAGGGTTATTGCTCGGGGTTATGTTTTGGGTTATGGTTATGGGTTGGGTTAGGGTTATTGTTTGTGGTTGGGGTTATGGTTTGGGTTAGGGTTATTGTTAGGGGTTAGGGGTTATGTTTTGGGTTATGGTTATGGTTTTGGTTATGGTTGGGGTTATGGTTTAGGTTAGGGTTATTGTTAGGGGTTGGGGTTATGGTTTGGGTTAGGGTTATTTTTAGGGGTTAGGGGTTATGGTTTGGGTTAGGGTTATTGTTAGGGGTTGGGGTTATGGTTAGGGTTATGGTTTGGGTTATGATTGGAGTTATGGTTGGGGTTATGGTCAGGGTTATGGTTAGGGTTGGGGTTATGGTTGGGGTTATGGCTATGGTTGGGGTTATGGTTTGGGTTAGGGTTATTGTTAGGGGTTTGAGTTATGGTTTGGTTTAGGGTTAATTTTGGGAGTTAGGGGTTATGTTTTGGGTTATGGTTATGGTTTGGGTTATGGTTATGGTTGGTGTTATGGTTTAGGTTGGGGTTATTGTTAGGGGTTGGGGTTATGGTTTGGGTTAGGGTTATTGCTAGGGGTTGTGTTTTGGGTTATGGTTATGGGTTGGGTTAGGGTTATTGTTTGTGGTTGGGGTTATGGTTTGGGTTAGGTTTATTGTTAGGGGTTATGGTTTGGGTTATGGTTACTGTTAGGGTTATGGTTATGGTTTGGGTTAGAGTTATTGTTAGGGGTTGGGGTTATGGTTTGGGTTAAGGTTAATGTTAGGCGTTGGGGTTATGGTTTGGGTTAGGGTTATTGTTAGGGGTTATGGTTTGGGTTATGGTTACTGTTAGGGTTATGGTTATGGTTTGGGTTAGAGTTATTGTTAGGGGTTGGGGTTATGGTTTGGGTTAGGGTTATTGTTAGGGGTTATGGTGATGGTTTGGGTTATGGTGATGGTTTGGGTTATGGTGATGGTTTGGTGTATGGTTATGGTTGGGGTTAGGGTTATGGTTTAGGTTAGGTTTATTGTTAGGGGTTGGGGTTATGGTTTGGGTTAAGGTTATTGTTAGGCGTTGGGGTTATGGTTTGGGTTAGGGTTATTGTTAGGCGTTGGGGTAATAGTTTGTGTTAGGGTTATAGTTAGGGTTTAGGGGTTATGGTTTGGTTTACGGTTATGGTTAAGGTTATGGTTGGGGTTATGGTATGGGTTAGCGTTATTTTTAGGGGTTAGGGGTTATGGTTTGGGTTATGGTTATTGTTGGGGTTACTGTTATATATGGGATTATGGTTTGGGTTAGGGTTATTGTTAGGGGTTGGGGTAATAGTTTGTGTTAGGGTTATTGTTAGGGTTTAGGGGTTATGGTTTGGTTTACGGTTATGGTTAAGGTTATGGTTGGGGTTATGGTTTGGGTTATGGTTTGGGTTATGGTTTGGGTTATGGTTTGGGTTATGGTTTGGGTTATGGTTTGGGTTATGGTTTGGGTTATGGTTTGGGTTATGGTTTGGGTTATGGTTTGGGTTATGGTTTGGGTTATGGTTTGGGTTATGGTTTGGGTTATGGTTTGGGTTATGGTTTGGGTTATGGTTTGGGTTATGGTTTGGGTTATGGTTTGGGTTATGGTTTGGGTTATGGTTTGGGTTATGGTTTGGGTTATGGTTTGGGTTAGCGTTATTGTTAGGGGTTGGGGTTATGGTTTTGGTTAGGGTTATTGCTCGGGGTTATGTTTTGGGTTATGGTTATGGGTTGGGTTAGGGTTATTGTTTGTGGTTGGGGTTATGGTTTGGGTTAGGGTTATTGTTAGGGGTTAGGGGTTATGTTTTGGGTTATGGTTATGGTTTGGGTTATGGTTGGGGTTATGGTTTAGGTTAGGGTTATTGTTAGGGGTTGGGGTTATGGTTTGGGTTAGGGTTATTTTTAGGGGTTAGGGGTTATGGTTTGGGTTAGGGTTATTGTTAGGGGTTGGGGTTATGGTTAGGGTTATGGTTTGGGTTATGATTGGAGTTATGGTTGGGGTTATGGTCAGGGTTATGGTTAGGGTTGGGGTTATGGTTGGGGTTATGGCTATGGTTGGGGTTATGGTTTGGGTTAGGGTTATTGTTAGGGTTAGGGTTATTGTTAGGGGTTTGGGTTATGGTTTGGGTTAGGGTTATTGTTAGGGGTTGGGGTTATGGTTTGGGTTAGGGTTATTGTTAGGGGTTGGGGTTATGGTTTGGGTTAGGGTTATTGCTAGGGGTTATGTTTTGGGTTATTGTTATGGGTTCGGTTAGGGTTATTGTTTGTGGTTGGGGTTATGGTTTGGGTTAGGTTTATTGTTAGGGGTTATGGTTTGGGTTATGGTTACTGTTAGGGTTATGGTTATGGTTTGGGTTAGAGTTATTGTTAGGGGTTGGGGTTATGGTTTGGGTTAAGGTTAATGTTAGGCGTTGGGGTTATGGTTTGGGTTAGGGTTATTGTTAGGGGTTATGGTTTGGGTTATGGTTACTGTTAGGGTTATGGTTATGGTTTGGGTTAGAGTTATTGTTAGGGGTTGGGGTTATGGTTTGGGTTAGGGTTATTGTTAGGGGTTATGGTGATGGTTTGGGTTATGGTGATGGTTTGGGTTATGGTGATGGTTTGGTGTATGGTTATGGTTGGGGTTAGGGTTATGGTTTAGGTTAGGTTTATTGTTAGGGGTTGGGGTTATGGTTTGGGTTAAGGTTATTGTTAGGCGTTGGGGTTATGGTTTGGGTTAGGGTTATTGTTAGGCGTTGGGGTAATAGTTTGTGTTAGGGTTATTGTTAGGGTTTAGGGGTTATGGTTTGGTTTACGGTTATGGTTAAGGTTATGGTTGGGGTTATGGTATGGGTTAGCGTTATTTTTAGGGGTTAGGGGTTATGGTTTGGGTTATGGTTATTGTTGGGGTTACTGTTATATATGGGATTATGGTTTGGGTTAGGGTTATTGTTAGGGGTTGGGGTAATAGTTTGTGTTAGGGTTATTGTTAGGGTTTAGGGGTTATGGTTTGGTTTACGGTTATGGTTAAGGTTATGGTTGGGGTTATGGTTTGGGTTTTGTTTATGGTTGTGGTTATGGTTTGGGTTAGGGTTATTGTTAGGGGTTGGGGTTATGGTTTGGTTTAGGGTTATTGTTAGGAGTTAGGGGTTATGTTTTGGGTTATGGTTATGGTTTGGGTTATGGTTGGGGTTATGGTTTAGGTTAGGGTTATTGTTAGGGGTTGGGGTTATGGTTTGGGTTAGGGTTATTTTTAGGGGTTAGGGGTTATGGTTTGGGTTAGGGTTATTGTTAGGGGTTGGGGTTAAGGTTAGGGTTATGGTTTGGGTTATTGTTAGAGGTTATGGTGATGGTTTGGTTTATGGTGATGGTTTGGTTTATGGTTATGGTTGGGGTTATGGTTAGGGTTATGGTCTAGGTTAGGTTTATTGTTAGGGGTTGGGGTTATGGTTTGGGTTAAGGTTGGGGTTATGGTTAGGGTTATGGTTTAGGTTAGGTTTATTGTTAGGGGTTGGGGTTATGGTTTGGGTTAAGGTTATTGTTTGGCGTTGGGGTTATGGTTTGGGTTAGGGTTATTGTTAGGCGTTGGGGTAATAGTTTGTGTTAGGGTTATTGTTAGGGTTTAGGGGTTATGGTTTGGTTTATGGTTATGGTTAAGGTTATGGTTTGAGTTAGTGTTATTTTTAGGGGTTAGGGGTTATGGTTTGGGTTATGGTTATTGTTGGGGTTATGGTTATGGATGGGATAATGGTTTGGGTTAGGGTTATTGTTAGGGGTTGGGGTAATAATTTGTGTTAGGGTTATTGTTAGGGTTTAGGGGTTATGGTTTGGTTTACGGTTATGGTTAAGGTTATGGTTGGGGTTAAGGTTTTGGGTTAGCGTTATTTTTAGGGGTTAAGGGTTATGGTTTGGGTTGTGGTTATTGTTGGGGTTACTGTTATGGATGGGATTATGGTTTGGGTTAGGGTTATTGTTAGGGGTTGGGGTAATAGTTTGTGTTAGGGTTATTGTTAGGGTTTAGGCGTTATGGTTTGGTTTACGGTTATGGTTAAGGTTATGGTTGGGGTTATGGTTGGGGTTATGGTTGGGGTTATGGTTTGGATTAGCGTTATTTTTAGGATTTAGGGGTTATGGTTTGGGTTATGGTTATTGTTGGGGTTATGGTTATGGATGGGATTATGGTTTGGGTTAGGGTTATTGTTGGGGGTTGGGTGTTATGGTTTGGGTTATGGTTATGGTTTGGGTTATGGTTATGGTTTGGGTTATGGTTATGGTTTGGGTTATGGTTATGGTTGGGGTTATGGTTTGGGTTAGGGTTATTGTAAGGGGTTATGGTTTGGGTTAGGGTTGGGGTTATGGTTGGGGTTATGGTTGGGGTTATGGTTGGGGTTATGGTTGGGGTTATGGTTGGGGTTATGGTTGGGGTTATGGTTATGGTTATGGTTGGGGTTATGGTTGGGGTTATGGTTGGGGTTATGGCTATGGTTGGAAATATGGTTTTGGTTGGGGTTATGGTTATGGTTGGGAATCTGGTTATGGTTTGGGTTAGGGTTATTGTTAGGGGTTGGGGTTATGGTTAGGGTTATGGTTTGGGTTATGATTGGAGTTATGGTTGGGGTTATGGTTAGGGTTATGGTTAGGGTTGGGGTTATGGTTGGGGTTATGGCTATGGTTGGGAATATGGTTTTGGTTCGGGTTATGTTTATGGTTGGAAATCTGGTTATGGTTGGGGTTATGGTTTGGGTTATGGTTTGGGTTATGGTTTGGGTTATGGTTTGGGTTATGGTTTGGGTTATGGTTTGGGTTATGGTTTGGGTTATGGTTTGGGTTATGGTTTGGGTTATGGTTTGGGTTATGGTTTGGGTTATGGTTTGGGTTATGGTTTGGGTTATGGTTTGGGTTATGGTTTGGGTTATGGTTTGGGTTATGGTTTGGGTTATGGTTTGGGTTATGGTTTGGGTTAGCGTTATTGTTAGGGGTTGGGGTTATGGTTTTGGTTAGGGTTATTGCTCGGGGTTATGTTTTGGGTTATGGTTATGGGTTGGGTTAGGGTTATTGTTTGTGGTTGGGGTTATGGTTTGGGTTAGGGTTATTGTTAGGGGTTAGGGGTTATGTTTTGGGTTATGGTTATGGTTTGGGTTATGGTTGGGGTTATGGTTTAGGTTAGGGTTATTGTTAGGGGTTGGGGTTATGGTTTGGGTTAGGGTTATTTTTAGGGGTTAGGGGTTATGGTTTGGGTTAGGGTTATTGTTAGGGGTTGGGGTTATGGTTAGGGTTATGGTTTGGGTTATGATTGGAGTTATGGTTGGGGTTATGGTCAGGGTTATGGTTAGGGTTGGGGTTATGGTTGGGGTTATGGCTATGGTTGGGGTTATGGTTTGGGTTAGGGTTATTGTTAGGGGTTTGAGTTATGGTTTGGTTTAGGGTTAATTTTGGGAGTTAGGGGTTATGTTTTGGGTTATGGTTATGGTTTGGGTTATGGTTATGGTTGGTGTTATGGTTTAGGTTGGGGTTATTGTTAGGGGTTGGGGTTATGGTTTGGGTTAGGGTTATTGCTAGGGGTTGTGTTTTGGGTTATGGTTATGGGTTGGGTTAGGGTTATTGTTTGTGGTTGGGGTTATGGTTTGGGTTAGGTTTATTGTTAGGGGTTATGGTTTGGGTTATGGTTACTGTTAGGGTTGTGGTTATGGTTTGGGTTAGAGTTATTGTTAGGGGTTGGGGTTATGGTTTGGGTTAAGGTTAATGTTAGGCGTTGGGGTTATGGTTTGGGTTAGGTTTATTGTTAGGGGTTATGGTTTGGGTTATGGTTACTGTTAGGGTTATGGTTATGGTTTGGGTTAGAGTTATTGTTAGGGGTTGGGGTTATGGTTTGGGTTAGGGTTATTGTTAGGGGTTATGGTGATGGTTTGGGTTATGGTGATGGTTTGGGTTATGGTGATGGTTTGGGTTATGGTGATGGTTTGGTGTATGGTTATGGTTGGGGTTAGGGTTATGGTTTAGGTTAGGTTTATTGTTAGGGGTTGGGGTTATGGTTTGGGTTAAGGTTATTGTTAGGCGTTGGGGTTATGGTTTGGGTTAGGGTTATTGTTAGGCGTTGGGGTAATAGTTTGTGTTAGGGTTATTTTTAGGGTTTAGGGGTTATGGTTTGGTTTACGGTTATGGTTAAGGTTATGGTTGGGGTTATGGTATGGGTTAGCGTTATTTTTAGGGGTTAGGGGTTATGGTATGGGTTAGCGTTATTTTTAGGGGTTAGGGGTTATGGTTTGGGTTATGGTTATTGTTGGGGTTACTGTTATATATGGGATTATGGTTTGGGTTAGGGTTATTGTTAGGGGTTGGGGTAATAGTTTGTGTTAGGGTTATTGTTAGGGTTTAGGGGTTATGGTTTGGTTTACGGTTATGGTTAAGGTTATGGTTGGGGTTATGGTTTGGGTTATGGTTTGGGTTATGGTTTGGGTTATGGTTTGGGTTATGGTTTGGGTTATGGTTTGGGTTATGGTTTGGGTTATGGTTTGGGTTATGGTTTGGGTTATGGTTTGGGTTATGGTTTGGGTTATGGTTTGGGTTATGGTTTGGGTTATGGTTTGGGTTATGGTTTGGGTTATGGTTTGGGTTATGGTTTGGGTTATGGTTTGGGTTATGGTTTGGGTTATGGTTTGGGTTATGGTTTGGGTTATGGTTTGGGTTATGGTTTGGGTTATGGTTTGGGTTATGGTTTGGGTTAGCGTTATTGTTAGGGGTTGGGGTTATGGTTTTGGTTAGGGTTATTGCTCGGGGTTATGTTTTGGGTTATGGTTATGGGTTGGGTTAGGGTTATTGTTTGTGGTTGGGGTTATGGTTTGGGTTAGGGTTATTGTTAGGGGTTAGGGGTTATGTTTTGGGTTATGGTTATGGTTTGGGTTATGGTTGGGGTTATGGTTTAGGTTAGGGTTATTGTTAGGGGTTGGGGTTATGGTTTGGGTTAGGGTTATTTTTAGGGGTTAGGGGTTATGTTTTGGGTTATGGTTATGGTTTGGGTTATGGTTATGGTTGGTGTTATGGTTTAGGTTGGGGTTATTGTTAGGGGTTGGGGTTATGGTTTGGGTTAGGGTTATTGCTAGGGGTTGTGTTTTGGGTTATGGTTATGGGTTGGGTTAGGGTTATTGTTTGTGGTTGGGGTTATGGTTTGGGTTAGGTTTATTGTTAGGGGTTATGGTTTGGGTTATGGTTACTGTTAGGGTTGTGGTTATGGTTTGGGTTAGAGTTATTGTTAGGGGTTGGGGTTATGGTTTGGGTTAAGGTTAATGTTAGGCGTTGGGGTTATGGTTTGGGTTAGGGTTATTGTTAGGGGTTATGGTTTGGGTTATGGTTACTGTTAGGGTTATGGTTATGGTTTGGGTTAGAGTTATTGTTAGGGGTTGGGGTTATGGTTTGGGTTAGGGTTATTGTTAGGGGTTATGGTGATGGTTTGGGTTATGGTGATGGTTTGGGTTATGGTGATGGTTTGGTGTATGGTTATGGTTGGGGTTAGGGTTATGGTTTAGGTTAGGTTTATTGTTAGGGGTTGGGGTTATGGTTTGGGTTAAGGTTATTGTTAGGCGTTGGGGTTATGGTTTGGGTTAGGGTTATTGTTAGGCGTTGGGGTAATAGTTTGTGTTAGGGTTATTTTTAGGGTTTAGGGGTTATGGTTTGGTTTACGGTTATGGTTAAGGTTATGGTTGGGGTTATGGTATGGGTTAGCGTTATTTTTAGGGGTTAGGGGTTATGGTATGGGTTAGCGTTATTTTTAGGGGTTAGGGGTTATGGTTTGGGTTATGGTTATTGTTGGGGTTACTGTTATATATGGGATTATGGTTTGGGTTAGGGTTATTGTTAGGGTTTAGGGGTTATGGTTTGGTTTACGGTTATGGTTAAGGTTATGGTTGGGGTTATGGTTTGGGTTATGGTTTGGGTTATGGTTTGGGTTATGGTTTGGGTTATGGTTTGGGTTATGGTTTGGGTTATGGTTTGGGTTATGGTTTGGGTTATGGTTTGGGTTATGGTTTGGGTTATGGTTTGGGTTATGGTTTGGGTTATGGTTTGGGTTATGGTTTGGGTTATGGTTTGGGTTATGGTTTGGGTTATGGTTTGGGTTATGGTTTGGGTTATGGTTTGGGTTATGGTTTGGGTTATGGTTTGGGTTATGGTTTGGGTTAGCGTTATTGTTAGGGGTTGGGGTTATGGTTTTGGTTAGGGTTATTGCTCGGGGTTATGTTTTGGGTTATGGTTATGGGTTGGGTTAGGGTTATTGTTTGTGGTTGGGGTTATGGTTTGGGTTAGGGTTATTGTTAGGGGTTAGGGGTTATGTTTTGGGTTATGGTTATGGTTTGGGTTATGGTTGGGGTTATGGTTTAGGTTAGGGTTATTGTTAGGGGTTGGGGTTATGGTTTGGGTTAGGGTTATTTTTAGGGGTTAGGGGTTATGGTTTGGGTTAGGGTTATTGTTAGGGGTTGGGGTTATGGTTAGGGTTATGGTTTGGGTTATGATTGGAGTTATGGTTGGGGTTATGGTCAGGGTTATGGTTAGGGTTGGGGTTATGGTTGGGGTTATGGCTATGGTTGGGGTTATGGTTTGGGTTAGGGTTATTGTTAGGGTTAGGGTTATTGTTAGGGGTTTGGGTTATGGTTTGGGTTATGGTTTGGGTTAGGGTTATTGTTAGGGGTTGGGGTTATGGTTTGGGTTAGGGTTATTGTTAGGGGTTGGGGTTATGGTTTGGGTTAGGGTTATTGCTAGGGGTTATGTTTTGGGTTATGGTTATGGGTTCGGTTAGGGTTATTGTTTGTGGTTGGGGTTATGGTTTGGGTTAGGTTTATTGTTAGGGGTTATGGTTTGGGTTATGGTTACTGTTAGGGTTATGGTTATGGTTTGGGTTAGAGTTATTGTTAGGGGTTGGGGTTATGGTTTGGGTTAAGGTTAATGTTAGGCGTTGGGGTTATGGTTTGGGTTAGGGTTATTGTTAGGGGTTATGGTTTGGGTTATGGTTACTGTTAGGGTTATGGTTATGGTTTGGGTTAGAGTTATTGTTAGGGGTTGGGGTTATGGTTTGGGTTAGGGTTATTGTTAGGGGTTATGGTGATGGTTTGGGTTATGGTGATGGTTTGGGTTATGGTGATGGTTTGGTGTATGGTTATGGTTGGGGTTAGGGTTATGGTTTAGGTTAGGTTTATTGTTAGGGGTTGGGGTTATGGTTTGGGTTAAGGTTATTGTTAGGCGTTGGGGTTATGGTTTGGGTTAGGGTTATTGTTAGGCGTTGGGGTAATAGTTTGTGTTAGGGTTATTGTTAGGGTTTAGGGGTTATGGTTTGGTTTACGGTTATGGTTAAGGTTATGGTTGGGGTTATGGTATGGGTTAGCGTTATTTTTAGGGGTTAGGGGTTATGGTTTGGGTTATGGTTATTGTTGGGGTTACTGTTATATATGGGATTATGGTTTGGGTTAGGGTTATTGTTAGGGGTTGGGGTAATAGTTTGTGTTAGGGTTATTGTTAGGGTTTAGGGGTTATGGTTTGGTTTACGGTTATGGTTAAGGTTATGATTGGGGTTATGGTTTGGGTTTTGTTTATGGTTGTGGTTATGGTTTGGGTTAGGGTTATTGTTAGGGGTTGGGGTTATGGTTTGGTTTAGGGTTATTGTTAGGAGTTAGGGGTTATGTTTTGGGTTATGGTTATGGTTTGGGTTATGGTTGGGGTTATGGTTTAGGTTAGGGTTATTGTTAGGGGTTGGGGTTATGGTTTGGGTTAGGGTTATTTTTAGGGGTTAGGGGTTATGGTTTGGGTTAGGGTTATTGTTAGGGGTTGGGGTTATGGTTAGGGTTATGGTTTGGGTTATTGTTAGAGGTTATGGTGATGGTTTGGTTTATGGTGATGGTTTGGTTTATGGTTATGGTTGGGGTTATGGTTAGGGTTATGGTCTAGGTTAGGTTTATTGTTAGGGGTTGGGGTTATGGTTTGGGTTAAGGTTGGGGTTATGGTTAGGGTTATGGTTTAGGTTAGGTTTATTGTTAGGGGTTGGGGTTATGGTTTGGGTTAAGGTTATTGTTTGGCGTTGGGGTTATGGTTTGGGTTAGGGTTATTGTTAGGCGTTGGGGTAATAGTTTGTGTTAGGGTTATTGTTAGGGTTTAGGGGTTATGGTTTGGTTTATGGTTATGGTTAAGGTTATGGTTGGGGTTATGGTTTGAGTTAGTGTTATTTTTAGGGGTTAGGGGTTATGGTTTGGGTTATGGTTATTGTTGGGGTTATGGTTATGGATGGGATAATGGTTTGGGTTAGGGTTATTGTTAGGGGTTGGGGTAATAATTTGTGTTAGGGTTATTGTTAGGGTTTAGGGGTTATGGTTTGGTTTACGGTTATGGTTAAGGTTATGGTTGGGGTTAAGGTTTTGGGTTAGCGTTATTTTTAGGGGTTAGGGGTTATGGTTTGGGTTGTGGTTATTGTTGGGGTTACTGTTATGGATGGGATTATGGTTTGGGTTAGGGTTATTGTTAGGGGTTGGGGTAATAGTTTGTGTTAGGGTTATTGTTAGGGTTTAGGCATTATGGTTTGGTTTACGGTTATGGTTAAGGTTATGGTTGGGGTTATGGTTGGGGTTATGGTTTGGATTAGCGTTATTTTTAGGATTTAGGGGTTATGGTTTGGGTTATGGTTATTGTTGGGGTTATGGTTATGGATGGGATTATGGTTTGGGTTAGGGTTATTGTTGGGGGTTGGGTGTTATGGTTTGGGTTATGGTTATGGTTTGGGTTATGGTTATGGTTGGGGTTATGGTTTGGGTTAGGGTTATTGTAAGGGGTTATGGTTTGGGTTAGGGTTGGGGTTATGGTTGGGGTTATGGTTGGGGTTATGGTTGGGGTTATGGTTGGGGTTATGGTTGGGGTTATGGTTGGGGTTATGGTTGGGGTTATGGTTGGGGTTATGGTTGGGGTTATGGTTGGGGTTATGGTTGGGGTTATGGTTGGGGTTATGGCTATGGTTGGAAATATGGTTTTGGTTGGGGTTATGGTTATGGTTGGGAATCTGGTTATGGTTTGGGTTAGGGTTATTGTTAGGGGTTGGGGTTATGGTTAGGGTTATGGTTTGGGTTATGATTGGAGTTATGGTTGGGGTTATGGTTAGGGTTATGGTTAGGGTTGGGGTTATGGTTGGGGTTATGGCTATGGTTGGGAATATGGTTTTGGTTCGGGTTATGTTTATGGTTGGAAATCTGGTTATGGTTGGGGTTATGGTTTGGGTTATGGTTTGGGTTATGGTTTGGGTTATGGTTTGGGTTATGGTTTGGGTTATGGTTTGGGTTATGGTTTGGGTTATGGTTTGGGTTATGGTTTGGGTTATGGTTTGGGTTATGGTTTGGGTTATGGTTTGGGTTATGGTTTGGGTTATGGTTTGGGTTATGGTTTGGGTTATGGTTTGGGTTATGGTTTGGGTTATGGTTTGGGTTATGGTTTGGGTTATGGTTTGGGTTATGGTTTGGGTTATGGTTTGGGTTATGGTTTGGGTTATGGTTTGGGTTATGGTTTGGGTTATGGTTTGGGTTATGGTTTGGGTTATGGTTTGGGTTATGGTTTGGGTTATGGTTTGGGTTATGGTTTGGGTTATGGTTTGGGTTATGGTTTGGGTTATGGTTTGGGTTATGGTTTGGGTTATGGTTTGGGTTATGGTTTGGGTTAGCGTTATTGTTAGGGGTTGGGGTTATGGTTTTGGTTAGGGTTATTGCTCGGGGTTATGTTTTGGGTTATGGTTATGGGTTGGGTTAGGGTTATTGTTTGTGGTTGGGGTTATGGTTTGGGTTAGGGTTATTGTTAGGGGTTATGGTTTGGGTTATGGTTATGGTTTGGGTTAGGGTTATTGTTAGGGGTTGTGGTTATGGTTTGGGTTATGGTTTGGGTTAGGGTTATTGTTAGGGGTTGGGGTTATGGTTTGGGTTAGGGTTATTGCTAGGGGTTATGTTTTGGGTTATGGTTATGGGTTCGGTTAGGGTTATTGTTTGTGGTTGGGGTTATGGTTTGGGTTAGGTTTATTGTTAGGGGTTATGGTTTGGGTTATGGTTACTGTTAGGGTTATGGTTATGGTTTGGGTTAGAGTTATTGTTAGGGGTTGGGGTTATGGTTTGGGTTAAGGTTAATGTTAGGCGTTGGGGTTATGGTTTGGGTTAGGGTTATTGTTAGGGGTTATGGTTTGGGTTATGGTTACTGTTAGGGTTATGGTTATGGTTTGGGTTAGAGTTATTGTTAGGGGTTGGGGTTATGGTTTGGGTTAGGGTTATTGTTAGGGGTTATGGTTTGGGTTATGGTTACTGTTAGGGTTATGGTTATGGTTTGGGTTAGAGTTATTGTTAGGGGTTGGGGTTATGGTTTGGGTTAGGGTTATTGTTAGGGGTTATGGTGATGGTTTGGGTTATGGTGATGGTTTGGTGTATGGTTATGGTTGGGGTTAGGGTTATGGTTTAGGTTAGGTTTATTGTTAGGGGTTGGGGTTATGGTTTGGGTTAAGGTTATTGTTAGGCGTTGGGGTTATGGTTTGGGTTAGGGTTATTGTTAGGCGTTGGGGTAATAGTTTGTGTTAGGGTTATTGTTAGGGTTTAGGGGTTATGGTTTGGTTTACGGTTATGGTTAAGGTTATGGTTGGGGTTATGGTATGGGTTAGCGTTATTTTTAGGGGTTAGGGGTTATGGTTTGGGTTATGGTTATTGTTGGGGTTACTGTTATGAATGGGATTATGGTTTGGGTTAGGGTTATTGTTAGGGGTTGGGGTAATAGTTTGTGTTAGGGTTATTGTTAGGGTTTAGGGGTTATGGTTTGGTTTACGGTTATGGTTAAGGTTATGGTTGGGGTTATGGTTTGGGTTTTGTTTATGGTTGGGGTTATGGTTTGGGTTAGGGTTATTGTTCGGGGTTGGGGTTATGGTTTGGTTTAGGGTTATTGTTAGGAGTTAGGGGTTATGTTTTGGGTTATGGTTATGGTTTGGGTTATGGTTTAGGTTAGGGTTATTGTTAGGGGTTGGGGTTATGGTTTGGGTTAGGGTTATTTTTAGGGGTTAGGGGTTATGGTTTGGGCTAGGGTTATTGTTAGGGGTTGGGGTTATGGTTAGGGTTATGGTTTGGGTTATGATTGGAGTTATGGTTGGGGTTATGGTCAGGGTTATGGTTAGGGTTGGGGTTATGGTTGGGGTTATGGCTATGGTTGGGGTTATGGTTTGGGTTAGGGTTATTGTTAGGGGTTTGAGTTATGGTTTGGTTTAGGGTTAATGTTGGGAGTTAGGGGTTATGTTTTGGGTTATGGTTATGGTTTGGGTTATGGTTATGGTTGGGGTTATGGTTTAGGTTGGGGTTATTGTTAGGGGTTGGGGTTATGGTTTGGGTTAGTGCTAGGGGTTGTGTTTTGGGTTATGGTTATGGGTTGGGTTAGGGTTATTGTTTGTGGTTGGGGTTATGGTTTGGGTTAGGGTTATTGTTAGGGGTTATGGTTTGGGTTATGGTTACTGTTTGGGTTATGGTTATGGGTTAGGGTTAGGGTTAGGGTTAGGGTTAGGGTTATTGTTAGAGGTTATGGTGATGGTTTGGGTTATGGTGATGGTTTGGTTTATGGTTATGGTTGGGGTTATGGTTAGGGTTATGGTCTAGGTTAGGTTTATTGTTAGGGGTTGGGGTTATGGTTTGGGTTAAGGTTGGGGTTATGGTTAGGGTTATGGTTTAGGTTAGGTTTATTGTTAGGGGTTGGGGTTATGGTTTGGGTTAAGGTTATTGTTTGGCGTTGGGGTTATGGTTTGGGTTAGGGTTATTGTTAGGCGTTGGGGTAATAGTTTGTGTTAGGGTTATTGTTAGGGTTTAGGGGTTATGGTTTGGTTTATGGTTATGGTTAAGGTTATGGTTGGGGTTATGGTTTGAGTTAGTGTTATTTTTAGGGGTTAGGGGTTATGGTTTGGGTTATGGTTATTGTTGGGGTTATGGTTATGGATGGGATAATGGTTTGGGTTAGGGTTATTGTTAGGGGTTGGGGTAATAGTTTGTGTTAGGGTTATTGTTAGGGTTTAGGGGTTATGGTTTGGTTTACGGTTATGGTTAAGGTTATGGTTGGGGTTAAGGTTTTGGGTTAGCGTTATTTTTAGGGGTTAGGGGTTATGGTTTGGGTTGTGGTTATTGTTGGGGTTACTGTTATGGATGGGATTATGGTTTGGGTTAGGGTTATTGTTAGGGGTTGGGGTAATAGTTTGTGTTAGGGTTATTGTTAGGGTTTAGGCGTTATGGTTTGGTTTACGGTTATGGTTAAGGTTATGGTTGGGGTTATGGTTGGGGTTATGGTTTGGGTTAGTGTTATTTTTAGGATTTAGGGGTTATGGTTTGGGTTATGGTTATTGTTGGGGTTATGGTTATGGATGGGATTATGGTTTGGGTTAGGGTTATTGTTGGGGGTTGGGTGTTATGGTTTGGGTTATGGTTATGGTTTGGGTTATGATTATGGTTGGGGTTATGGTTTGGGTTAGGGTTATTGTAAGGGGTTATGGTTTGGGTTATGGTTGGGGTTATGGTTGGGGTTATGGTTGGGGTTATGGTTGGGGTTATGGTTGGGGTTATGGTTATGGTTATGGTTGGGGTTATGGTTGGGGTTATGGTTGGGGTTATGGCTATGGTTGGAAATATGGTTTTGTTTGGGGTTATGGTTATGGTTGGGAATCTGGTTATGGTTGGGGTTATGGTTTGGGTTAGGGTTATTGTTAGGGGTTGGGGTTATGGTTAGGGTTATGGTTTGGGTTATGATTGGAGTTATGGTTGGGGTTATGGTTAGGGTTGGGGTTATGGTTGGGGTTATGGCTATGGTTGGGAATATGGTTTTGGTTCGGGTTATGTTTATGGTTGGAAATCTGGTTATGGTTGGGGTTATGGTTTGGGTTAGGGTTATGGTTATGGTTTAGGTTAGGGTTATTGTTAGGGGTTGGGGTTATGGTTTGGGTTATGGTTCGGGTTATTGTTTGGGTTATGGTTTGGGTTAGCGTTATTGTTAGGGGTTGGGGTTATGGTTTTGGTTAGGGTTATTGCTAGGGGTTATGTTTTGGGTTATGGTTATGGTTATGGGTTGGGTTAGGGTTATTGTTTGTGGTTGGGGTTATGCTTTGGGTTAGGGTTATTGTTAGGGGTTATGGTTTGGTTTATGGTTATGGTTTGGGTTAGGGTTATTGTTAGGGGTTGGGGTTATGGTTTGGGTTATGGTTTGGTTTATGGTTTGGGTTATGGTTTGGGTTATGGTTTGGGTTATGGTTTGGGTTATGGTTTGGGTTATGGTTTGGGTTATGGTTTGGGTTATGGTTTGGGTTATGGTTTGGGTTAGGGTTATTGTTAGGGGTTGGGGTTATGGTTTGGGTTAGGGTTATTGCTAGGGGTTATGTTTTGGGTTATGGTTATGGTTATGGGTTCGGTTAGGGTTATTGTTTGTGGTTGGGGTTATGGTTTGGGTTAGGGTTATTGTTAGGGGTTATGGTTTGGGTTATGGTTACTGTTAGGGTTATGGTTATGGTTTGGGTTAGAGTTAGAGTTATTGTTAGGGGTTGGGGTTATGGTTTGGGTTAGGGTTATTGTTAGGGGTTATGGTGATAGTTTGGGTTATGATGATGGTTTGGTTTATGGTTATGGTTGGGGTTAGGGTTATGGTTTAGGTTAGGTTTATTGTTAGGGGTTGGGGTTAAGGTTTGGGTTAAGGTTATTGTTTGGCGTTGGGGTTATGGTTTGGGTTAGGGTTATTGTTAGGCGTTGGGGTAATAGTTTGTGTTAGGGTTATTGTTAGGGTTTAGGGGTTATGGTTTGGTTTACGGTTATGGTTAAGGTTATGGTTGGGGTTATGGTTTGGGTTAGCGTTATTTTTAGGTGTTAGGGGTTATGGTTTGGGTTATGGTTATTGTTGGGGTTATGGTTATGGATGGGATTATGGTTTGGGTTAGGGTTATTGTTGGGGGTTGGGTGTTATGGTTTGGGTTATGGTTATGGTTTGGGTTATGGTTATGGTTGGGGTTATGGTTTGGGTTAGGGTTATTGTTAGGGGTTATGGTTTGGGTTAGGGATATTGTTAGGGGTTAGGGGTTATGGTTTGGGTAAGGGTTGGGGTTATGGTTGGGGTTATGGTTGGGGTTATGGTTGGGGTTATGGTTGGGGTTATGGTTGGGGTTATGGTTGGGGTTATGGTTGGGGTTATGGTTGGGGTTATGGTTGGGGTTATGGTTGGGGTTATGGTTGGGGTTATGGTTGGGGTTATGGTTATGGTTGGGGTTATTGTTGGGGTTATGGTTGGGGTTATGGCTATGGTTGGGGTTATGGTTTTGGTTGGGGTTATGGTTATGGTTGGGAATATGGTTATGGTTGGGGTTATGGTTTGGGTTAGGGTTATGGTTTGGGTTAGGGTTATGGTTTGGGTTATGGTTTGGGTTATGGTTTGGGTTCGGGTTATGGTTTGGGTTAGGGTTATGGTTTGGGTTATGGTTATGGTTTGGGTTAGGGTTATGGTTTGGGTTATGGTTTGGGTTCGGGTTATGGTTTGGGTTAGGGTTATGGTTTGGGTTATGGTTATGGTTGGGGTTATGGTTTAGTTTAGGGTTATTGTTAGGGGTTGGGGTTATGGTTTGGGTTAGGGTTATTGTTAGGGGTTATGGTTTGGGTTATGGTTATGGTTGGGGTTATGGTTATGGTTTGGGTTAGGTTTTGGGTTAGGTTTTGGGTTAGGTTTTGGGTTAGGTTTTGGGTTAGGTTTTGGGTTAGGTTTTGGGTTAGGTTTTGGGTTAGGGTTCTTGTTAGGGGTTGGGGTTATGGTTTGGGTTAGGGTTATTGTTAGGGGTTAGGGGTTATGGTTTGGGTTATGGTAATGTTTGGGGTTATGGTTTAGGTTAGGGTTATTGTTAGGGGTTGGGGTTTATGGTTTGGGTTAGGGTTATTATTAGGGGTTATGGTTTGGGTTGTTATGGTTTGGGTTAGGGATATTGTTAGGGGTTAGGGGTTATGGTTTGGGTTATGGTTATTGTTGGGGTTATGGTTATGGATGGGATAATGGTTTGGGTTAGGGTTATTGTTAGGGGTTATGGTGATGGTTTGGGTTATGGTGATGGTTTGGTTTATGGTTATGGTTGGGGTTATGGTTAGGGTTATGGTTAGGGTTATGGTTTAGGTTAGGTTTATTGTTAGGGGTTGGGGTTATGGTTTGGGTTAGGGTTATTGTTAGGCGTTGGGGTTATGGTTTGGGTTAGGGTTATGGTTTGGGTTAGGGTTATTGTTAGGCGTTGGGGTAATAGTTTGTGTTAGGGTTATTGTTAGGGTTTAGGGGTTATGGTTTGGTTTACGGTTATGGTTAAGGTTATGGTTGGGGTTATGGTTTGAGTTAGCGTTATTTTTAGGGGTTAGGGGTTATGGTTTGGGTTATGGTTATTGTTGGGGTTATGGTTATGGATGGGATAATGGTTTGGGTTAGGGTTATTGTTAGGGGTTGGGGTAATAGTTTGTGTTAGGGTTATTGTTAGGGTTTAGGGGTTATGGTTTTGTTTACGGTTATGGTTAAGGTTATGGTTGGGGTTATGGTTTGGGTTAGCGTTATTTTTAGGGGTTAGGGGTTATGGTTTGGGTTATGGTTATGGTTATTGTTGGGGTTACTGTTATGGATGGGATTATGGTTTGGGTTAGGGTTATTGTTAGGGGTTGGGGTAATAGTTTGTGTTAGGGTTATTGTTAGGGTTTAGGCGTTATGGTTTGGTTTACGGTTATGATTAAGGTCATGGTTGGGGTTATGGTTGGGGTTATGGTTTGGGTTAGCGTTATTTTTAGGATTTAGGGGTTGTGGTTTGGGTTATAGTTATTGTTGGGGTTATGGTTATGGATGGGATTATGGTTTGGGTTAGGGTTATTGTTGGGGGTTGGGTGTTATGGTTTGGGTTATGGTTAGGGTTATGGTTATGGTTGGGGTTATGGTTGGGGTTATGGTTGGGGTTATGGTTGGGGTTATGGTTGGGGTTATGGTTGGGGTTATGGTTGGGGTTATGGTTGGGGTTATGGTTGGGGTTATGGTTGGGGTTATGGTTGGGGTTATGGTTGGGGTTATGGTTGGGGTTATGGTTGGGGTTATGGTTGCGGTTATCGCTATGGTTGGGAATATGGTTTTGGTTGGGGTTATGGTTATGGTTGGGAATCTGGTTATGGTTGGGGTTATGGTTAGGGTTATGGTTATGGTTGGGGTTTATGGCTATGGTTGGGAATATGGTTTTGGTTGGGGTTATGGTTTTGGTTGGGGTTATGGTTATGGTTGGGAATCTGGTTATGGTTGGGGTTATGGTTAGGGTTATGGTTATGGTTGGGTTATGGTTGGGGTTATCGTTGGGGTTATGGTTGGGGTTATGGCTATGGTTGGGAATATGGTTTTGGTTGGGGTTATGGTTATGGTTGGGAATCTGGTTATGGTTGGGGTTATGGTTTGGGTTAGGGTTATGGTTTGGGTTAGGGTTATGGTTTGGGTTATGGTTTGGGTTCGGGTTATGGTTTGGGTTAGGGTTATTGTTAGGGGTTTGGGGTTATGGTTTGGGTAATGGTTATGGTTGGGGTTATGGCTATGGATGGGATTATGGTTTGGGTTAGGGTTTTTGTTAGGGGTTTTGGTTAGGGTTATTGTTAGAAGTTAGGGGTTATGGTTTGGGTTATGGTTGGGGTTATGGTTTAGGTTAGGGTTATTGTTAGGGGTTGGGGTTATGGTTTGGGTTAGGGTTATTTTAAGGGATTAGGGGTTATGGTTTGGGTTTTGTTTATGGTTGGGGTTATGGTTTGGGTTAGGGTTATTGTTAGGGGTTGGGGTTATGGTTTGGGTTATGGTCGGGGTTATGGTCGGGGTTATGGTTGGGGTTATGGTTGGGGTTATGGTTGGGGTTATGGTTGGAGTTATGGTTGGGGTTATGGTTAGGGTTATGGTTGGAGTTATGGTTGGGGTTATGGTTAGGGTTATGGTTAGGGTTGGGGTTATGGTTGGGGTTATGGCTATGGTTGGGAATATGGTTTTGGTTGGGGTTATGTTTATGGTCGGGAATCTGGTTGTGGTTGGGGTTATGGTTTAGGTTAGGGTTATTGTTAGGGGTTGGGGTTGTGGTTTGGGTTAGGAATATTGTAAGGGATAAGGGGTTATGGTTTAGGTTATGGTTTGGGTTATGGTTTGGGTTATGGTTTGGGTTATGGTTTGGGTTATGGTTTGGGTTATGGTTTGGGTTATGGTTTGGGTTAGCGTTATTGTTAGGGGTTGGGGTTATGGTTTTGGTTAGGGTTATTGCTAGGGGTTATGTTTTGGGTTATGGTTATGGTTATGGGTTGGGTTAGGGTTATTGTTTGTGGTTGGGGTTATGGTTTGGGTTAGGGTTATTGTTAGGGGTTATGGTTTGGGTTATGGTTACTGTTAGGGTTATGGTTATGGTTTGGGTTAGAGTTATTGTTAGGGGTTGGGGTTATGGTTTGGGTTAAGGTTAATGTTAGGCGTTGGGGTTATGGTTTGGGTTAGGGTTATTGTTAGGGGTTATGGTTTGGGTTATGGTTACTGTTAGGGTTATGGTTATGGTTTGGGTTAGAGTTATTGTTAGGGGTTGGGGTTATGGTTTGGGTTAGGGTTATTGTTAGGGGTTATGGTGATGGTTTGGGTTATGGTGATGGTTTGGGTTATGGTGATGGTTTGGTGTATGGTTATGGTTGGGGTTAGGGTTATGGTTTAGGTTAGGTTTATTGTTAGGGGTTGGGGTTATGGTTTGGGTTAAGGTTATTGTTAGGCGTTGGGGTTATGGTTTGGGTTAGGGTTATTGTTAGGCGTTGGGGTAATAGTTTGTGTTAGGGTTATTGTTAGGGTTTAGGGGTTATGGTTTGGTTTACGGTTATGGTTAAGGTTATGGTTGGGGTTATGGTATGGGTTAGCGTTATTTTTAGGGGTTAGGGGTTATGGTTTGGGTTATGGTTATTGTTGGGGTTACTGTTATGAATGGGATTATGGTTTGGGTTAGGGTTATTGTTAGGGGTTGGGGTAATAGTTTGTGTTAGGGTTATTGTTAGGGTTTAGGGGTTATGGTTTGGTTTACGGTTATGGTTAAGGTTATGGTTGGGGTTATGGTTTGGGTTTTGTTTATGGTTGGGGTTATGGTTTGGGTTAGGGTTATTGTTAGGGGTTGGGGTTATGGTTTGGTTTAGGGTTATTGTTAGGAGTTAGGGGTTATGTTTTGGGTTATGGTTATGGTTTGGGTTATGGTTTAGGTTAGGGTTATTGTTAGGGGTTGGGGTTATGGTTTGGGTTAGGGTTATTTTTAGGGGTTAGGGGTTATGGTTTGGGCTAGGGTTATTGTTAGGGGTTGGGGTTATGGTTAGGGTTATGGTTTGGGTTATGATTGGAGTTATGGTTGGGGTTATGGTCAGGGTTATGGTTAGGGTTGGGGTTATGGTTGGGGTTATGGCTATGGTTGGGGTTATGGTTTGGGTTAGGGTTATTGTTAGGGGTTTGAGTTATGGTTTGGTTTAGGGTTAATGTTGGGAGTTAGGGGTTATGTTTTGGGTTATGGTTATGGTTTGGGTTATGGTTATGGTTGGGGTTATGGTTTAGGTTGGGGTTATTGTTAGGGGTTGGGGTTATGGTTTGGGTTATTGCTAGGGGTTGTGTTTTGGGTTATGGTTATGGGTTGGGTTAGGGTTATTGTTTGTGGTTGGGGTTATGGTTTGGGTTAGGGTTATTGTTAGGGGTTATGGTTTGGGTTATGGTTACTGTTTGGGTTATGGTTATGGGTTAGGGTTAGGGTTAGGGTTAGGGTTAGGGTTATTGTTAGAGGTTATGGTGATGGTTTGGGTTATGGTGATGGTTTGGTTTATGGTTATGGTTGGGGTTATGGTTAGGGTTATGGTCTAGGTTAGGTTTATTGTTAGGGGTTGGGGTTATGGTTTGGGTTAAGGTTGGGGTTATGGTTAGGGTTATGGTTTAGGTTAGGTTTATTGTTAGGGGTTGGGGTTATGGTTTGGGTTAAGGTTATTGTTTGGCGTTGGGGTTATGGTTTGGGTTAGGGTTATTGTTAGGCGTTGGGGTAATAGTTTGTGTTAGGGTTATTGTTAGGGTTTAGGGGTTATGGTTTGGTTTATGGTTATGGTTAAGGTTATGGTTGGGGTTATGGTTTGAGTTAGTGTTATTTTTAGGGGTTAGGGGTTATGGTTTGGGTTATGGTTATTGTTGGGGTTATGGTTATGGATGGGATAATGGTTTGGGTTAGGGTTATTGTTAGGGGTTGGGGTAATAGTTTGTGTTAGGGTTATTGTTAGGGTTTAGGGGTTATGGTTTGGTTTACGGTTATGGTTAAGGTTATGGTTGGGGTTAAGGTTTTGGGTTAGCGTTATTTTTAGGGGTTAGGGGTTATGGTTTGGGTTGTGGTTATTGTTGGGGTTACTGTTATGGATGGGATTATGGTTTGGGTTAGGGTTATTGTTAGGGGTTGGGGTAATAGTTTGTGTTAGGGTTATTGTTAGGGTTTAGGCGTTATGGTTTGGTTTACGGTTATGGTTAAGGTTATGGTTGGGGTTATGGTTGGGGTTATGGTTTGGGTTAGTGTTATTTTTAGGATTTAGGGGTTATGGTTTGGGTTATGGTTATTGTTGGGGTTATGGTTATGGATGGGATTATGGTTTGGGTTAGGGTTATTGTTGGGGGTTGGGTGTTATGGTTTGGGTTATGGTTATGGTTTGGGTTATGATTATGGTTGGGGTTATGGTTTGGGTTAGGGTTATTGTAAGGGGTTATGGTTTGGGTTATGGTTGGGGTTATGGTTGGGGTTATGGTTGGGGTTATGGTTGGGGTTATGGTTGGGGTTATGGTTATGGTTATGGTTGGGGTTATGGTTGGGGTTATGGTTGGGGTTATGGTTGGGGTTATGGCTATGGTTGGAAATATGGTTTTGTTTGGGGTTATGGTTATGGTTGGGAATCTGGTTATGGTTGGGGTTATGGTTTGGGTTAGGGTTATTGTTAGGGGTTGGGGTTATGGTTAGGGTTATGGTTTGGGTTATGATTGGAGTTATGGTTGGGGTTATGGTTAGGGTTGGGGTTATGGTTGGGGTTATGGCTATGGTTGGGAATATGGTTTTGGTTCGGGTTATGTTTATGGTTGGAAATCTGGTTATGGTTGGGGTTATGGTTTGGGTTAGGGTTATGGTTATGGTTTAGGTTAGGGTTATTGTTAGGGGTTGGGGTTATGGTTTGGGTTATGGTTCGGGTTATTGTTTGGGTTATGGTTTGGGTTAGCGTTATTGTTAGGGGTTGGGGTTATGGTTTTGGTTAGGGTTATTGCTAGGGGTTATGTTTTGGGTTATGGTTATGGTTATGGGTTGGGTTAGGGTTATTGTTTGTGGTTGGGGTTATGCTTTGGGTTAGGGTTATTGTTAGGGGTTATGGTTTGGTTTATGGTTATGGTTTGGGTTAGGGTTATTGTTAGGGGTTGGGGTTATGGTTTGGGTTATGGTTTGGGTTATGGTTTGGTTTATGGTTTGGGTTATGGTTTGGGTTATGGTTTGGGTTATGGTTTGGGTTATGGTTTGGGTTATGGTTTGGGTTATGGTTTGGGTTATGGTTTGGGTTATGGTTTGGGTTAGGGTTATTGTTAGGGGTTGGGGTTATGGTTTGGGTTAGGGTTATTGCTAGGGGTTATGTTTTGGGTTATGGTTATGGTTATGGGTTCGGTTAGGGTTATTGTTTGTGGTTGGGGTTATGGTTTGGGTTAGGGTTATTGTTAGGGGTTATGGTTTGGGTTATGGTTACTGTTAGGGTTATGGTTATGGTTTGGGTTAGAGTTAGAGTTATTGTTAGGGGTTGGGGTTATGGTTTGGGTTAGGGTTATTGTTAGGGGTTATGGTGATAGTTTGGGTTATGATGATGGTTTGGTTTATGGTTATGGTTGGGGTTAGGGTTATGGTTTAGGTTAGGTTTATTGTTAGGGGTTGGGGTTAAGGTTTGGGTTAAGGTTATTGTTTGGCGTTGGGGTTATGGTTTGGGTTAGGGTTATTGTTAGGCGTTGGGGTAATAGTTTGTGTTAGGGTTATTGTTAGGGTTTAGGGGTTATGGTTTGGTTTACGGTTATGGTTAAGGTTATGGTTGGGGTTATGGTTTGGGTTAGCGTTATTTTTAGGTGTTAGGGGTTATGGTTTGGGTTATGGTTATTGTTGGGGTTATGGTTATGGATGGGATTATGGTTTGGGTTAGGGTTATTGTTGGGGGTTGGGTGTTATGGTTTGGGTTATGGTTATGGTTTGGGTTATGGTTATGGTTGGGGTTATGGTTTGGGTTAGGGTTATTGTTAGGGGTTATGGTTTGGGTTAGGGATATTGTTAGGGGTTAGGGGTTATGGTTTGGGTAAGGGTTGGGGTTATGGTTGGGGTTATGGTTGGGGTTATGGTTGGGGTTATGGTTGGGGTTATGGTTGGGGTTATGGTTGGGGTTATGGTTGGGGTTATGGTTGGGGTTATGGTTGGGGTTATGGTTGGGGTTATGGTTGGGGTTATGGTTGGGGTTATGGTTATGGTTGGGGTTATTGTTGGGGTTATGGTTGGGGTTATGGCTATGGTTGGGGTTATGGTTTTGGTTGGGGTTATGGTTATGGTTGGGAATATGGTTATGGTTGGGGTTATGGTTTGGGTTAGGGTTATGGTTTGGGTTAGGGTTATGGTTTGGGTTATGGTTTGGGTTATGGTTTGGGTTATGGTTTGGGTTCGGGTTATGGTTTGGGTTAGGGTTATGGTTTGGGTTATGGTTATGGTTTGGGTTAGGGTTATGGTTTGGGTTATGGTTTGGGTTCGGGTTATGGTTTGGGTTAGGGTTATGGTTTGGGTTATGGTTATGGTTGGGGTTATGGTTTAGTTTAGGGTTATTGTTAGGGGTTGGGGTTATGGTTTGGGTTAGGGTTATTGTTAGGGGTTATGGTTTGGGTTATGGTTATGGTTGGGGTTATGGTTATGGTTTGGGTTAGGTTTTGGGTTAGGTTTTGGGTTAGGTTTTGGGTTAGGTTTTGGGTTAGGTTTTGGGTTAGGTTTTGGGTTAGGTTTTGGGTTAGGTTTTGGGTTAGGGTTCTTGTTAGGGGTTGGGGTTATGGTTTGGGTTAGGGTTATTGTTAGGGGTTAGGGGTTATGGTTTGGGTTATGGTAATGTTTGGGGTTATGGTTTAGGTTAGGGTTATTGTTAGGGGTTGGGGTTTATGGTTTGGGTTAGGGTTATTATTAGGGGTTATGGTTTGGGTTGTTATGGTTTGGGTTAGGGATATTGTTAGGGGTTAGGGGTTATGGTTTGGGTTATGGTTATTGTTGGGGTTATGGTTATGGATGGGATAATGGTTTGGGTTAGGGTTATTGTTAGGGGTTATGGTGATGGTTTGGGTTATGGTGATGGTTTGGTTTATGGTTATGGTTGGGGTTATGGTTAGGGTTATGGTTAGGGTTATGGTTTAGGTTAGGTTTATTGTTAGGGGTTGGGGTTATGGTTTGGGTTAGGGTTATTGTTAGGCGTTGGGGTTATGGTTTGGGTTAGGGTTATGGTTTGGGTTAGGGTTATTGTTAGGCGTTGGGGTAATAGTTTGTGTTAGGGTTATTGTTAGGGTTTAGGGGTTATGGTTTGGTTTACGGTTATGGTTAAGGTTATGGTTGGGGTTATGGTTTGAGTTAGCGTTATTTTTAGGGGTTAGGGGTTATGGTTTGGGTTATGGTTATTGTTGGGGTTATGGTTATGGATGGGATAATGGTTTGGGTTAGGGTTATTGTTAGGGGTTGGGGTAATAGTTTGTGTTAGGGTTATTGTTAGGGTTTAGGGGTTATGGTTTTGTTTACGGTTATGGTTAAGGTTATGGTTGGGGTTATGGTTTGGGTTAGCGTTATTTTTAGGGGTTAGGGGTTATGGTTTGGGTTATGGTTATGGTTATTGTTGGGGTTACTGTTATGGATGGGATTATGGTTTGGGTTAGGGTTATTGTTAGGGGTTGGGGTAATAGTTTGTGTTAGGGTTATTGTTAGGGTTTAGGCGTTATGGTTTGGTTTACGGTTATGATTAAGGTCATGGTTGGGGTTATGGTTGGGGTTATGGTTTGGGTTAGCGTTATTTTTAGGATTTAGGGGTTGTGGTTTGGGTTATAGTTATTGTTGGGGTTATGGTTATGGATGGGATTATGGTTTGGGTTAGGGTTATTGTTGGGGGTTGGGTGTTATGGTTTGGGTTATGGTTAGGGTTATGGTTATGGTTGGGGTTATGGTTGGGGTTATGGTTGGGGTTATGGTTGGGGTTATGGTTGGGGTTATGGTTGGGGTTATGGTTGGGGTTATGGTTGGGGTTATGGTTGGGGTTATGGTTGGGGTTATGGTTGGGGTTATGGTTGGGGTTATGGTTGGGGTTATGGTTGGGGTTATGGTTGCGGTTATCGCTATGGTTGGGAATATGGTTTTGGTTGGGGTTATGGTTATGGTTGGGAATCTGGTTATGGTTGGGGTTATGGTTAGGGTTATGGTTATGGTTGGGGTTTATGGCTATGGTTGGGAATATGGTTTTGGTTGGGGTTATGGTTTTGGTTGGGGTTATGGTTATGGTTGGGAATCTGGTTATGGTTGGGGTTATGGTTAGGGTTATGGTTATGGTTGGGTTATGGTTGGGGTTATGGTTGGGGTTATGGTTGGGGTTATGGCTATGGTTGGGAATATGGTTTTGGTTGGGGTTATGGTTATGGTTGGGAATCTGGTTATGGTTGGGGTTATGGTTTGGGTTAGGGTTATGGTTTGGGTTAGGGTTATGGTTTGGGTTATGGTTTGGGTTCGGGTTATGGTTTGGGTTAGGGTTATTGTTAGGGGTTTGGGGTTATGGTTTGGGTAATGGTTATGGTTGGGGTTATGGCTATGGATGGGATTATGGTTTGGGTTAGGGTTTTTGTTAGGGGTTTTGGTTAGGGTTATTGTTAGAAGTTAGGGGTTATGGTTTGGGTTATGGTTGGGGTTATGGTTTAGGTTAGGGTTATTGTTAGGGGTTGGGGTTATGGTTTGGGTTAGGGTTATTTTAAGGGATTAGGGGTTATGGTTTGGGTTTTGTTTATGGTTGGGGTTATGGTTTGGGTTAGGGTTATTGTTAGGGGTTGGGGTTATGGTTTGGGTTATGGTCGGGGTTATGGTCGGGGTTATGGTTGGGGTTATGGTTGGGGTTATGGTTGGGGTTATGGTTGGAGTTATGGTTGGGGTTATGGTTAGGGTTATGGTTGGAGTTATGGTTGGGGTTATGGTTAGGGTTATGGTTAGGGTTGGGGTTATGGTTGGGGTTATGGCTATGGTTGGGAATATGGTTTTGGTTGGGGTTATGTTTATGGTCGGGAATCTGGTTGTGGTTGGGGTTATGGTTTAGGTTAGGGTTATTGTTAGGGGTTGGGGTTGTGGTTTGGGTTAGGAATATTGTAAGGGATAAGGGGTTATGGTTTAGGTTATGGTTTGGGTTATGGTTTGGGTTATGGTTTGGGTTATGGTTTGGGTTATGGTTTGGGTTATGGTTTGGGTTAGCGTTATTGTTAGGGGTTGGGGTTATGGTTTTGGTTAGGGTTATTGCTAGGGGTTATGTTTTGGGTTATGGTTATGGTTATGGGTTGGGTTAGGGTTATTGTTTGTGGTTGGGGTTATGGTTTGGGTTAGGGTTATTGTTAGGGGTTATGGTTTGGGTTATGGTTACTGTTAGGGTTATGGTTATGGTTTGGGTTAGAGTTATTGTTAGGGGTTGGGGTTATGGTTTGGGTTAAGGTTAATGTTAGGCGTTGGGGTTATGGTTTGGGTTAGGGTTATTGTTAGGGGTTATGGTTTGGGTTATGGTTACTGTTAGGGTTATGGTTATGGTTTGGGTTAGAGTTATTGTTAGGGGTTGGGGTTATGGTTTGGGTTAGGGTTATTGTTAGGGGTTATGGTGATGGTTTGGGTTATGGTGATGGTTTGGGTTATGGTGATGGTTTGGTGTATGGTTATGGTTGGGGTTAGGGTTATGGTTTAGGTTAGGTTTATTGTTAGGGGTTGGGGTTATGGTTTGGGTTAAGGTTATTGTTAGGCGTTGGGGTTATGGTTTGGGTTAGGGTTATTGTTAGGCGTTGGGGTAATAGTTTGTGTTAGGGTTATTGTTAGGGTTTAGGGGTTATGGTTTGGTTTACGGTTATGGTTAAGGTTATGGTTGGGGTTATGGTATGGGTTAGCGTTATTTTTAGGGGTTAGGGGTTATGGTTTGGGTTATGGTTATTGTTGGGGTTACTGTTATGAATGGGATTATGGTTTGGGTTAGGGTTATTGTTAGGGGTTGGGGTAATAGTTTGTGTTAGGGTTATTGTTAGGGTTTAGGGGTTATGGTTTGGTTTACGGTTATGGTTAAGGTTATGGTTGGGGTTATGGTTTGGGTTTTGTTTATGGTTGGGGTTATGGTTTGGGTTAGGGTTATTGTTAGGGGTTGGGGTTATGGTTTGGTTTAGGGTTATTGTTAGGAGTTAGGGGTTATGTTTTGGGTTATGGTTATGGTTTGGGTTATGGTTTAGGTTAGGGTTATTGTTAGGGGTTGGGGTTATGGTTTGGGTTAGGGTTATTTTTAGGGGTTAGGGGTTATGGTTTGGGCTAGGGTTATTGTTAGGGGTTGGGGTTATGGTTAGGGTTATGGTTTGGGTTATGATTGGAGTTATGGTTGGGGTTATGGTCAGGGTTATGGTTAGGGTTGGGGTTATGGTTGGGGTTATGGCTATGGTTGGGGTTATGGTTTGGGTTAGGGTTATTGTTAGGGGTTTGAGTTATGGTTTGGTTTAGGGTTAATGTTGGGAGTTAGGGGTTATGTTTTGGGTTATGGTTATGGTTTGGGTTATGGTTATGGTTGGGGTTATGGTTTAGGTTGGGGTTATTGTTAGGGGTTGGGGTTATGGTTTGGGTTATTGCTAGGGGTTGTGTTTTGGGTTATGGTTATGGGTTGGGTTAGGGTTATTGTTTGTGGTTGGGGTTATGGTTTGGGTTAGGGTTATTGTTAGGGGTTATGGTTTGGGTTATGGTTACTGTTTGGGTTATGGTTATGGGTTAGGGTTAGGGTTAGGGTTAGGGTTAGGGTTATTGTTAGAGGTTATGGTGATGGTTTGGGTTATGGTGATGGTTTGGTTTATGGTTATGGTTGGGGTTATGGTTAGGGTTATGGTCTAGGTTAGGTTTATTGTTAGGGGTTGGGGTTATGGTTTGGGTTAAGGTTGGGGTTATGGTTAGGGTTATGGTTTAGGTTAGGTTTATTGTTAGGGGTTGGGGTTATGGTTTGGGTTAAGGTTATTGTTTGGCGTTGGGGTTATGGTTTGGGTTAGGGTTATTGTTAGGCGTTGGGGTAATAGTTTGTGTTAGGGTTATTGTTAGGGTTTAGGGGTTATGGTTTGGTTTATGGTTATGGTTAAGGTTATGGTTGGGGTTATGGTTTGAGTTAGTGTTATTTTTAGGGGTTAGGGGTTATGGTTTGGGTTATGGTTATTGTTGGGGTTATGGTTATGGATGGGATAATGGTTTGGGTTAGGGTTATTGTTAGGGGTTGGGGTAATAGTTTGTGTTAGGGTTATTGTTAGGGTTTAGGGGTTATGGTTTGGTTTACGGTTATGGTTAAGGTTATGGTTGGGGTTAAGGTTTTGGGTTAGCGTTATTTTTAGGGGTTAGGGGTTATGGTTTGGGTTGTGGTTATTGTTGGGGTTACTGTTATGGATGGGATTATGGTTTGGGTTAGGGTTATTGTTAGGGGTTGGGGTAATAGTTTGTGTTAGGGTTATTGTTAGGGTTTAGGCGTTATGGTTTGGTTTACGGTTATGGTTAAGGTTATGGTTGGGGTTATGGTTGGGGTTATGGTTTGGGTTAGTGTTATTTTTAGGATTTAGGGGTTATGGTTTGGGTTATGGTTATTGTTGGGGTTATGGTTATGGATGGGATTATGGTTTGGGTTAGGGTTATTGTTGGGGGTTGGGTGTTATGGTTTGGGTTATGGTTATGGTTTGGGTTATGATTATGGTTGGGGTTATGGTTTGGGTTAGGGTTATTGTAAGGGGTTATGGTTTGGGTTATGGTTGGGGTTATGGTTGGGGTTATGGTTGGGGTTATGGTTGGGGTTATGGTTGGGGTTATGGTTATGGTTATGGTTGGGGTTATGGTTGGGGTTATGGTTGGGGTTATGGTTGGGGTTATGGCTATGGTTGGAAATATGGTTTTGTTTGGGGTTATGGTTATGGTTGGGAATCTGGTTATGGTTGGGGTTATGGTTTGGGTTAGGGTTATTGTTAGGGGTTGGGGTTATGGTTAGGGTTATGGTTTGGGTTATGATTGGAGTTATGGTTGGGGTTATGGTTAGGGTTGGGGTTATGGTTGGGGTTATGGCTATGGTTGGGAATATGGTTTTGGTTCGGGTTATGTTTATGGTTGGAAATCTGGTTATGGTTGGGGTTATGGTTTGGGTTAGGGTTATGGTTATGGTTTAGGTTAGGGTTATTGTTAGGGGTTGGGGTTATGGTTTGGGTTATGGTTCGGGTTATTGTTTGGGTTATGGTTTGGGTTAGCGTTATTGTTAGGGGTTGGGGTTATGGTTTTGGTTAGGGTTATTGCTAGGGGTTATGTTTTGGGTTATGGTTATGGTTATGGGTTGGGTTAGGGTTATTGTTTGTGGTTGGGGTTATGCTTTGGGTTAGGGTTATTGTTAGGGGTTATGGTTTGGTTTATGGTTATGGTTTGGGTTAGGGTTATTGTTAGGGGTTGGGGTTATGGTTTGGGTTATGGTTTGGGTTATGGTTTGGTTTATGGTTTGGGTTATGGTTTGGGTTATGGTTTGGGTTATGGTTTGGGTTATGGTTTGGGTTATGGTTTGGGTTATGGTTTGGGTTATGGTTTGGGTTATGGTTTGGGTTAGGGTTATTGTTAGGGGTTGGGGTTATGGTTTGGGTTAGGGTTATTGCTAGGGGTTATGTTTTGGGTTATGGTTATGGTTATGGGTTCGGTTAGGGTTATTGTTTGTGGTTGGGGTTATGGTTTGGGTTAGGGTTATTGTTAGGGGTTATGGTTTGGGTTATGGTTACTGTTAGGGTTATGGTTATGGTTTGGGTTAGAGTTAGAGTTATTGTTAGGGGTTGGGGTTATGGTTTGGGTTAGGGTTATTGTTAGGGGTTATGGTGATAGTTTGGGTTATGATGATGGTTTGGTTTATGGTTATGGTTGGGGTTAGGGTTATGGTTTAGGTTAGGTTTATTGTTAGGGGTTGGGGTTAAGGTTTGGGTTAAGGTTATTGTTTGGCGTTGGGGTTATGGTTTGGGTTAGGGTTATTGTTAGGCGTTGGGGTAATAGTTTGTGTTAGGGTTATTGTTAGGGTTTAGGGGTTATGGTTTGGTTTACGGTTATGGTTAAGGTTATGGTTGGGGTTATGGTTTGGGTTAGCGTTATTTTTAGGTGTTAGGGGTTATGGTTTGGGTTATGGTTATTGTTGGGGTTATGGTTATGGATGGGATTATGGTTTGGGTTAGGGTTATTGTTGGGGGTTGGGTGTTATGGTTTGGGTTATGGTTATGGTTTGGGTTATGGTTATGGTTGGGGTTATGGTTTGGGTTAGGGTTATTGTTAGGGGTTATGGTTTGGGTTAGGGATATTGTTAGGGGTTAGGGGTTATGGTTTGGGTAAGGGTTGGGGTTATGGTTGGGGTTATGGTTGGGGTTATGGTTGGGGTTATGGTTGGGGTTATGGTTGGGGTTATGGTTGGGGTTATGGTTGGGGTTATGGTTGGGGTTATGGTTGGGGTTATGGTTGGGGTTATGGTTGGGGTTATGGTTGGGGTTATGGTTATGGTTGGGGTTATTGTTGGGGTTATGGTTGGGGTTATGGCTATGGTTGGGGTTATGGTTTTGGTTGGGGTTATGGTTATGGTTGGGAATATGGTTATGGTTGGGGTTATGGTTTGGGTTAGGGTTATGGTTTGGGTTAGGGTTATGGTTTGGGTTATGGTTTGGGTTATGGTTTGGGTTATGGTTTGGGTTCGGGTTATGGTTTGGGTTAGGGTTATGGTTTGGGTTATGGTTATGGTTTGGGTTAGGGTTATGGTTTGGGTTATGGTTTGGGTTCGGGTTATGGTTTGGGTTAGGGTTATGGTTTGGGTTATGGTTATGGTTGGGGTTATGGTTTAGTTTAGGGTTATTGTTAGGGGTTGGGGTTATGGTTTGGGTTAGGGTTATTGTTAGGGGTTATGGTTTGGGTTATGGTTATGGTTGGGGTTATGGTTATGGTTTGGGTTAGGTTTTGGGTTAGGTTTTGGGTTAGGTTTTGGGTTAGGTTTTGGGTTAGGTTTTGGGTTAGGTTTTGGGTTAGGTTTTGGGTTAGGTTTTGGGTTAGGGTTCTTGTTAGGGGTTGGGGTTATGGTTTGGGTTAGGGTTATTGTTAGGGGTTAGGGGTTATGGTTTGGGTTATGGTAATGTTTGGGGTTATGGTTTAGGTTAGGGTTATTGTTAGGGGTTGGGGTTTATGGTTTGGGTTAGGGTTATTATTAGGGGTTATGGTTTGGGTTGTTATGGTTTGGGTTAGGGATATTGTTAGGGGTTAGGGGTTATGGTTTGGGTTATGGTTATTGTTGGGGTTATGGTTATGGATGGGATAATGGTTTGGGTTAGGGTTATTGTTAGGGGTTATGGTGATGGTTTGGGTTATGGTGATGGTTTGGTTTATGGTTATGGTTGGGGTTATGGTTAGGGTTATGGTTAGGGTTATGGTTTAGGTTAGGTTTATTGTTAGGGGTTGGGGTTATGGTTTGGGTTAGGGTTATTGTTAGGCGTTGGGGTTATGGTTTGGGTTAGGGTTATGGTTTGGGTTAGGGTTATTGTTAGGCGTTGGGGTAATAGTTTGTGTTAGGGTTATTGTTAGGGTTTAGGGGTTATGGTTTGGTTTACGGTTATGGTTAAGGTTATGGTTGGGGTTATGGTTTGAGTTAGCGTTATTTTTAGGGGTTAGGGGTTATGGTTTGGGTTATGGTTATTGTTGGGGTTATGGTTATGGATGGGATAATGGTTTGGGTTAGGGTTATTGTTAGGGGTTGGGGTAATAGTTTGTGTTAGGGTTATTGTTAGGGTTTAGGGGTTATGGTTTTGTTTACGGTTATGGTTAAGGTTATGGTTGGGGTTATGGTTTGGGTTAGCGTTATTTTTAGGGGTTAGGGGTTATGGTTTGGGTTATGGTTATGGTTATTGTTGGGGTTACTGTTATGGATGGGATTATGGTTTGGGTTAGGGTTATTGTTAGGGGTTGGGGTAATAGTTTGTGTTAGGGTTATTGTTAGGGTTTAGGCGTTATGGTTTGGTTTACGGTTATGATTAAGGTCATGGTTGGGGTTATGGTTGGGGTTATGGTTTGGGTTAGCGTTATTTTTAGGATTTAGGGGTTGTGGTTTGGGTTATAGTTATTGTTGGGGTTATGGTTATGGATGGGATTATGGTTTGGGTTAGGGTTATTGTTGGGGGTTGGGTGTTATGGTTTGGGTTATGGTTAGGGTTATGGTTATGGTTGGGGTTATGGTTGGGGTTATGGTTGGGGTTATGGTTGGGGTTATGGTTGGGGTTATGGTTGGGGTTATGGTTGGGGTTATGGTTGGGGTTATGGTTGGGGTTATGGTTGGGGTTATGGTTGGGGTTATGGTTGGGGTTATGGTTGGGGTTATGGTTGGGGTTATGGTTGCGGTTATCGCTATGGTTGGGAATATGGTTTTGGTTGGGGTTATGGTTATGGTTGGGAATCTGGTTATGGTTGGGGTTATGGTTAGGGTTATGGTTATGGTTGGGGTTTATGGCTATGGTTGGGAATATGGTTTTGGTTGGGGTTATGGTTTTGGTTGGGGTTATGGTTATGGTTGGGAATCTGGTTATGGTTGGGGTTATGGTTAGGGTTATGGTTATGGTTGGGTTATGGTTGGGGTTATGGTTGGGGTTATGGTTGGGGTTATGGCTATGGTTGGGAATATGGTTTTGGTTGGGGTTATGGTTATGGTTGGGAATCTGGTTATGGTTGGGGTTATGGTTTGGGTTAGGGTTATGGTTTGGGTTAGGGTTATGGTTTGGGTTATGGTTTGGGTTCGGGTTATGGTTTGGGTTAGGGTTATTGTTAGGGGTTTGGGGTTATGGTTTGGGTAATGGTTATGGTTGGGGTTATGGCTATGGATGGGATTATGGTTTGGGTTAGGGTTTTTGTTAGGGGTTTTGGTTAGGGTTATTGTTAGAAGTTAGGGGTTATGGTTTGGGTTATGGTTGGGGTTATGGTTTAGGTTAGGGTTATTGTTAGGGGTTGGGGTTATGGTTTGGGTTAGGGTTATTTTAAGGGATTAGGGGTTATGGTTTGGGTTTTGTTTATGGTTGGGGTTATGGTTTGGGTTAGGGTTATTGTTAGGGGTTGGGGTTATGGTTTGGGTTATGGTCGGGGTTATGGTCGGGGTTATGGTTGGGGTTATGGTTGGGGTTATGGTTGGGGTTATGGTTGGAGTTATGGTTGGGGTTATGGTTAGGGTTATGGTTGGAGTTATGGTTGGGGTTATGGTTAGGGTTATGGTTAGGGTTGGGGTTATGGTTGGGGTTATGGCTATGGTTGGGAATATGGTTTTGGTTGGGGTTATGTTTATGGTCGGGAATCTGGTTGTGGTTGGGGTTATGGTTTAGGTTAGGGTTATTGTTAGGGGTTGGGGTTGTGGTTTGGGTTAGGAATATTGTAAGGGATAAGGGGTTATGGTTTAGGTTATGGTTTGGGTTATGGTTTGGGTTATGGTTTGGGTTATGGTTTGGGTTATGGTTTGGGTTATGGTTTGGGTTATGGTTTGGGTTAGCGTTATTGTTAGGGGTTGGGGTTATGGTTTTGGTTAGGGTTATTGCTAGGGGTTATGTTTTGGGTTATGGTTATGGTTATGGGTTGGGTTAGGGTTATTGTTTGTGGTTGGGGTTATGGTTTGGGTTAGGGTTATTGTTAGGGGTTATGGTTTGGGTTATGGTTACTGTTAGGGTTATGGTTATGGTTTGGGTTAGAGTTATTGTTAGGGGTTGGGGTTATGGTTTGGGTTAAGGTTAATGTTAGGCGTTGGGGTTATGGTTTGGGTTAGGGTTATTGTTAGGGGTTATGGTTTGGGTTATGGTTACTGTTAGGGTTATGGTTATGGTTTGGGTTAGAGTTATTGTTAGGGGTTGGGGTTATGGTTTGGGTTAGGGTTATTGTTAGGGGTTATGGTGATGGTTTGGGTTATGGTGATGGTTTGGGTTATGGTGATGGTTTGGTGTATGGTTATGGTTGGGGTTAGGGTTATGGTTTAGGTTAGGTTTATTGTTAGGGGTTGGGGTTATGGTTTGGGTTAAGGTTATTGTTAGGCGTTGGGGTTATGGTTTGGGTTAGGGTTATTGTTAGGCGTTGGGGTAATAGTTTGTGTTAGGGTTATTGTTAGGGTTTAGGGGTTATGGTTTGGTTTACGGTTATGGTTAAGGTTATGGTTGGGGTTATGGTATGGGTTAGCGTTATTTTTAGGGGTTAGGGGTTATGGTTTGGGTTATGGTTATTGTTGGGGTTACTGTTATGAATGGGATTATGGTTTGGGTTAGGGTTATTGTTAGGGGTTGGGGTAATAGTTTGTGTTAGGGTTATTGTTAGGGTTTAGGGGTTATGGTTTGGTTTACGGTTATGGTTAAGGTTATGGTTGGGGTTATGGTTTGGGTTTTGTTTATGGTTGGGGTTATGGTTTGGGTTAGGGTTATTGTTAGGGGTTGGGGTTATGGTTTGGTTTAGGGTTATTGTTAGGAGTTAGGGGTTATGTTTTGGGTTATGGTTATGGTTTGGGTTATGGTTTAGGTTAGGGTTATTGTTAGGGGTTGGGGTTATGGTTTGGGTTAGGGTTATTTTTAGGGGTTAGGGGTTATGGTTTGGGCTAGGGTTATTGTTAGGGGTTGGGGTTATGGTTAGGGTTATGGTTTGGGTTATGATTGGAGTTATGGTTGGGGTTATGGTCAGGGTTATGGTTAGGGTTGGGGTTATGGTTGGGGTTATGGCTATGGTTGGGGTTATGGTTTGGGTTAGGGTTATTGTTAGGGGTTTGAGTTATGGTTTGGTTTAGGGTTAATGTTGGGAGTTAGGGGTTATGTTTTGGGTTATGGTTATGGTTTGGGTTATGGTTATGGTTGGGGTTATGGTTTAGGTTGGGGTTATTGTTAGGGGTTGGGGTTATGGTTTGGGTTATTGCTAGGGGTTGTGTTTTGGGTTATGGGTTGGGTTAGGGTTATTGTTTGTGGTTGGGGTTATGGTTTGGGTTAGGGTTATTGTTAGGGGTTATGGTTTGGGTTATGGTTACTGTTTGGGTTATGGTTATGGGTTAGGGTTAGGGTTAGGGTTAGGGTTAGGGTTATTGTTAGAGGTTATGGTGATGGTTTGGGTTATGGTGATGGTTTGGTTTATGGTTATGGTTGGGGTTATGGTTAGGGTTATGGTCTAGGTTAGGTTTATTGTTAGGGGTTGGGGTTATGGTTTGGGTTAAGGTTGGGGTTATGGTTAGGGTTATGGTTTAGGTTAGGTTTATTGTTAGGGGTTGGGGTTATGGTTTGGGTTAAGGTTATTGTTTGGCGTTGGGGTTATGGTTTGGGTTAGGGTTATTGTTAGGCGTTGGGGTAATAGTTTGTGTTAGGGTTATTGTTAGGGTTTAGGGGTTATGGTTTGGTTTATGGTTATGGTTAAGGTTATGGTTGGGGTTATGGTTTGAGTTAGTGTTATTTTTAGGGGTTAGGGGTTATGGTTTGGGTTATGGTTATTGTTGGGGTTATGGTTATGGATGGGATAATGGTTTGGGTTAGGGTTATTGTTAGGGGTTGGGGTAATAGTTTGTGTTAGGGTTATTGTTAGGGTTTAGGGGTTATGGTTTGGTTTACGGTTATGGTTAAGGTTATGGTTGGGGTTAAGGTTTTGGGTTAGCGTTATTTTTAGGGGTTAGGGGTTATGGTTTGGGTTGTGGTTATTGTTGGGGTTACTGTTATGGATGGGATTATGGTTTGGGTTAGGGTTATTGTTAGGGGTTGGGGTAATAGTTTGTGTTAGGGTTATTGTTAGGGTTTAGGCGTTATGGTTTGGTTTACGGTTATGGTTAAGGTTATGGTTGGGGTTATGGTTGGGGTTATGGTTTGGGTTAGTGTTATTTTTAGGATTTAGGGGTTATGGTTTGGGTTATGGTTATTGTTGGGGTTATGGTTATGGATGGGATTATGGTTTGGGTTAGGGTTATTGTTGGGGGTTGGGTGTTATGGTTTGGGTTATGGTTATGGTTTGGGTTATGATTATGGTTGGGGTTATGGTTTGGGTTAGGGTTATTGTAAGGGGTTATGGTTTGGGTTAGGGTTGGGGTTATGGTTGGGGTTATGGTTGGGGTTATGGTTGGGGTTATGGTTGGGGTTATGGTTGGGGTTATGGTTGGGGTTATGGTTATGGTTATGGTTGGGGTTATGGTTGGGGTTATGGTTGGGGTTATGGCTATGGTTGGAAATATGGTTTTGTTTGGGGTTATGGTTATGGTTGGGAATCTGGTTATGGTTGGGGTTATGGTTTGGGTTAGGGTTATTGTTAGGGGTTGGGGTTATGGTTAGGGTTATGGTTTGGGTTATGATTGGAGTTATGGTTGGGGTTATGGTTAGGGTTGGGGTTATGGTTGGGGTTATGGCTATGGTTGGGAATATGGTTTTGGTTCGGGTTATGTTTATGGTTGGAAATCTGGTTATGGTTGGGGTTATGGTTTGGGTTAGGGTTATGGTTATGGTTTAGGTTAGGGTTATTGTTAGGGGTTGGGGTTATGGTTTGGGTTATGGTTTGGGTTATGGTTCGGGTTATTGTTTGGGTTATGGTTTGGGTTAGCGTTATTGTTAGGGGTTGGGGTTATGGTTTTGGTTAGGGTTATTGCTAGGGGTTATGTTTTGGGTTATGGTTATGGTTATGGGTTGGGTTAGGGTTATTGTTTGTGGTTGGGGTTATGGTTTGGGTTAGGGTTATTGTTAGGGGTTATGGTTTGGTTTATGGTTATGGTTTGGGTTAGGGTTATTGTTAGGGGTTGGGGTTATGGTTTGGGTTATGGTTTGGGTTATGGTTTGGGTTATGGTTTGGGTTATGGTTTGGGTTATGGTTTGGGTTATGGTTTGGGTTATGGTTTGGGTTATGGTTTGGGTTATGGTTTGGGTTATGGTTTGGGTTATGGTTTGGGTTAAGGTTTGGGTTATGGTTTGGGTTAGGGTTATTGTTAGGGGTTGGGGTTATGGTTTGGGTTAGGGTTATTGCTAGGGGTTATGTTTTGGGTTATGGTTATGGTTATGGGTTCGGTTAGGGTTATTGTTTGTGGTTGGGGTTATGGTTTGGGTTAGGGTTATTGTTAGGGGTTATGGTTTGGGTTATGGTTACTGTTAGGGTTATGGTTATGGTTTGGGTTAGAGTTATTGTTAGGGGTTGGGGTTATGGTTTGGGTTAGGGTTATTGTTAGGGGTTATGGTGATAGTTTGGGTTATGATGATGGTTTGGTTTATGGTTATGGTTGGGGTTAGGGTTATGGTTTAGGTTAGGTTTATTGTTAGGGGTTGGGGTTAAGGTTTGGGTTAAGGTTATTGTTTGGCGTTGGGGTTATGGTTTGGGTTAGGGTTATTGTTAGGCGTTGGGGTAATAGTTTGTGTTAGGGTTATTGTTAGGGTTTAGGGGTTATGGTTTGGTTTACGGTTATGGTTAAGGTTATGGTTGGGGTTATGGTTTGGGTTAGCGTTATTTTTAGGTGTTAGGGGTTATGGTTTGGGTTATGGTTATTGTTGGGGTTATGGTTATGGATGGGATTATGGTTTGGGTTAGGGTTATTGTTGGGGGTTGGGTGTTATGGTTTGGGTTATGGTTATGGTTTGGGTTATGGTTATGGTTGGGGTTATGGTTTGGAATAGGGTTATTGTTAGGGGTTATGGTTTGGGTTAGGGATATTGTTAGGGGTTAGGGGTTATGGTTTGGGTAAGGGTTGGGGTTATGGTTGGGGTTATGGTTGGGGTTATGGTTGGGGTTATGGTTGGGGTTATGGTTGGGGTTATGGTTGGGGTTATGGTTGGGGTTATGGTTGGGGTTATGGTTGGGGTTATGGTTGGGGTTATGGTTGGGGTTATGGTTATGGTTGGGGTTATTGTTGGGGTTATGGTTGGGGTTATGGCTATGGTTGGGGTTATGGTTTTGGTTGGGGTTATGGTTATGGTTGGGAATATGGTTATGGTTGGGGTTATGGTTTGGGTTAGGGTTATGGTTTGGGTTAGGGTTATGGTTTGGGTTATGGTTTGGGTTATGGTTTGGGTTATGGTTTGGGTTCGGGTTATGGTTTGGGTTAGGGTTATGGTTTGGGTTATGGTTATGGTTTGGGTTAGGGTTATGGTTTGGGTTATGGTTTGGGTTCGGGTTATGGTTTGGGTTAGGGTTATGGTTTGGGTTATGGATATGGTTGGGGTTATGGTTTAGTTTAGGGTTATTGTTAGGGGTTGGGGTTATGGTTTGGGTTAGGGTTATTGTTAGGGGTTATGGTTTGGGTTATGGTTATGGTTGGGGTTATGGTTATGGTTTGGGTTAGGTTTTGGGTTAGGTTTTGGGTTAGGTTTTGGGTTAGGTTTTGGGTTAGGTTTTGGGTTAGGTTTTGGGTTAGGTTTTGGGTTAGGTTTTGGGTTAGGTTTTGGGTTAGGTTTTGGGTTAGGTTTTGGGTTAGGTTTTGGGTTAGGTTTTGGGTTAGGGTTCTTGTTAGGGGTTGGGGTTATGGTTTGGGTTAGGGTTATTGTTAGGGGTTAGGGGTTATGGTTTGGGTTATGGTAATGGTTGGGGTTATGGTTTAGGTTAGGGTTATTGTTAGGGGTTGGGGTTTATGGTTTGGGTTAGGGTTATTATTAGGGGTTATGGTTTGGGTTGTTATGGTTTGGGTTAGGGATATTGTTAGGGGTTAGGGGTTATGGTTTGGGTTATGGTTATTGTTGGGGTTATGGTTATGGATGGGATAATGGTTTGGGTTAGGGTTATTGTTAGGGGTTATGGTGATGGTTTGGGTTATGGTGATGGTTTGGTTTATGGTTATGGTTGGGGTTATGGTTAGGGTTATGGTTAGGGTTATGGTTTAGGTTAGGTTTATTGTTAGGGGTTGGGGTTATGGTTTGGGTTAGGGTTATTGTTAGGCGTTGGGGTTATGGTTTGGGTTAGGGTTATGGTTTGGGTTAGGGTTATTGTTAGGCGTTGGGGTAATAGTTTGTGTTAGGGTTATTGTTAGGGTTTAGGGGTTATGGTTTGGTTTACGGTTATGGTTAAGGTTATGGTTGGGGTTATGGTTTGAGTTAGCTTTATTTTTAGGGGTTAGGGGTTATGGTTTGGGTTATGGTTATTGTTGGGGTTATGGTTATGGATGGGATAATGGTTTGGGTTAGGGTTATTGTTAGGGGTTGGGGTAATAGTTTGTGTTAGGGTTATTGTTAGGGTTTAGGGGTTATGGTTTTGTTTACGGTTATGGTTAAGGTTATGGTTGGGGTTATGGTTTGGGTTAGCGTTATTTTTAGGGGTTAGGGGTTATGGTTTGGGTTATGGTTATTGTTGGGGTTACTGTTATGGATGGGATTATGGTTTGGGTTAGGGTTATTGTTAGGGGTTGGGGTAATAGTTTGTGTTAGGGTTATTGTTAGGGTTTAGGCGTTATGGTTTGGTTTACGGTTATGATTAAGGTCATGGTTGGGGTTATGGTTGGGGTTATGGTTTGGGTTAGCGTTATTTTTAGGATTTAGGGGTTGTGGTTTGGGTTATAGTTATTGTTGGGGTTATGGTTATGGATGGGATTATGGTTTGGGTTAGGGTTATTGTTGGGGGTTGGGTGTTATGGTTTGGGTTATGGTTAGGGTTATGGTTATGGTTGGGGTTATGGTTGGGGTTATGGTTGGGGTTATGGTTGGGGTTATGGTTGGGGTTATGGTTGGGGTTATGGTTGGGGTTATGGTTGGGGTTATGGTTGGGGTTATGGTTGGGGTTATGGTTGGGGTTATGGTTGGGGTTATGGTTGGGGTTATGGTTGCGGTTATCGCTATGGTTGGGAATATGGTTTTGGTTGGGGTTATGGTTATGGTTGGGAATCTGGTTATGGTTGGGGTTATGGTTAGGGTTATGGTTATGGTTGGGGTTTATGGCTATGGTTGGGAATATGGTTTTGGTTGGGGTTATGGTTTTGGTTGGGGTTATGGTTATGGTTGGGAATCTGGTTATGGTTGGGGTTATGGTTAGGGTTATGGTTATGGTTGGGTTATGGTTGGGGTTATGGTTGGGGTTATGGTTGGGGTTATGGCTATGGTTGGGAATATGGTTTTGGTTGGGGTTATGGTTATGGTTGGGAATCTGGTTATGGTTGGGGTTATGGTTTGGGTTAGGGTTATGGTTTGGGTTAGGGTTATGGTTTGGGTTATGGTTTGGGTTCGGGTTATGGTTTGGGTTAGGGTTATTGTTAGGGGTTTGGGGTTATGGTTTGGGTAATGGTTATGGTTGGGGTTATGGCTATGGATGGGATTATGGTTTGGGTTAGGGTTTTTGTTAGGGGTTTTGGTTAGGGTTATTGTTAGAAGTTAGGGGTTATGGTTTGGGTTATGGTTGGGGTTATGGTTTAGGTTAGGGTTATTGTTAGGGGTTGGGGTTATGGTTTGGGTTAGGGTTATTTTAAGGGATTAGGGGTTATGGTTTGGGTTTTGTTTATGGTTGGGGTTATGGTTTGGGTTAGGGTTATTGTTAGGGGTTGGGGTTATGGTTTGGGTTATGGTCGGGGTTATGGTCGGGGTTATGGTTGGGGTTATGGTTGGGGTTATGGTTGGGGTTATGGTTGGAGTTATGGTTGGGGTTATGGTTAGGGTTATGGTTGGAGTTATGGTTGGGGTTATGGTTAGGGTTATGGTTAGGGTTGGGGTTATGGTTGGGGTTATGGCTATGGTTGGGAATATGGTTTTGGTTGGGGTTATGTTTATGGTCGGGAATCTGGTTGTGGTTGGGGTTATGGTTTAGATTAGGGTTATTGTTAGGGGTTGGGGTTGTGGTTTGGGTTAGGAATATTGTAAGGGATAAGGGGTTATGGTTTAGGTTATGGTTTGGGTTATGGTTTGGGTTATGGTTTGGGTTTTGGTTTGGGTTATGGTTTGGGTTATGGTTTGGGTTAGCGTTATTGTTAGGGGTTGGGGTTATGGTTTTGGTTAGGGTTATTGCTAGGGGTTATGTTTTGGGTTATGGTTATGGTTATGGGTTGGGTTAGGGTTATTGTTTGTGGTTGGGGTTATGGTTTGGGTTAGGGTTATTGTTAGGGGTTATGGTTTGGGTTAGGGTTATTGTTAGGGGTTGGTGTTATGGTTTGGGTTATGGTTTGGGTTATGGTTTGGGTTATGGTTTGGGTTATGGTTTGGGTTATGGTTTGGGTTATGGTTTGGGTTATGGTTTGGGTTATGGTTTGGGTTATGGTTTGGGTTATGGTTTGGGTTATGGTTATTGTTAGGGGTTGGGGTTATGGTTTGGGTTAGGGTTATTGCTAGGGGTTATGGTTACTGTTAGGGTTATGGTTATGGTTTGGGTTAGAGTTATTGTTAGGGGTTGGGGTTATGGTTTGGGTTAGGGTTATTGTTAGGGGTTATGGTGATGGTTTGGGTTATGGTGATGGTTTGGTTTATGGTTATGGTTGGGGTTAGGGTTATGGTTTAGGTTAGGTTTATTGTTAGGGGTTGGGGTTATGGTTTTGGTTAGGGTTATTGCTAGGGGTTATGTTTTGGGTTATGGTTATGGTTATGGGTTGGGTTAGGGTTATTGTTTGTGGTTGGGGTTATGGTTTGGGTTAGGGTTATTATTAGGGGTTATGGTTTGGGTTATGGTTATGGTTTGGGTTAGGGTTATTGTTAGGGGTTGGGGTTATGGTTTGGGTTATGGTTTGGGTTATGGTTTGGGTTATGGTTTGGGTTATGGTTTGGGTTATGGTTTGGGTTATGGTTTGGGTTATGGTTTGGGTTATGGTTTGGGTTATGGTTTGGGTTATGGTTTGGGTTATGGTTATTGTTAGGGGTTGGGGTTATGGTTTGGGTTAGGGTTATTGCTAGGGGTTATGGTTACTGTTAGGGTTATGGTTATGGTTTGGGTTAGAGTTATTGTTAGGGGTTGGGGTTATGGTTTGGGTTAGGGTTATTGTTAGGGGTTATGGTGATGGTTTGGGTTATGGTGATAGTTTGGTTTATGGTTAGGGTTGGGGTTAGGGTTATGGTTTAGGTTAGGTTTATTGTTAGGGGTTTGGGTTATGGTTTGGGTTAAGGTTATTGTTTGGCGTTGGGGTTATGGTTTGGGTTAGGGTTATTGTTAGGCGTTGGGGTAATAGTTTGTGTTAGGGTTATTGTTAGGGTTTAGGGGTTATGGTTTGGTTTACCGTTATGGTTAAGGTTATGGTTGGGGTTATGGTTTGGGTTAGCGTTATTTTTAGGTGTTAGGGGTTATGGTTTGGGTTATGGTTATTGTTGGGGTTATGGTTATGGATGGAATTATGGTTTGGGTTAGGGTTATTGTTGGGGGTTTGGTGTTATGGTTTGGGTTATGGTTATGGTTTGGGTTATGGTTATGGTTTGGGTTATGGTTATGGTTTGGGTTATGGTTATGGTTATGGTTTGGGTTATGGTTATGGTTGGGGTTATGGTTTGGGTTAGGGTTATTGTTAGGGGTTATGGTTTGGGTTAGGGATATTGTTAGGGGTTAGGGGTTATGGTTTGGGTAAGGGTTGGGGTTATGGTTGGGGTTATGGTTGGGGTTATGGTTGGGGTAAGGGGTTGGGGTTATGGTTTGGGTTAGCGTTATTTTTAGGAGTTAGGGGTTATGGTTTGGGTTATGGTTATTGTTGGGGTTACTGTTATGGATGGGATTATGGTTTGGGTTAGGGTTATTGTTAGGGTTTAGGGGTTATGGTTTGGTTTACAGTTATGGTTAAGGTTATGGTTGGGGTTATGGTTTGGTTTACAGTTATGGTTAAGGTTATGGTTGGGGTTATGGTTTGGGTTAGGGTTATTGTTAGGGGTTGGGGTTATGGTTTGGGTTAGGGTTATTGTTAGGGGTTATGGTTTGGGTTATGGTTATGGTTGGGGTTATGGTTAGGTTTTGGGTTAGGGTTATTGTTAGGGGTTGGGGTTATGGTTTGGGTTAGGGTTATTGTTAGGGGTTAGGGGTTATGGTTTGGGTTATGGTTGGGGTTATGGTTGGGGTTATGGTTTGGGTTATGATTGGAGTTATGGTTGGGGTTATGGTTAGGGTTATGGTTAGGGTTGGGGTTATGGTTGGGGTTATGGCTATGGTTCGGAATATGGTTTTGGTTCGGGTTATGTTTATGGTTGGGAATCTGGTTATGGTTGGGGTTATGGTTTGGGTTTGGGTTATGGTTATGGTTTAGGTTAGGGTTATTGTTAGGGGTTGGGGTTATGGTTTGGGTTATGGTTTGGGTTATGGTTTGGGTTATGGTTTGGGTTATGGTTTGGGTTATGGTTTGGGTTATGGTTTGGGTTATGGTTTGGGTTATGGTTTGGGTTATGGTTTGGGTTATGGTTTGGGTTATGGTTTGGGTTATGGTTTGGGTTATGGTTATTGTTAGGGGTTGGGGTTATGGTTTGGGTTAGGGTTATTGCTAGGGGTTATGGTTACTGTTAGGGTTATGGTTATGGTTTGGGTTCGAGTTATTGTTAGGGGTTGGGGTTATGGTTTGGGTTAGGGTTATTGTTAGGGGTTATGGTGATGGTTTGGGTTATGGTGATGGTTAGGTTTATGGTTATGGTTGGGGTTAGGGTTATGGTTTAGGTTAGGTTTATTGTTAGGGGTTGGGGTTATGGTTTTGGTTAGGGTTATTGCTAGGGGTTATGTTTTGGGTTATGGTTATGGTTATGGGTTGGGTTAGGGTTATTGTTTGTGGTTGGGGTTATGGTTTGGGTTAGGGTTATTGTTAGGGGTTATGGTTTGGGTTATGGTTATGGTTTGGGTTAGGGTTATTGTTAGGGGTTGGGGTTATGGTTTGGGTTATTGTTTGGGTTATGGTTTGGGTTATGGTTTGGGTTATGGTTTGGGTTATGGTTTGGGTTATGGTTTGGGTTATGGTTTGGGTTATGGTTTGGGTTATGGTTTGGGTTATGGTTTGGGTTATGGTTTGGGTTATGGTTTGGGTTATGGTTTGGGTTATGGTTTGGGTTATGGTTTGGGTTATGGTTTGGGTTATGGTTTGGGTTATGGTTTGGGTTATGGTTATTGTTAGGGGTTGGGGTTATGGTTTGGGTTAGGGTTATTGCTAGGGGTTATGGTTACTGTTAGGGTTATGGTTATGGTTTGGGTTAGAGTTATTGTTAGGGGTTGGGGTTATGGTTTGGGTTAGGGTTATTGTTAGGGGTTATGGTGATGGTTTGGGTTATGGTGATGGTTTGGTTTATGGTTATGGTTGGGGTTAGGGTTATGGTTTAGGTTAGGTTTATTGTTAGGGGTTGGGGTTATGGTTTGGGTTAAGGTTATTGTTTGGCGTTGGGGTTATGGTTTTGGTTAGGGTTATTGTTAGGCGTTGGGGTAATAGTTTGTGTTAGGGTTATTGTTAGGGTTTAGGGGTTATGGTTTGGTTTACCGTTATGGTTAAGGTTATGGTTGGGGTTATGGTTTGGGTTAGCGTTATTTTTAGGTGTTAGGGGTTATGGTTTGGGTTATGGTAATTGTTGGGGTTATGGTTATGGATGGAATTATGGTTTGGGTTAGGGTTATTGTTGGGGGTTTGGTGTTATGGTTTGGGTTATGGTTATGGTTTAGGTTATGGTTATGGTTATGGTTATGGTCATGGTTTGGGTTATGGTTATGGTTGGGGTTATGGTTTGGGTTAGGGTTATTGTTAGGGGTTATGGTTTGGGTTAGGGATATTGTTAGGGGTTAGGGGTTATGGTTTGGGTAAGGGTTGGGGTTATGGTTGGGGTTATGGTTGGGGTTATGGCTATGGTTCGGAATATGGTTTTGGTTCGGGTTATGTTTATGGTTGGGAATCTGGTTATGGTTGGGGTTATGGTTTGGGTTTGGGTTATGGTTATGGTTTAGGTTAGGGTTATTGTTAGGGGTTGGGGTTATGGTTTGGGTTTGGGTTATGGTTTAGGTTAGGGTTATTGTTAGGGGTTGGGGTTATGGTTTGGGTTATGGTTTGGGTTATGGTTTGGGTTATGGTTTGGGTTATGGTTTGGGTTATGGTTTGGGTTATGGTTTGGGTTATGGTTTGGGTTAGCGTTATTGTTAGGGGTTGGGGTTATGGTTTTGGTTAGGGTTATTGCTAGGGGTTATGTTTTGGGTTATGGTTATGGTTATGGGTTGGGTTAGGGTTATTGTTTGTGGTTGGGGTTATGGTTTGGGTTAGGGTTATTGTTAGGGGTTATGGTTTGGGTTATGGTTATGGTTTGGGTTAGGGTTATTGTTAGGGGTTGGGGTTATGGTTTGGGTTATGGTTTGGGTTATGGTTTGGGTTATGGTTTGGGTTATGGTTTGGGTTATGGTTTGGGTTATGGTTTGGGTTATGGTTTGGGTTATGGTTTGGGTTATGGTTTGGGTTATGGTTTGGGTTATGGTTTGGGTTATGGTTTGGGTTATGGTTTGGGTTATGGTTTGGGTTATGGTTTGGGTTATGGTTTGGGTTAGGGTTATTGTTAGGGGTTGGGGTTATGGTTTGGGTTAGGGTTATTGCTAGGGGTTATGTTTTGGGTTATGGTTATGGTTATGGGTTCGGTTAGGGTTATTGTTTGTGGTTGGGGTTATGGTTTGGGTTAGGGTTATTGTTAGGGGTTATGGTTTGGGTTATGGTTACTGTTAGGGTTATGGTTATGGTTTGGGTTAGAGTTATTGTTAGGGGTTGGGGTTATGGTTTGGGTTAGGGTTATTGTTAGGGGTTATGGTGATAGTTTGGGTTATGGTGATGGTTTGGTTTGTGGTTATGGTTGGGGTTAGGGTTATGGTTTAGGTTAGGTTTATTGTTAGGGGTTGGGGTTAAGGTTTGGGTTAAGGTTATTGTTTGGCGTTGGGGTTATGGTTTGGGTTAGGGTTATTGTTAGGCGTTGGGGTAATAGTTTGTGTTAGGGTTATTGTTAGGGTTTAGGGGTTATGGTTTGGTTTACGGTTATGGTTAAGGTTATGGTTGGGGTTATGGTTTGGGTTAGCGTTATTTTTAGGTGTTAGGGGTTATGGTTTGGGTTATGGTTATTGTTGGGGTTATGGTTATGGATGGGATTATGGTTTGGGTTAGGGTTATTGTTGGGGGTTGGGTGTTATGGTTTGGGTTATGGTTATGGTTTGGGTTATGGTTATGGTTTGGGTTATGGTTATGGTTTGGGTTATGGTTATGGTTGGGGTTATGGTTTGGGTTAGGGTTATTGTTAGGGGTTATGGTTTGGGTTAGGGATATTGTTAGGGGTTAGGGGTTATGGTTTGGGTAAGGGTTGGGGTTATGGTTGGGGTTATGGTTGGGGTTATGGTTGGGGTTATGGTTGGGGTTATGGTTGGGGTTATGGTTGGGGTTATGGTTGGGGTTATGGTTATGGTTGGGGTTATTGTTGGGGTTATGGTTGGGGTTATGGTTGGGGTTATGGTTGGGGTTATGGCTATGGTTGGGGTTATGGTTTTGGTTGGGGTTATGGTTATGCTTGGGAATATGGTTATGGTTGGGGTTATGGTTTGGGTTAGGGTTATGATTTGGGTTAGGGTTATGGTTTGGGTTATGGTTTGGGTTATGGTTTGGGTTATGGTTTGGGTTATGGTTTGGGTTATGGTTTGGGTTATGGTTTGGGTTATGGTTTGGGTTCGGGTTATGGTTTGGGTTAGGGTTATGGTTTGGGTTATGGTTATGGTTGGGGTTATGGTTTAGGTTAGGGTTATTGTTAGGGGTTGGGGTTATGGTTTGGGTTAGGGTTATTGTTAGGGGTTATGGTTTGGGTTATGGTTATGGTTGGGGTTATGGTTATGGTTTGGGTTAGGTTTTGGGTTAGGTTTTGGGTTAGGTTTTGGGTTAGGTTTTGGGTTAGGTTTTGGGTTAGGGTTCTTGTTAGGGGTTGGGGTTATGGTTTGGGTTAGGGTTATTGTTAGGGGTTAGGGGTTATGGTTTGGGTTATGGTAATGGTTGGGGTTATGGTTTAGGTTAGGGTTATTGTTAGGGGTTGGGGTTTATGGTTTGGGTTAGGGTTATTATTAGGGGTTATGGTTTGGGTTGTTATGGTTTGGGTTAGGGATATTGTTAGGGGTTAGGGGTTATGGTTTGGGTTATGGTTATTGTTGGGGTTATGGTTATGGATGGGATAATGGTTTGGGTTAGGGTTATTGTTAGGGGTTATGGTGATGGTTTGGTTTATGGTTATGGTTGGGGTTATGGTTAGGGTTATGGTTAGGGTTATGGTTTAGGTTAGGTTTATTGTTAGGGGTTGGGGTTATGGTTTGGGTTAGGGTTATTGTTAGGCGTTGGGGTTATGGTTTGGGTTAGGGTTATGGTTTGGGTTAGGGTTATTGTTAGGCGTTGGGGTAATAGTTTGTGTTAGGGTTATTGTTAGGGTTTAGGGGTTATGGTTTGGTTTACGGTTATGGTTAAGGTTATGGTTGGGGTTATGGTTTGAGTTAGCTTTATTTTTAGGGGTTAGGGGTTATGGTATGGGTTATGGTTATTGTTGGGGTTATGGTTATGGATGGGATAATGGTTTGGGTTAGGGTTATTGTTAGGGGTTGGGGTAATAGTTTGTGTTAGGGTTATTGTTAGGGTTTAGGGGTTATGGTTTTGTTTACGGTTATGGTTAAGGTTATGGTTGGGGTTATGGTTTGGGTTAGCGTTATTTTTAGGGGTTAGGGGTTATGGTTTGGGTTATGGTTATTGTTGGGGTTACTGTTATGGATGGGATTATGGTTTGGGTTAGGGTTATTGTTAGGGGTTGGGGTAATAGTTTGTGTTAGGGTTATTTTTAGGGTTTAGGCGTTATGGTTTGGTTTACGGTTATGATTAAGGTCATGGTTGGGGTTATGGTTGGGGTTATGGTTTGGGTTAGCGTTATTTTTAGGATTTAGGGGTTGTGGTTTGGGTTATAGTTATTGTTGGGGTTATGGTTATGGATGGGATTATGGTTTGGGTTAGGGTTATTGTTGGGGGTTGGGTGTTATGGTTTGGGTTATGGTTAGGGTTATGGTTATGGTTGGGGTTATGGTTGGGGTTATGGTTGGGGTTATGGTTGGGGTTATGGTTGGGGTTATGGTTGGGGTTATGGTTGGGGTTATGGTTGGGGTTATGGTTGGGGTTATGGTTGGGGTTATGGTTGGGGTTAGGGTTGGGGTTATGGTTGGGGTTATGGTTGGGGTTATGGTTGGGGTTATGGTTGCGGTTATCGCTATGGTTGGGAATATGGTTTTGGTTGGGGTTATGGTTATGGTTGGGAATCTGGTTATGGTTGGGGTTATGGTTAGGGTTATGGTTATGGTTGGGGTTTATGGCTATGGTTGGGAATATGGTTTGGGTTAGGGTTTTTGTTAGGGGTTTTGGTTAGGGTTATTGTTAGAAGTTAGGGGTTATGGTTTGGGTTATGGTTGGGGTTATGGTTTAGGTTAGGGTTATTGTTAGGGGTTGGGGTTATGGTTTGGGTTAGGGTTATTTTAAGGGATTAGGGGTTATGGTTTGGGTTTTGTTTATGGTTGGGGTTATGGTTTGGGTTAGGGTTATTGTTAGGGGTTGGGGTTATGGTTTGGGTTATGGTCGGGGTTATGGTCGGGGTTATGGTTGGGGTTATGGTTGGGGTTATGGTTGGGGTTATGGTTGGAGTTATGGTTGGGGTTATGGTTAGGGTTATGGTTGGAGTTATGGTTGGGGTTATGGTTAGGGTTATGGTTAGGGTTGGGGTTATGGTTGGGGTTATGGCTATGGTTGGGAATATGGTTTTGGTTGGGGTTATGTTTATGGTCGGGAATCTGGTTGTGGTTGGGGTTATGGTTTAGATTAGGGTTATTGTTAGGGGTTGGGGTTGTGGTTTGGGTTAGGAATATTGTAAAGGATAAGGGGTTATGGTTTAGGTTATGGTTTGGGTTATGGTTTGGGTTATGGTTTGGGTTATGGTTTGGGTTATGGTTTGGGTTAGCGTTATTGTTAGGGGTTGGGGTTATGGTTTTGGTTAGGGTTATTGCTAGGGGTTATGTTTTGGGTTATGGTTATGGTTATGGGTTGGGTTAGGGTTATTGTTTGTGGTTGGGGTTATGGTTTGGGTTAGGGTTATTGTTAGGGGTTATGGTTTGGGTTAGGGTTATTGTTAGGGGTTGGGGTTATGGTTTGGGTTATGGTTTGGGTTATGGTTTGGGTTATGGTTTGGGTTATGGTTTGGGTTATGGTTTGGGTTATGGTTTGGGTTATGGTTATTGTTAGGGGTTGGGGTTATGGTTTGGGTTAGGGTTATTGCTAGGGGTTATGGTTACTGTTAGGGTTATGGTTATGGTTTGGGTTAGAGTTATTGTTAGGGGTTGGGGTTATGGTTTGGGTTAGGGTTATTGTTAGGGGTTATGGTGATGGTTTGGGTTATGGTGATGGTTTGGTTTATGGTTATGGTTGGGGTTAGGGTTATGGTTTAGGTTAGGTTTATTGTTAGGGGTTGGGGTTATGGTTTTGGTTAGGGTTATTGCTAGGGGTTATGTTTTGGGTTATGGTTATGGTTATGGGTTGGGTTAGGGTTATTGTTTGTGGTTGGGGTTATGGTTTGGGTTAGGGTTATTATTAGGGGTTATGGTTTGGGTTATGGTTATGGTTTGGGTTAGGGTTATTGTTAGGGGTTGGGGTTATGGTTTGGGTTATGGTTTGGGTTATGGTTTGGGTTATGGTTTGGGTTATGGTTTGGGTTATGGTTTGGGTTATGGTTTGGGTTATGGTTTGGGTTATGGTTTGGGTTATGGTTTGGGTTATGGTTTGGGTTATGGTTTGGGTTATGGTTATTGTTAGGGGTTGGGGTTATGGTTTGGGTTAGGGTTATTGCTAGGGGTTATGGTTACTGTTAGGGTTATGGTTATGGTTTGGGTTAGAGTTATTGTTAGGGGTTGGGGTTATGGTTTGGGTTAGGGTTATTGTTAGGGGTTATGGTGATGGTTTGGGTTATGGTGATAGTTTGGTTTATGGTTATGGTTGGGGTTAGGGTTATGGTTTAGGTTAGGTTTATTGTTAGGGGTTGGGGTTATGGTTTGGGTTAAGGTTATTGTTTGGCGTTGGGGTTATGGTTTGGGTTAGGGTTATTGTTAGGCGTTGGGGTAATAGTTTGTGTTAGGGTTATTGTTAGGGTTTAGGGGTTATGGTTTGGTTTACCGTTATGGTTAAGGTTATGGTTGGGGTTATGGTTTGGGTTAGCGTTATTTTTAGGTGTTAGGGGTTATGGTTTGGGTTATGGTTATTGTTGGGGTTATGGTTATGGATGGAATTATGGTTTGGGTTAGGGTTATTGTTGGGGGTTTGGTGTTATGGTTTGGGTTATGGTTATGGTTTGGGTTATGGTTATGGTTTGGGTTATGGTTATGGTTATGGTTTGGGTTATGGTTATGGTTGGGGTTATGGTTTGGGTTAGGGTTATTGTTAGGGGTTATGGTTTGGGTTAGGGATATTGTTAGGGGTTAGGGGTTATGGTTTGGGTAAGGGTTGGGGTTATGGTTGGGGTTATGGTTGGGGTTATGGTTGGGGTAAGGGGTTGGGGTTATGGTTTGGGTTAGGGTTATTTTTAGGGGTTGGGGTTATGGTTTGGGTTAGAGTCATTGCTAGGGGTTATGTTTTGGGTTATGGTTATGGTTATGGGTTGGGTTAGGGTTATTGTTTGTGGTTGGGGTTATGGTTTGGGTTAGGGTTATTGTTAGGGGTTATGGTTTGGGTTATGGTTACTGTTAGGGTTATGGTTATGGTTTGGGTTAGAGTTATTGTTAGGGGTTGGGGTTATGGTTTGGGTTAGGGTTAGGGTTATTGTTAGGGGTTAGTGTGATGGTTTGGGTTATGGTGATGGTTTGGTTTATTGTTATGGTTGGGGTTATGGTTAGGGTTATGGTTTAGGTTAGGTTTATTGTTAGGGGTTGGGGTTATGGTTTGGGTTAAGGTTATTGTTTGGCGTTGGGGTTATGGTTTGGGTTAGGGTTATTGTTAGGCGTTGGGGTAATAGTTTGTGTTAGGGTTATTGTTAGGGTTTAGGGGTTATGGTTTGGTTTACGGTTATGGTTAAGGTTATGGTTGGGGTTATGGTTTGGGTTAGCGTTATTTTTAGGGGTTAGGGGTTATGGTTTGGGTTATGGTTATTGTTGGGGTTATGGTTATGGATGGGATAATGGTTTGGGTTAGGGTTATTGTTAGGGGTTGGGGTAATAGTTTGTGTTAGGGTTATTGTTAGGGTTTAGGGGTTATGATTTGGTTTACGGTTATGGTTAAGGTTATGGTTGGGGTTATGGTTTGGGTTAGCGTTATTTTTAGGAGTTAGGGGTTATGGTTTGGGTTATGGTTATTGTTGGGGTTACTGTTATGGATGGGATTATGGTTTGGGTTAGGGTTATTGTTAGGGTTTAGGGGTTATGGTTTGGTTTACAGTTATGGTTAAGGTTATGGTTGGGGTTATGGTTTGGTTTACAGTTATGGTTAAGGTTATGGTTGGGGTTATGGTTTGGGTTAGGGTTATTGTTAGGGGTTGGGGTTATGGTTTGGGTTAGGGTTATTGTTAGGGGTTATGGTTTGGGTTATGGTTATGGTTGGGGTTATGGTTAGGTTTTGGGTTAGGGTTATTGTTAGGGGTTGGGGTTATGGTTTGGGTTAGGGTTATTGTTAGGGGTTAGGGGTTATGGTTTGGGTTATGGTTGGGGTTATGGTTGGGGTTATGGTTTGGGTTATGATTGGAGTTATGGTTGGGGTTATGGTTAGGGTTATGGTTAGGGTTGGGGTTATGGTTGGGGTTATGGCTATGGTTCGGAATATGGTTTTGGTTCGGGTTATGTTTATGGTTGGGAATCTGGTTATGGTTGGGGTTATGGTTTGGGTTTGGGTTATGGTTATGGTTTAGGTTAGGGTTATTGTTAGGGGTTGGGGTTATGGTTTGGGTTATGGTTTGGGTTATGGTTTGGGTTATGGTTTGGGTTATGGTTTGGGTTATGGTTTGGGTTATGGTTTGGGTTATGGTTTGGGTTATGGTTTGGGTTATGGTTTGGGTTATGGTTTGGGTTATGGTTTGGGTTATGGTTATTGTTAGGGGTTGGGGTTATGGTTTGGGTTAGGGTTATTGCTAGGGGTTATGGTTACTGTTAGGGTTATGGTTATGGTTTGGGTTCGAGTTATTGTTAGGGGTTGGGGTTATGGTTTGGGTTAGGGTTATTGTTAGGGGTTATGGTGATGGTTTGGGTTATGGTGATGGTTTGGTTTATGGTTATGGTTGGGGTTAGGGTTATGGTTTAGGTTAGGTTTATTGTTAGGGGTTGGGGTTATGGTTTTGGTTAGGGTTATTGCTAGGGGTTATGTTTTGGGTTATGGTTATGGTTATGGGTTGGGTTAGGGTTATTGTTTGTGGTTGGGGTTATGGTTTGGGTTAGGGTTATTGTTAGGGGTTATGGTTTGGGTTATGGTTATGGTTTGGGTTAGGGTTATTGTTAGGGGTTGGGGTTATGGTTTGGGTTATTGTTTGGGTTATGGTTTGGGTTATGGTTTGGGTTATGGTTTGGGTTATGGTTTGGGTTATGGTTTGGGTTATGGTTTGGGTTATGGTTTGGGTTATGGTTTGGGTTATGGTTTGGGTTATGGTTTGGGTTATGGTTTGGGTTATGGTTTGGGTTATGGTTTGGGTTATGGTTTGGGTTATGGTTTGGGTTATGGTTTGGGTTATGGTTTGGGTTATGGTTTGGGTTATGGTTTGGGTTATGGTTTGGGTTATGGTTTGGGTTATGGTTATTGTTAGGGGTTGGGGTTATGGTTTGGGTTAGGGTTATTGCTAGGGGTTATGGTTACTGTTAGGGTTATGGTTATGGTTTGGGTTAGAGTTATTGTTAGGGGTTGGGGTTATGGTTTGGGTTAGGGTTATTGTTAGGGGTTATGGTGATGGTTTGGGTTATGGTGATGGTTTGGTTTATGGTTATGGTTGGGGTTAGGGTTATGGTTTAGGTTAGGTTTATTGTTAGGGGTTGGGGTTATGGTTTGGGTTAAGGTTATTGTTTGGCGTTGGGGTTATGGTTTGGGTTAGGGTTATTGTTAGGCGTTGGGGTAATAGTTTGTGTTAGGGTTATTGTTAGGGTTTAGGGGTTATGGTTTGGTTTACCGTTATGGTTAAGGTTATGGTTGGGGTTATGGTTTGGGTTAGCGTTATTTTTAGGTGTTAGGGGTTATGGTTTGGGTTATGGTTATTGTTGGGGTTATGGTTATGGATGGAATTATGGTTTGGGTTAGGGTTATTGTTGGGGGTTTGGTGTTATGGTTTGGGTTATGGTTATGGTTTGGGTTATGGTTATGGTTATGGTTATGGTTATGGTTATGGTCATGGTTTGGGTTATGGTTATGGTTGGGGTTATGGTTTGGGTTAGGGTTATTGTTAGGGGTTATGGTTTGGGTTAGGGATATTGTTAGGGGTTAGGGGTTATGGTTTGGGTAAGGGTTGGGGTTATGGTTGGGGTTATGGTTGGGGTTATGGCTATGGTTCGGAATATGGTTTTGGTTCGGGTTATGTTTATGGTTGGGAATCTGGTTATGGTTGGGGTTATGGTTTGGGTTTGGGTTATGGTTATGGTTTAGGTTAGGGTTATTGTTAGGGGTTGGGGTTATGGTTTGGGTTTGGGTTATGGTTTAGGTTAGGGTTATTGTTAGGGGTTGGGGTTATGGTTTGGGTTATGGTTTGGGTTATGGTTTGGGTTATGGTTTGGGTTATGGTTTGGGTTATGGTTTGGGTTATGGTTTGGGTTATGGTTTGGGTTATGGTTTGGGTTAGCGTTATTGTTAGGGGTTGGGGTTATGGTTTTGGTTAGGGTTATTGCTAGGGGTTATGTTTTGGGTTATGGTTATGGTTATGGGTTGGGTTAGGGTTATTGTTTGTGGTTGGGGTTATGGTTTGGGTTAGGGTTATTGTTAGGGGTTATGGTTTGGGTTATGGTTATGGTTTGGGTTAGGGTTATTGTTAGGGGTTGGGGTTATGGTTTGGGTTATGGTTTGGGTTATGGTTTGGGTTATGGTTTGGGTTATGGTTTGGGTTATGGTTTGGGTTATGGTTTGGGTTATGGTTTGGGTTATGGTTTGGGTTATGGTTTGGGTTATGGTTTGGGTTAGGGTTATTGTTAGGGGTTGGGGTTATGGTTTGGGTTAGGGTTATTGCTAGGGGTTATGTTTTGGGTTATGGTTATGGTTATGGGTTCGGTTAGGGTTATTGTTTGTGGTTGGGGTTATGGTTTGGGTTAGGGTTATTGTTAGGGGTTATGGTTTGGGTTATGGTTACTGTTAGGGTTATGGTTATGGTTTGGGTTAGAGTTATTGTTAGGGGTTGGGGTTATGGTTTGGGTTAGGGTTATTGTTAGGGGTTATGGTGATAGTTTGGGTTATGGTGATGGTTTGGTTTGTGGTTATGGTTGGGGTTAGGGTTATGGTTTAGGTTAGGTTTATTGTTAGGGGTTGGGGTTAAGGTTTGGGTTAAGGTTATTGTTTGGCGTTGGGGTTATGGTTTGGGTTAGGGTTATTGTTAGGCGTTGGGGTAATAGTTTGTGTTAGGGTTATTGTTAGGGTTTAGGGGTTATGGTTTGGTTTACGGTTATGGTTAAGGTTATGGTTGGGGTTATGGTTTGGGTTAGCGTTATTTTTAGGTGTTAGGGGTTATGGTTTGGGTTATGGTTATTGTTGGGGTTATGGTTATGGATGGGATTATGGTTTGGGTTAGGGTTATTGTTGGGGGTTGGGTGTTATGGTTTGGGTTATGGTTATGGTTTGGGTTATGGTTATGGTTGGGGTTATGGTTTGGGTTAGGGTTATTGTTAGGGGTTATGGTTTGGGTTAGGGATATTGTTAGGGGTTAGGGGTTATGGTTTGGGTAAGGGTTGGGGTTATGGTTGGGGTTATGGTTGGGGTTATGGTTGGGGTTATGGTTGGGGTTATGGTTGGGGTTATGGTTGGGGTTATGGTTGGGGTTATGGTTGGGGTTATGGTTGGGGTTATGGTTGGGGTTATGGTTGGGGTTATGGTTGGGGTTATGGTTATGGTTGGGGTTATTGTTGGGGTTATGGTTGGGGTTATGGCTATGGTTGGGGTTATGGTTTTGGTTGGGGTTATGGTTATGGTTGGGAATATGGTTATGGTTGGGGTTATGGTTTGGGTTAGGGTTATGGTTTGGGTTAGGGTTATGGTTTGGGTTATGGTTTGGGTTATGGTTTGGGTTCGGGTTATGGTTTGGGTTAGGGTTATGGTTTGGGTTATGGTTATGGTTTGGGTTAGGGTTATGGTTTGGGTTATGGTTTGGGTTATGGTTTGGGTTCGGGTTATGGTTTGGGTTAGGGTTATGGTTTGGGTTATGGTTATGGTTGGGGTTATGGTTTAGTTTAGGGTTATTGTTAGGGGTTGGGGTTATGGTTTGGGTTAGGGTTATTGTTAGGGGTTATGGTTTGGGTTATGGTTATGGTTGGGGTTATGGTTATGGTTTGGGTTAGGTTTTGGGTTAGGTTTTGGGTTAGGTTTTGGGTTAGGTTTTGGGTTAGGTTTTGGGTTAGGTTTTGGGTTAGGTTTTGGGTTAGGTTTTGGGTTAGGTTTTGGGTTAGGTTTTGGGTTAGGTTTTGGGTTAGGTTTTGGGTTAGGGTTCTTGTTAGGGGTTGGGGTTATGGTTTGGGTTAGGGTTATTGTTAGGGGTTAGGGGTTATGGTTTGGGTTATGGTAATGTTTGGGGTTATGGTTTAGGTTAGGGTTATTGTTAGGGGTTGGGGTTTATGGTTTGGGTTAGGGTTATTATTAGGGGTTATGGTTTGGGTTGTTATGGTTTGGGTTAGGGATATTGTTAGGGGTTAGGGGTTATGGTTTGGGTTATGGTTATTGTTGGGGTTATGGTTATGGATGGGATAATGGTTTGGGTTAGGGTTATTGTTAGGGGTTATGGTGATGGTTTGGGTTATGGTGATGGTTTGGTTTATGGTTATGGTTGGGGTTATGGTTAGGGTTATGGTTAGGGTTATGGTTAGGGTTATGGTTTAGGTTAGGTTTATTGTTAGGGGTTGGGGTTATGGTTTGGGTTAGGGTTATTGTTAGGCGTTGGGGTTATGGTTTGGGTTAGGGTTATGGTTTGGGTTAGGGTTATTGTTAGGCGTTGGGGTAATAGTTTGTGTTAGGGTTATTGTTAGGGTTTAGGGGTTATGGTTTGGTTTACGGTTATGGTTAAGGTTATGGTTGGGGTTATGGTTTGAGTTAGCGTTATTTTTAGGGGTTAGGGGTTATGGTTTGGGTTAGGGTTATTGTTAGGGGTTATGGTGATGGTTTGGGTTATGGTGATAGTTTGGTTTATGGTTAGGGTTGGGGTTAGGGTTATGGTTTAGGTTAGGTTTATTGTTAGGGGTTTGGGTTATGGTTTGGGTTAAGGTTATTGTTTGGCGTTGGGGTTATGGTTTGGGTTAGGGTTATTGTTAGGCGTTGGGGTAATAGTTTGTGTTAGGGTTATTGTTAGGGTTTAGGGGTTATGGTTTGGTTTACCGTTATGGTTAAGGTTATGGTTGGGGTTATGGTTTGGGTTAGCGTTATTTTTAGGTGTTAGGGGTTATGGTTTGGGTTATGGTTATTGTTGGGGTTATGGTTATGGATGGAATTATGGTTTGGGTTAGGGTTATTGTTGGGGGTTTGGTGTTATGGTTTGGGTTATGGTTATGGTTTGGGTTATGGTTATGGTTTGGGTTATGGTTATGGTTTGGGTTATGGTTATGGTTATGGTTTGGGTTATGGTTATGGTTGGGGTTATGGTTTGGGTTAGGGTTATTGTTAGGGGTTATGGTTTGGGTTAGGGATATTGTTAGGGGTTAGGGGTTATGGTTTGGGTAAGGGTTGGGGTTATGGTTGGGGTTATGGTTGGGGTTATGGTTGGGGTAAGGGGTTGGGGTTATGGTTTGGGTTAGCGTTATTTTTAGGAGTTAGGGGTTATGGTTTGGGTTATGGTTATTGTTGGGGTTACTGTTATGGATGGGATTATGGTTTGGGTTAGGGTTATTGTTAGGGTTTAGGGGTTATGGTTTGGTTTACAGTTATGGTTAAGGTTATGGTTGGGGTTATGGTTTGGTTTACAGTTATGGTTAAGGTTATGGTTGGGGTTATGGTTTGGGTTAGGGTTATTGTTAGGGGTTGGGGTTATGGTTTGGGTTAGGGTTATTGTTAGGGGTTATGGTTTGGGTTATGGTTATGGTTGGGGTTATGGTTAGGTTTTGGGTTAGGGTTATTGTTAGGGGTTGGGGTTATGGTTTGGGTTAGGGTTATTGTTAGGGGTTAGGGGTTATGGTTTGGGTTATGGTTGGGGTTATGGTTGGGGTTATGGTTTGGGTTATGATTGGAGTTATGGTTGGGGTTATGGTTAGGGTTATGGTTAGGGTTGGGGTTATGGTTGGGGTTATGGCTATGGTTCGGAATATGGTTTTGGTTCGGGTTATGTTTATGGTTGGGAATCTGGTTATGGTTGGGGTTATGGTTTGGGTTTGGGTTATGGTTATGGTTTAGGTTAGGGTTATTGTTAGGGGTTGGGGTTATGGTTTGGGTTATGGTTTGGGTTATGGTTTGGGTTATGGTTTGGGTTATGGTTTGGGTTATGGTTTGGGTTATGGTTTGGGTTATGGTTTGGGTTATGGTTTGGGTTATGGTTTGGGTTATGGTTTGGGTTATGGTTTGGGTTATGGTTTGGGTTATGGTTTGGGTTATGGTTATTGTTAGGGGTTGGGGTTATGGTTTGGGTTAGGGTTATTGCTAGGGGTTATGGTTACTGTTAGGGTTATGGTTATGGTTTGGGTTCGAGTTATTGTTAGGGGTTGGGGTTATGGTTTGGGTTAGGGTTATTGTTAGGGGTTATGGTGATGGTTTGGGTTATGGTGATGGTTTGGTTTATGGTTATGGTTGGGGTTAGGGTTATGGTTTAGGTTAGGTTTATTGTTAGGGGTTGGGGTTATGGTTTTGGTTAGGGTTATTGCTAGGGGTTATGTTTTGGGTTATGGTTATGGTTATGGGTTGGGTTAGGGTTATTGTTTGTGGTTGGGGTTATGGTTTGGGTTAGGGTTATTGTTAGGGGTTATGGTTTGGGTTATGGTTATGGTTTGGGTTAGGGTTATTGTTAGGGGTTGGGGTTATGGTTTGGGTTATTGTTTGGGTTATGGTTTGGGTTATGGTTTGGGTTATGGTTTGGGTTATGGTTTAAGTTATGGTTTGGGTTATGGTTTGGGTTATGGTTTGGGTTATGGTTTGGGTTATGGTTTGGGTTATGGTTTGGGTTATGGTTTGGGTTATGGTTTGGGTTATGGTTTGGGTTATGGTTTGGGTTATGGTTTGGGTTATGGTTTGGGTTATGGTTTGGGTTATGGTTATTGTTAGGGGTTGGGGTTATGGTTTGGGTTAGGGTTATTGCTAGGGGTTATGGTTACTGTTAGGGTTATGGTTATGGTTTGGGTTAGAGTTATTGTTAGGGGTTGGGGTTATGGTTTGGGTTAGGGTTATTGTTAGGGGTTATGGTGATGGTTTGGGTTATGGTGATGGTTTGGTTTATGGTTATGGTTGGGGTTAGGGTTATGGTTTAGGTTAGGTTTATTGTTAGGGGTTGGGGTTATGGTTTGGGTTAAGGTTATTGTTTGGCGTTGGGGTTATGGTTTGGGTTAGGGTTATTGTTAGGCGTTGGGGTAATAGTTTGTGTTAGGGTTATTGTTAGGGTTTAGGGGTTATGGTTTGGTTTACCGTTATGGTTAAGGTTATGGTTGGGGTTATGGTTTGGGTTAGCGTTATTTTTAGGTGTTAGGGGTTATGGTTTGGGTTATGGTAATTGTTGGGGTTATGGTTATGGATGGAATTATGGTTTGGGTTAGGGTTATTGTTGGGGGTTTGGTGTTATGGTTTGGGTTATGGTTATGGTTTGGGTTATGGTTATGGTTATGGTCATGGTTTGGGTTATGGTTATGGTTGGGGTTATGGTTTGGGTTAGGGTTATTGTTAGGGGTTATGGTTTGGGTTAGGGATATTGTTAGGGGTTAGGGGTTATGGTTTGGGTAAGGGTTGGGGTTATGGTTGGGGTTATGGTTGGGGTTATGGCTATGGTTCGGAATATGGTTTTGGTTCGGGTTATGTTTATGGTTGGGAATCTGGTTATGGTTGGGGTTATGGTTTGGGTTTGGGTTATGGTTATGGTTTAGGTTAGGGTTATTGTTAGGGGTTGGGGTTATGGTTTGGGTTTGGGTTATGGTTTAGGTTAGGGTTATTGTTAGGGGTTGGGGTTATGGTTTGGGTTATGGTTTGGGTTATGGTTTGGGTTATGGTTTGGGTTATGGTTTGGGTTATGGTTTGGGTTATGGTTTGGGTTATGGTTTGGGTTATGGTTTGGGTTAGCGTTATTGTTAGGGGTTGGGGTTATGGTTTTGGTTAGGGTTATTGCTAGGGGTTATGTTTTGGGTTATGGTTATGGTTATGGGTTGGGTTAGGGTTATTGTTTGTGGTTGGGGTTATGGTTTGGGTTAGGGTTATTGTTAGGGGTTATGGTTTGGGTTATGGTTATGGTTTGGGTTAGGGTTATTGTTAGGGGTTGGGGTTATGGTTTGGGTTATGGTTTGGGTTATGGTTTGGGTTATGGTTTGGGTTATGGTTTGGGTTATGGTTTGGGTTATGGTTTGGGTTATGGTTTGGGTTATGGTTTGGGTTATGGTTTGGGTTATGGTTTGGGTTATGGTTTGGGTTATGGTTTGGGTTATGGTTTGGGTTATGGTTTGGGTTATGGTTTGGGTTATGGTTTGGGTTAGGGTTATTGTTAGGGGTTGGGGTTATGGTTTGGGTTAGGGTTATTGCTAGGGGTTATGTTTTGGGTTATGGTTATGGTTATGGGTTCGGTTAGGGTTATTGTTTGTGGTTGGGGTTATGGTTTGGGTTAGGGTTATTGTTAGGGGTTATGGTTTGGGTTATGGTTACTGTTAGGGTTATGGTTATGGTTTGGGTTAGAGTTATTGTTAGGGGTTGGGGTTATGGTTTGGGTTAGGGTTATTGTTAGGGGTTATGGTGATAGTTTGGGTTATGGTGATGGTTTGGTTTGTGGTTATGGTTGGGGTTAGGGTTATGGTTTAGGTTAGGTTTATTGTTAGGGGTTGGGGTTAAGGTTTGGGTTAAGGTTATTGTTTGGCGTTGGGGTTATGGTTTGGGTTAGGGTTATTGTTAGGCGTTGGGGTAATAGTTTGTGTTAGGGTTATTGTTAGGGTTTAGGGGTTATGGTTTGGTTTACGGTTATGGTTAAGGTTATGGTTGGGGTTATGGTTTGGGTTAGCGTTATTTTTAGGTGTTAGGGGTTATGGTTTGGGTTATGGTTATTGTTGGGGTTATGGTTATGGATGGGATTATGGTTTGGGTTAGGGTTATTGTTGGGGGTTGGGTGTTATGGTTTGGGTTATGGTTATGGTTTGGGTTATGGTTATGGTTTGGGTTATGGTTATGGTTTGGGTTATGGTTATGGTTGGGGTTATGGTTTGGGTTAGGGTTATTGTTAGGGGTTATGGTTTGGGTTAGGGATATTGTTAGGGGTTAGGGGTTATGGTTTGGGTAAGGGTTGGGGTTATGGTTGGGGTTATGGTTGGGGTTATGGTTGGGGTTATGGTTGGGGTTATGGTTGGGGTTATGGTTGGGGTTATGGTTGGGGTTATGGTTATGGTTGGGGTTATTGTTGGGGTTATGGTTGGGGTTATGGTTGGGGTTATGGTTGGGGTTATGGCTATGGTTGGGGTTATGGTTTTGGTTGGGGTTATGGTTATGCTTGGGAATATGGTTATGGTTGGGGTTATGGTTTGGGTTAGGGTTATGATTTGGGTTAGGGTTATGGTTTGGGTTATGGTTTGGGTTATGGTTTGGGTTATGGTTTGGGTTATGGTTTGGGTTCGGGTTATGGTTTGGGTTAGGGTTATGGTTTGGGTTATGGTTATGGTTGGGGTTATGGTTTAGGTTAGGGTTATTGTTAGGGGTTGGGGTTATGGTTTGGGTTAGGGTTATTGTTAGGGGTTATGGTTTGGGTTATGGTTATGGTTGGGGTTATGGTTATGGTTTGGGTTAGGTTTTGGGTTAGGTTTTGGGTTAGGTTTTGGGTTAGGTTTTGGGTTAGGTTTTGGGTTAGGTTTTGGGTTAGGGTTCTTGTTAGGGGTTGGGGTTATGGTTTGGGTTAGGGTTATTGTTAGGGGTTAGGGGTTATGGTTTGGGTTATGGTAATGGTTGGGGTTATGGTTTAGGTTAGGGTTATTGTTAGGGGTTGGGGTTTATGGTTTGGGTTAGGGTTATTATTAGGGGTTATGGTTTGGGTTGTTATGGTTTGGGTTAGGGATATTGTTAGGGGTTAGGGGTTATGGTTTGGGTTATGGTTATTGTTGGGGTTATGGTTATGGATGGGATAATGGTTTGGGTTAGGGTTATTGTTAGGGGTTATGGTGATGGTTTGGTTTATGGTTATGGTTGGGGTTATGGTTAGGGTTATGGTTAGGGTTATGGTTTAGGTTAGGTTTATTGTTAGGGGTTGGGGTTATGGTTTGGGTTAGGGTTATTGTTAGGCGTTGGGGTTATGGTTTGGGTTAGGGTTATGGTTTGGGTTAGGGTTATTGTTAGGCGTTGGGGTAATAGTTTGTGTTAGGGTTATTGTTAGGGTTTAGGGGTTATGGTTTGGTTTACGGTTATGGTTAAGGTTATGGTTGGGGTTATGGTTTGAGTTAGCTTTATTTTTAGGGGTTAGGGGTTATGGTATGGGTTATGGTTATTGTTGGGGTTATGGTTATGGATGGGATAATGGTTTGGGTTAGGGTTATTGTTAGGGGTTGGGGTAATAGTTTGTGTTAGGGTTATTGTTAGGGTTTAGGGGTTATGGTTTTGTTTACGGTTATGGTTAAGGTTATGGTTGGGGTTATGGTTTGGGTTAGCGTTATTTTTAGGGGTTAGGGGTTATGGTTTGGGTTATGGTTATTGTTGGGGTTACTGTTATGGATGGGATTATGGTTTGGGTTAGGGTTATTGTTAGGGGTTGGGGTAATAGTTTGTGTTAGGGTTATTTTTAGGGTTTAGGCGTTATGGTTTGGTTTACGGTTATGATTAAGGTCATGGTTGGGGTTATGGTTGGGGTTATGGTTTGGGTTAGCGTTATTTTTAGGATTTAGGGGTTGTGGTTTGGGTTATAGTTATTGTTGGGGTTATGGTTATGGATGGGATTATGGTTTGGGTTAGGGTTATTGTTGGGGGTTGGGTGTTATGGTTTGGGTTATGGTTAGGGTTATGGTTATGGTTGGGGTTATGGTTGGGGTTATGGTTGGGGTTATGGTTGGGGTTATGGTTGGGGTTATGGTTGGGGTTATGGTTGGGGTTATGGTTGGGGTTATGGTTGGGGTTATGGTTGGGGTTAGGGTTGGGGTTATGGTTGGGGTTATGGTTGGGGTTATGGTTGGGGTTATGGTTGCGGTTATCGCTATGGTTGGGAATATGGTTTTGGTTGGGGTTATGGTTATGGTTGGGAATCTGGTTATGGTTGGGGTTATGGTTAGGGTTATGGTTATGGTTGGGGTTTATGGCTATGGTTGGGAATATGGTTTGGGTTAGGGTTTTTGTTAGGGGTTTTGGTTAGGGTTATTGTTAGAAGTTAGGGGTTATGGTTTGGGTTATGGTTGGGGTTATGGTTTAGGTTAGGGTTATTGTTAGGGGTTGGGGTTATGGTTTGGGTTAGGGTTATTTTAAGGGATTAGGGGTTATGGTTTGGGTTTTGTTTATGGTTGGGGTTATGGTTTGGGTTAGGGTTATTGTTAGGGGTTGGGGTTATGGTTTGGGTTATGGTCGGGGTTATGGTCGGGGTTATGGTTGGGGTTATGGTTGGGGTTATGGTTGGGGTTATGGTTGGAGTTATGGTTGGGGTTATGGTTAGGGTTATGGTTGGAGTTATGGTTGGGGTTATGGTTAGGGTTATGGTTAGGGTTGGGGTTATGGTTGGGGTTATGGCTATGGTTGGGAATATGGTTTTGGTTGGGGTTATGTTTATGGTCGGGAATCTGGTTGTGGTTGGGGTTATGGTTTAGATTAGGGTTATTGTTAGGGGTTGGGGTTGTGGTTTGGGTTAGGAATATTGTAAAGGATAAGGGGTTATGGTTTAGGTTATGGTTTGGGTTATGGTTTGGGTTATGGTTTGGGTTATGGTTTGGGTTATGGTTTGGGTTAGCGTTATTGTTAGGGGTTGGGGTTATGGTTTTGGTTAGGGTTATTGCTAGGGGTTATGTTTTGGGTTATGGTTATGGTTATGGGTTGGGTTAGGGTTATTGTTTGTGGTTGGGGTTATGGTTTGGGTTAGGGTTATTGTTAGGGGTTATGGTTTGGGTTAGGGTTATTGTTAGGGGTTGGGGTTATGGTTTGGGTTATGGTTTGGGTTATGGTTTGGGTTATGGTTTGGGTTATGGTTTGGGTTATGGTTTGGGTTATGGTTTGGGTTATGGTTTGGGTTATGGTTTGGGTTATGGTTATTGTTAGGGGTTGGGGTTATGGTTTGGGTTAGGGTTATTGCTAGGGGTTATGGTTACTGTTAGGGTTATGGTTATGGTTTGGGTTAGAGTTATTGTTAGGGGTTGGGGTTATGGTTTGGGTTAGGGTTATTGTTAGGGGTTATGGTGATGGTTTGGGTTATGGTGATGGTTTGGTTTATGGTTATGGTTGGGGTTAGGGTTATGGTTTAGGTTAGGTTTATTGTTAGGGGTTGGGGTTATGGTTTTGGTTAGGGTTATTGCTAGGGGTTATGTTTTGGGTTATGGTTATGGTTATGGGTTGGGTTAGGGTTATTGTTTGTGGTTGGGGTTATGGTTTGGGTTAGGGTTATTATTAGGGGTTATGGTTTGGGTTATGGTTATGGTTTGGGTTAGGGTTATTGTTAGGGGTTGGGGTTATGGTTTGGGTTATGGTTTGGGTTATGGTTTGGGTTATGGTTTGGGTTATGGTTTGGGTTATGGTTTGGGTTATGGTTTGGGTTATGGTTTGGGTTATGGTTTGGGTTATGGTTTGGGTTATGGTTTGGGTTATGGTTTGGGTTATGGTTATTGTTAGGGGTTGGGGTTATGGTTTGGGTTAGGGTTATTGCTAGGGGTTATGGTTACTGTTAGGGTTATGGTTATGGTTTGGGTTAGAGTTATTGTTAGGGGTTGGGGTTATGGTTTGGGTTAGGGTTATTGTTAGGGGTTATGGTGATGGTTTGGGTTATGGTGATAGTTTGGTTTATGGTTAGGGTTGGGGTTAGGGTTATGGTTTAGGTTAGGTTTATTGTTAGGGGTTTGGGTTATGGTTTGGGTTAAGGTTATTGTTTGGCGTTGGGGTTATGGTTTGGGTTAGGGTTATTGTTAGGCGTTGGGGTAATAGTTTGTGTTAGGGTTATTGTTAGGGTTTAGGGGTTATGGTTTGGTTTACCGTTATGGTTAAGGTTATGGTTGGGGTTATGGTTTGGGTTAGCGTTATTTTTAGGTGTTAGGGGTTATGGTTTGGGTTATGGTTATTGTTGGGGTTATGGTTATGGATGGAATTATGGTTTGGGTTAGGGTTATTGTTGGGGGTTTGGTGTTATGGTTTGGGTTATGGTTATGGTTTGGGTTATGGTTATGGTTTGGGTTATGGTTATGGTTTGGGTTATGGTTATGGTTATGGTTTGGGTTATGGTTATGGTTGGGGTTATGGTTTGGGTTAGGGTTATTGTTAGGGGTTATGGTTTGGGTTAGGGATATTGTTAGGGGTTAGGGGTTATGGTTTGGGTAAGGGTTGGGGTTATGGTTGGGGTTATGGTTGGGGTTATGGTTGGGGTAAGGGGTTGGGGTTATGGTTTGGGTTAGCGTTATTTTTAGGAGTTAGGGGTTATGGTTTGGGTTATGGTTATTGTTGGGGTTACTGTTATGGATGGGATTATGGTTTGGGTTAGGGTTATTGTTAGGGTTTAGGGGTTATGGTTTGGTTTACAGTTATGGTTAAGGTTATGGTTGGGGTTATGGTTTGGTTTACAGTTATGGTTAAGGTTATGGTTGGGGTTATGGTTTGGGTTAGGGTTATTGTTAGGGGTTGGGGTTATGGTTTGGGTTAGGGTTATTGTTAGGGGTTATGGTTTGGGTTATGGTTATGGTTGGGGTTATGGTTAGGTTTTGGGTTAGGGTTATTGTTAGGGGTTGGGGTTATGGTTTGGGTTAGGGTTATTGTTAGGGGTTAGGGGTTATGGTTTGGGTTATGGTTGGGGTTATGGTTGGGGTTATGGTTTGGGTTATGATTGGAGTTATGGTTGGGGTTATGGTTAGGGTTATGGTTAGGGTTGGGGTTATGGTTGGGGTTATGGCTATGGTTCGGAATATGGTTTTGGTTCGGGTTATGTTTATGGTTGGGAATCTGGTTATGGTTGGGGTTATGGTTTGGGTTTGGGTTATGGTTATGGTTTAGGTTAGGGTTATTGTTAGGGGTTGGGGTTATGGTTTGGGTTATGGTTTGGGTTATGGTTTGGGTTATGGTTTGGGTTATGGTTTGGGTTATGGTTTGGGTTATGGTTTGGGTTATGGTTTGGGTTATGGTTTGGGTTATGGTTTGGGTTATGGTTTGGGTTATGGTTATTGTTAGGGGTTGGGGTTATGGTTTGGGTTAGGGTTATTGCTAGGGGTTATGGTTACTGTTAGGGTTATGGTTATGGTTTGGGTTAGAGTTATTGTTAGGGGTTGGGGTTATGGTTTGGGTTAGGGTTATTGTTAGGGGTTATGGTGATGGTTTGGGTTATGGTGATGGTTTGGTTTATGGTTATGGTTGGGGTTAGGGTTATGGTTTAGGTTAGGTTTATTGTTAGGGGTTGGGGTTATGGTTTGGGTTAAGGTTATTGTTTGGCGTTGGGGTTATGGTTTGGGTTAGGGTTATTGTTAGGCGTTGGGGTAATAGTTTGTGTTAGGGTTATTGTTAGGGTTTAGGGGTTATGGTTTGGTTTACCGTTATGGTTAAGGTTATGGTTGGGGTTATGGTTTGGGTTAGCGTTATTTTTAGGTGTTAGGGGTTATGGTTTGGGTTATGGTTATTGTTGGGGTTATGGTTATGGATGGAATTATGGTTTGGGTTAGGGTTATTGTTGGGGGTTTGGTGTTATGGTTTGGGTTATGGTTATGGTTTGGGTTATGGTTATGGTTATGGTTATGGTTATGGTTATGGTCATGGTTTGGGTTATGGTTATGGTTGGGGTTATGGTTTGGGTTAGGGTTATTGTTAGGGGTTATGGTTTGGGTTAGGGATATTGTTAGGGGTTAGGGGTTATGGTTTGGGTAAGGGTTGGGGTTATGGTTGGGGTTATGGTTGGGGTTATGGCTATGGTTCGGAATATGGTTTTGGTTCGGGTTATGTTTATGGTTGGGAATCTGGTTATGGTTGGGGTTATGGTTTGGGTTTGGGTTATGGTTATGGTTTAGGTTAGGGTTATTGTTAGGGGTTGGGGTTATGGTTTGGGTTTGGGTTATGGTTTAGGTTAGGGTTATTGTTAGGGGTTGGGGTTATGGTTTGGGTTATGGTTTGGGTTATGGTTTGGGTTATGGTTTGGGTTATGGTTTGGGTTATGGTTTGGGTTATGGTTTGGGTTATGGTTTGGGTTATGGTTTGGGTTAGCGTTATTGTTAGGGGTTGGGGTTATGGTTTTGGTTAGGGTTATTGCTAGGGGTTATGTTTTGGGTTATGGTTATGGTTATGGGTTGGGTTAGGGTTATTGTTTGTGGTTGGGGTTATGGTTTGGGTTAGGGTTATTGTTAGGGGTTATGGTTTGGGTTATGGTTATGGTTTGGGTTAGGGTTATTGTTAGGGGTTGGGGTTATGGTTTGGGTTATGGTTTGGGTTATGGTTTGGGTTATGGTTTGGGTTATGGTTTGGGTTATGGTTTGGGTTATGGTTTGGGTTATGGTTTGGGTTATGGTTTGGGTTATGGTTTGGGTTATGGTTTGGGTTAGGGTTATTGTTAGGGGTTGGGGTTATGGTTTGGGTTAGGGTTATTGCTAGGGGTTATGTTTTGGGTTATGGTTATGGTTATGGGTTCGGTTAGGGTTATTGTTTGTGGTTGGGGTTATGGTTTGGGTTAGGGTTATTGTTAGGGGTTATGGTTTGGGTTATGGTTACTGTTAGGGTTATGGTTATGGTTTGGGTTAGAGTTATTGTTAGGGGTTGGGGTTATGGTTTGGGTTAGGGTTATTGTTAGGGGTTATGGTGATAGTTTGGGTTATGGTGATGGTTTGGTTTGTGGTTATGGTTGGGGTTAGGGTTATGGTTTAGGTTAGGTTTATTGTTAGGGGTTGGGGTTAAGGTTTGGGTTAAGGTTATTGTTTGGCGTTGGGGTTATGGTTTGGGTTAGGGTTATTGTTAGGCGTTGGGGTAATAGTTTGTGTTAGGGTTATTGTTAGGGTTTAGGGGTTATGGTTTGGTTTACGGTTATGGTTAAGGTTATGGTTGGGGTTATGGTTTGGGTTAGCGTTATTTTTAGGTGTTAGGGGTTATGGTTTGGGTTATGGTTATTGTTGGGGTTATGGTTATGGATGGGATTATGGTTTGGGTTAGGGTTATTGTTGGGGGTTGGGTGTTATGGTTTGGGTTATGGTTATGGTTTGGGTTATGGTTATGGTTGGGGTTATGGTTTGGGTTAGGGTTATTGTTAGGGGTTATGGTTTGGGTTAGGGATATTGTTAGGGGTTAGGGGTTATGGTTTGGGTAAGGGTTGGGGTTATGGTTGGGGTTATGGTTGGGGTTATGGTTGGGGTTATGGTTGGGGTTATGGTTGGGGTTATGGTTGGGGTTATGGTTGGGGTTATGGTTGGGGTTATGGTTGGGGTTATGGTTGGGGTTATGGTTGGGGTTATGGTTGGGGTTATGGTTATGGTTGGGGTTATTGTTGGGGTTATGGTTGGGGTTATGGCTATGGTTGGGGTTATGGTTTTGGTTGGGGTTATGGTTATGGTTGGGAATATGGTTATGGTTGGGGTTATGGTTTGGGTTAGGGTTATGGTTTGGGTTAGGGTTATGGTTTGGGTTATGGTTTGGGTTATGGTTTGGGTTCGGGTTATGGTTTGGGTTAGGGTTATGGTTTGGGTTATGGTTATGGTTTGGGTTAGGGTTATGGTTTGGGTTATGGTTTGGGTTATGGTTTGGGTTCGGGTTATGGTTTGGGTTAGGGTTATGGTTTGGGTTATGGTTATGGTTGGGGTTATGGTTTAGTTTAGGGTTATTGTTAGGGGTTGGGGTTATGGTTTGGGTTAGGGTTATTGTTAGGGGTTATGGTTTGGGTTATGGTTATGGTTGGGGTTATGGTTATGGTTTGGGTTAGGTTTTGGGTTAGGTTTTGGGTTAGGTTTTGGGTTAGGTTTTGGGTTAGGTTTTGGGTTAGGTTTTGGGTTAGGTTTTGGGTTAGGTTTTGGGTTAGGTTTTGGGTTAGGTTTTGGGTTAGGTTTTGGGTTAGGTTTTGGGTTAGGGTTCTTGTTAGGGGTTGGGGTTATGGTTTGGGTTAGGGTTATTGTTAGGGGTTAGGGGTTATGGTTTGGGTTATGGTAATGTTTGGGGTTATGGTTTAGGTTAGGGTTATTGTTAGGGGTTGGGGTTTATGGTTTGGGTTAGGGTTATTATTAGGGGTTATGGTTTGGGTTGTTATGGTTTGGGTTAGGGATATTGTTAGGGGTTAGGGGTTATGGTTTGGGTTATGGTTATTGTTGGGGTTATGGTTATGGATGGGATAATGGTTTGGGTTAGGGTTATTGTTAGGGGTTATGGTGATGGTTTGGGTTATGGTGATGGTTTGGTTTATGGTTATGGTTGGGGTTATGGTTAGGGTTATGGTTAGGGTTATGGTTAGGGTTATGGTTTAGGTTAGGTTTATTGTTAGGGGTTGGGGTTATGGTTTGGGTTAGGGTTATTGTTAGGCGTTGGGGTTATGGTTTGGGTTAGGGTTATGGTTTGGGTTAGGGTTATTGTTAGGCGTTGGGGTAATAGTTTGTGTTAGGGTTATTGTTAGGGTTTAGGGGTTATGGTTTGGTTTACGGTTATGGTTAAGGTTATGGTTGGGGTTATGGTTTGAGTTAGCGTTATTTTTAGGGGTTAGGGGTTATGGTTTGGGTTAGGGTTATTGTTAGGGGTTATGGTGATGGTTTGGGTTATGGTGATAGTTTGGTTTATGGTTAGGGTTGGGGTTAGGGTTATGGTTTAGGTTAGGTTTATTGTTAGGGGTTTGGGTTATGGTTTGGGTTAAGGTTATTGTTTGGCGTTGGGGTTATGGTTTGGGTTAGGGTTATTGTTAGGCGTTGGGGTAATAGTTTGTGTTAGGGTTATTGTTAGGGTTTAGGGGTTATGGTTTGGTTTACCGTTATGGTTAAGGTTATGGTTGGGGTTATGGTTTGGGTTAGCGTTATTTTTAGGTGTTAGGGGTTATGGTTTGGGTTATGGTTATTGTTGGGGTTATGGTTATGGATGGAATTATGGTTTGGGTTAGGGTTATTGTTGGGGGTTTGGTGTTATGGTTTGGGTTATGGTTATGGTTTGGGTTATGGTTATGGTTTGGGTTATGGTTATGGTTTGGGTTATGGTTATGGTTATGGTTTGGGTTATGGTTATGGTTGGGGTTATGGTTTGGGTTAGGGTTATTGTTAGGGGTTATGGTTTGGGTTAGGGATATTGTTAGGGGTTAGGGGTTATGGTTTGGGTAAGGGTTGGGGTTATGGTTGGGGTTATGGTTGGGGTTATGGTTGGGGTAAGGGGTTGGGGTTATGGTTTGGGTTAGCGTTATTTTTAGGAGTTAGGGGTTATGGTTTGGGTTATGGTTATTGTTGGGGTTACTGTTATGGATGGGATTATGGTTTGGGTTAGGGTTATTGTTAGGGTTTAGGGGTTATGGTTTGGTTTACAGTTATGGTTAAGGTTATGGTTGGGGTTATGGTTTGGTTTACAGTTATGGTTAAGGTTATGGTTGGGGTTATGGTTTGGGTTAGGGTTATTGTTAGGGGTTGGGGTTATGGTTTGGGTTAGGGTTATTGTTAGGGGTTATGGTTTGGGTTATGGTTATGGTTGGGGTTATGGTTAGGTTTTGGGTTAGGGTTATTGTTAGGGGTTGGGGTTATGGTTTGGGTTAGGGTTATTGTTAGGGGTTAGGGGTTATGGTTTGGGTTATGGTTGGGGTTATGGTTGGGGTTATGGTTTGGGTTATGATTGGAGTTATGGTTGGGGTTATGGTTAGGGTTATGGTTAGGGTTGGGGTTATGGTTGGGGTTATGGCTATGGTTCGGAATATGGTTTTGGTTCGGGTTATGTTTATGGTTGGGAATCTGGTTATGGTTGGGGTTATGGTTTGGGTTTGGGTTATGGTTATGGTTTAGGTTAGGGTTATTGTTAGGGGTTGGGGTTATGGTTTGGGTTATGGTTTGGGTTATGGTTTGGGTTATGGTTTGGGTTATGGTTTGGGTTATGGTTTGGGTTATGGTTTGGGTTATGGTTTGGGTTATGGTTTGGGTTATGGTTTGGGTTATGGTTTGGGTTATGGTTTGGGTTATGGTTTGGGTTATGGTTTGGGTTATGGTTATTGTTAGGGGTTGGGGTTATGGTTTGGGTTAGGGTTATTGCTAGGGGTTATGGTTACTGTTAGGGTTATGGTTATGGTTTGGGTTCGAGTTATTGTTAGGGGTTGGGGTTATGGTTTGGGTTAGGGTTATTGTTAGGGGTTATGGTGATGGTTTGGGTTATGGTGATGGTTTGGTTTATGGTTATGGTTGGGGTTAGGGTTATGGTTTAGGTTAGGTTTATTGTTAGGGGTTGGGGTTATGGTTTTGGTTAGGGTTATTGCTAGGGGTTATGTTTTGGGTTATGGTTATGGTTATGGGTTGGGTTAGGGTTATTGTTTGTGGTTGGGGTTATGGTTTGGGTTAGGGTTATTGTTAGGGGTTATGGTTTGGGTTATGGTTATGGTTTGGGTTAGGGTTATTGTTAGGGGTTGGGGTTATGGTTTGGGTTATTGTTTGGGTTATGGTTTGGGTTATGGTTTGGGTTATGGTTTGGGTTATGGTTTAAGTTATGGTTTGGGTTATGGTTTGGGTTATGGTTTGGGTTATGGTTTGGGTTATGGTTTGGGTTATGGTTTGGGTTATGGTTTGGGTTATGGTTTGGGTTATGGTTTGGGTTATGGTTTGGGTTATGGTTTGGGTTATGGTTTGGGTTATGGTTTGGGTTATGGTTATTGTTAGGGGTTGGGGTTATGGTTTGGGTTAGGGTTATTGCTAGGGGTTATGGTTACTGTTAGGGTTATGGTTATGGTTTGGGTTAGAGTTATTGTTAGGGGTTGGGGTTATGGTTTGGGTTAGGGTTATTGTTAGGGGTTATGGTGATGGTTTGGGTTATGGTGATGGTTTGGTTTATGGTTATGGTTGGGGTTAGGGTTATGGTTTAGGTTAGGTTTATTGTTAGGGGTTGGGGTTATGGTTTGGGTTAAGGTTATTGTTTGGCGTTGGGGTTATGGTTTGGGTTAGGGTTATTGTTAGGCGTTGGGGTAATAGTTTGTGTTAGGGTTATTGTTAGGGTTTAGGGGTTATGGTTTGGTTTACCGTTATGGTTAAGGTTATGGTTGGGGTTATGGTTTGGGTTAGCGTTATTTTTAGGTGTTAGGGGTTATGGTTTGGGTTATGGTAATTGTTGGGGTTATGGTTATGGATGGAATTATGGTTTGGGTTAGGGTTATTGTTGGGGGTTTGGTGTTATGGTTTGGGTTATGGTTATGGTTTGGGTTATGGTTATGGTTATGGTCATGGTTTGGGTTATGGTTATGGTTGGGGTTATGGTTTGGGTTAGGGTTATTGTTAGGGGTTATGGTTTGGGTTAGGGATATTGTTAGGGGTTAGGGGTTATGGTTTGGGTAAGGGTTGGGGTTATGGTTGGGGTTATGGTTGGGGTTATGGCTATGGTTCGGAATATGGTTTTGGTTCGGGTTATGTTTATGGTTGGGAATCTGGTTATGGTTGGGGTTATGGTTTGGGTTTGGGTTATGGTTATGGTTTAGGTTAGGGTTATTGTTAGGGGTTGGGGTTATGGTTTGGGTTTGGGTTATGGTTTAGGTTAGGGTTATTGTTAGGGGTTGGGGTTATGGTTTGGGTTATGGTTTGGGTTATGGTTTGGGTTATGGTTTGGGTTATGGTTTGGGTTATGGTTTGGGTTATGGTTTGGGTTATGGTTTGGGTTAGCGTTATTGTTAGGGGTTGGGGTTATGGTTTTGGTTAGGGTTATTGCTAGGGGTTATGTTTTGGGTTATGGTTATGGTTATGGGTTGGGTTAGGGTTATTGTTTGTGGTTGGGGTTATGGTTTGGGTTAGGGTTATTGTTAGGGGTTATGGTTTGGGTTATGGTTATGGTTTGGGTTAGGGTTATTGTTAGGGGTTGGGGTTATGGTTTGGGTTATGGTTTGGGTTATGGTTTGGGTTATGGTTTGGGTTATGGTTTGGGTTATGGTTTGGGTTATGGTTTGGGTTATGGTTTGGGTTATGGTTTGGGTTATGGTTTGGGTTATGGTTTGGGTTATGGTTTGGGTTATGGTTTGGGTTATGGTTTGGGTTATGGTTTGGGTTATGGTTTGGGTTATGGTTTGGGTTAGGGTTATTGTTAGGGGTTGGGGTTATGGTTTGGGTTAGGGTTATTGCTAGGGGTTATGTTTTGGGTTATGGTTATGGTTATGGGTTCGGTTAGGGTTATTGTTTGTGGTTGGGGTTATGGTTTGGGTTAGGGTTATTGTTAGGGGTTATGGTTTGGGTTATGGTTACTGTTAGGGTTATGGTTATGGTTTGGGTTAGAGTTATTGTTAGGGGTTGGGGTTATGGTTTGGGTTAGGGTTATTGTTAGGGGTTATGGTGATAGTTTGGGTTATGGTGATGGTTTGGTTTGTGGTTATGGTTGGGGTTAGGGTTATGGTTTAGGTTAGGTTTATTGTTAGGGGTTGGGGTTAAGGTTTGGGTTAAGGTTATTGTTTGGCGTTGGGGTTATGGTTTGGGTTAGGGTTATTGTTAGGCGTTGGGGTAATAGTTTGTGTTAGGGTTATTGTTAGGGTTTAGGGGTTATGGTTTGGTTTACGGTTATGGTTAAGGTTATGGTTGGGGTTATGGTTTGGGTTAGCGTTATTTTTAGGTGTTAGGGGTTATGGTTTGGGTTATGGTTATTGTTGGGGTTATGGTTATGGATGGGATTATGGTTTGGGTTAGGGTTATTGTTGGGGGTTGGGTGTTATGGTTTGGGTTATGGTTATGGTTTGGGTTATGGTTATGGTTTGGGTTATGGTTATGGTTTGGGTTATGGTTATGGTTGGGGTTATGGTTTGGGTTAGGGTTATTGTTAGGGGTTATGGTTTGGGTTAGGGATATTGTTAGGGGTTAGGGGTTATGGTTTGGGTAAGGGTTGGGGTTATGGTTGGGGTTATGGTTGGGGTTATGGTTGGGGTTATGGTTGGGGTTATGGTTGGGGTTATGGTTGGGGTTATGGTTGGGGTTATGGTTATGGTTGGGGTTATTGTTGGGGTTATGGTTGGGGTTATGGTTGGGGTTATGGTTGGGGTTATGGCTATGGTTGGGGTTATGGTTTTGGTTGGGGTTATGGTTATGCTTGGGAATATGGTTATGGTTGGGGTTATGGTTTGGGTTAGGGTTATGATTTGGGTTAGGGTTATGGTTTGGGTTATGGTTTGGGTTATGGTTTGGGTTATGGTTTGGGTTATGGTTTGGGTTATGGTTTGGGTTCGGGTTATGGTTTGGGTTAGGGTTATGGTTTGGGTTATGGTTATGGTTGGGGTTATGGTTTAGGTTAGGGTTATTGTTAGGGGTTGGGGTTATGGTTTGGGTTAGGGTTATTGTTAGGGGTTATGGTTTGGGTTATGGTTATGGTTGGGGTTATGGTTATGGTTTGGGTTAGGTTTTGGGTTAGGTTTTGGGTTAGGTTTTGGGTTAGGTTTTGGGTTAGGTTTTGGGTTAGGTTTTGGGTTAGGGTTCTTGTTAGGGGTTGGGGTTATGGTTTGGGTTAGGGTTATTGTTAGGGGTTAGGGGTTATGGTTTGGGTTATGGTAATGGTTGGGGTTATGGTTTAGGTTAGGGTTATTGTTAGGGGTTGGGGTTTATGGTTTGGGTTAGGGTTATTATTAGGGGTTATGGTTTGGGTTGTTATGGTTTGGGTTAGGGATATTGTTAGGGGTTAGGGGTTATGGTTTGGGTTATGGTTATTGTTGGGGTTATGGTTATGGATGGGATAATGGTTTGGGTTAGGGTTATTGTTAGGGGTTATGGTGATGGTTTGGTTTATGGTTATGGTTGGGGTTATGGTTAGGGTTATGGTTAGGGTTATGGTTTAGGTTAGGTTTATTGTTAGGGGTTGGGGTTATGGTTTGGGTTAGGGTTATTGTTAGGCGTTGGGGTTATGGTTTGGGTTAGGGTTATGGTTTGGGTTAGGGTTATTGTTAGGCGTTGGGGTAATAGTTTGTGTTAGGGTTATTGTTAGGGTTTAGGGGTTATGGTTTGGTTTACGGTTATGGTTAAGGTTATGGTTGGGGTTATGGTTTGAGTTAGCTTTATTTTTAGGGGTTAGGGGTTATGGTATGGGTTATGGTTATTGTTGGGGTTATGGTTATGGATGGGATAATGGTTTGGGTTAGGGTTATTGTTAGGGGTTGGGGTAATAGTTTGTGTTAGGGTTATTGTTAGGGTTTAGGGGTTATGGTTTTGTTTACGGTTATGGTTAAGGTTATGGTTGGGGTTATGGTTTGGGTTAGCGTTATTTTTAGGGGTTAGGGGTTATGGTTTGGGTTATGGTTATTGTTGGGGTTACTGTTATGGATGGGATTATGGTTTGGGTTAGGGTTATTGTTAGGGGTTGGGGTAATAGTTTGTGTTAGGGTTATTTTTAGGGTTTAGGCGTTATGGTTTGGTTTACGGTTATGATTAAGGTCATGGTTGGGGTTATGGTTGGGGTTATGGTTTGGGTTAGCGTTATTTTTAGGATTTAGGGGTTGTGGTTTGGGTTATAGTTATTGTTGGGGTTATGGTTATGGATGGGATTATGGTTTGGGTTAGGGTTATTGTTGGGGGTTGGGTGTTATGGTTTGGGTTATGGTTAGGGTTATGGTTATGGTTGGGGTTATGGTTGGGGTTATGGTTGGGGTTATGGTTGGGGTTATGGTTGGGGTTATGGTTGGGGTTATGGTTGGGGTTATGGTTGGGGTTATGGTTGGGGTTATGGTTGGGGTTAGGGTTGGGGTTATGGTTGGGGTTATGGTTGGGGTTATGGTTGGGGTTATGGTTGCGGTTATCGCTATGGTTGGGAATATGGTTTTGGTTGGGGTTATGGTTATGGTTGGGAATCTGGTTATGGTTGGGGTTATGGTTAGGGTTATGGTTATGGTTGGGGTTTATGGCTATGGTTGGGAATATGGTTTGGGTTAGGGTTTTTGTTAGGGGTTTTGGTTAGGGTTATTGTTAGAAGTTAGGGGTTATGGTTTGGGTTATGGTTGGGGTTATGGTTTAGGTTAGGGTTATTGTTAGGGGTTGGGGTTATGGTTTGGGTTAGGGTTATTTTAAGGGATTAGGGGTTATGGTTTGGGTTTTGTTTATGGTTGGGGTTATGGTTTGGGTTAGGGTTATTGTTAGGGGTTGGGGTTATGGTTTGGGTTATGGTCGGGGTTATGGTCGGGGTTATGGTTGGGGTTATGGTTGGGGTTATGGTTGGGGTTATGGTTGGAGTTATGGTTGGGGTTATGGTTAGGGTTATGGTTGGAGTTATGGTTGGGGTTATGGTTAGGGTTATGGTTAGGGTTGGGGTTATGGTTGGGGTTATGGCTATGGTTGGGAATATGGTTTTGGTTGGGGTTATGTTTATGGTCGGGAATCTGGTTGTGGTTGGGGTTATGGTTTAGATTAGGGTTATTGTTAGGGGTTGGGGTTGTGGTTTGGGTTAGGAATATTGTAAAGGATAAGGGGTTATGGTTTAGGTTATGGTTTGGGTTATGGTTTGGGTTATGGTTTGGGTTATGGTTTGGGTTATGGTTTGGGTTAGCGTTATTGTTAGGGGTTGGGGTTATGGTTTTGGTTAGGGTTATTGCTAGGGGTTATGTTTTGGGTTATGGTTATGGTTATGGGTTGGGTTAGGGTTATTGTTTGTGGTTGGGGTTATGGTTTGGGTTAGGGTTATTGTTAGGGGTTATGGTTTGGGTTAGGGTTATTGTTAGGGGTTGGGGTTATGGTTTGGGTTATGGTTTGGGTTATGGTTTGGGTTATGGTTTGGGTTATGGTTTGGGTTATGGTTTGGGTTATGGTTTGGGTTATGGTTTGGGTTATGGTTTGGGTTATGGTTATTGTTAGGGGTTGGGGTTATGGTTTGGGTTAGGGTTATTGCTAGGGGTTATGGTTACTGTTAGGGTTATGGTTATGGTTTGGGTTAGAGTTATTGTTAGGGGTTGGGGTTATGGTTTGGGTTAGGGTTATTGTTAGGGGTTATGGTGATGGTTTGGGTTATGGTGATGGTTTGGTTTATGGTTATGGTTGGGGTTAGGGTTATGGTTTAGGTTAGGTTTATTGTTAGGGGTTGGGGTTATGGTTTTGGTTAGGGTTATTGCTAGGGGTTATGTTTTGGGTTATGGTTATGGTTATGGGTTGGGTTAGGGTTATTGTTTGTGGTTGGGGTTATGGTTTGGGTTAGGGTTATTATTAGGGGTTATGGTTTGGGTTATGGTTATGGTTTGGGTTAGGGTTATTGTTAGGGGTTGGGGTTATGGTTTGGGTTATGGTTTGGGTTATGGTTTGGGTTATGGTTTGGGTTATGGTTTGGGTTATGGTTTGGGTTATGGTTTGGGTTATGGTTTGGGTTATGGTTTGGGTTATGGTTTGGGTTATGGTTTGGGTTATGGTTTGGGTTATGGTTATTGTTAGGGGTTGGGGTTATGGTTTGGGTTAGGGTTATTGCTAGGGGTTATGGTTACTGTTAGGGTTATGGTTATGGTTTGGGTTAGAGTTATTGTTAGGGGTTGGGGTTATGGTTTGGGTTAGGGTTATTGTTAGGGGTTATGGTGATGGTTTGGGTTATGGTGATAGTTTGGTTTATGGTTAGGGTTGGGGTTAGGGTTATGGTTTAGGTTAGGTTTATTGTTAGGGGTTTGGGTTATGGTTTGGGTTAAGGTTATTGTTTGGCGTTGGGGTTATGGTTTGGGTTAGGGTTATTGTTAGGCGTTGGGGTAATAGTTTGTGTTAGGGTTATTGTTAGGGTTTAGGGGTTATGGTTTGGTTTACCGTTATGGTTAAGGTTATGGTTGGGGTTATGGTTTGGGTTAGCGTTATTTTTAGGTGTTAGGGGTTATGGTTTGGGTTATGGTTATTGTTGGGGTTATGGTTATGGATGGAATTATGGTTTGGGTTAGGGTTATTGTTGGGGGTTTGGTGTTATGGTTTGGGTTATGGTTATGGTTTGGGTTATGGTTATGGTTTGGGTTATGGTTATGGTTTGGGTTATGGTTATGGTTATGGTTTGGGTTATGGTTATGGTTGGGGTTATGGTTTGGGTTAGGGTTATTGTTAGGGGTTATGGTTTGGGTTAGGGATATTGTTAGGGGTTAGGGGTTATGGTTTGGGTAAGGGTTGGGGTTATGGTTGGGGTTATGGTTGGGGTTATGGTTGGGGTAAGGGGTTGGGGTTATGGTTTGGGTTAGCGTTATTTTTAGGAGTTAGGGGTTATGGTTTGGGTTATGGTTATTGTTGGGGTTACTGTTATGGATGGGATTATGGTTTGGGTTAGGGTTATTGTTAGGGTTTAGGGGTTATGGTTTGGTTTACAGTTATGGTTAAGGTTATGGTTGGGGTTATGGTTTGGTTTACAGTTATGGTTAAGGTTATGGTTGGGGTTATGGTTTGGGTTAGGGTTATTGTTAGGGGTTGGGGTTATGGTTTGGGTTAGGGTTATTGTTAGGGGTTATGGTTTGGGTTATGGTTATGGTTGGGGTTATGGTTAGGTTTTGGGTTAGGGTTATTGTTAGGGGTTGGGGTTATGGTTTGGGTTAGGGTTATTGTTAGGGGTTAGGGGTTATGGTTTGGGTTATGGTTGGGGTTATGGTTGGGGTTATGGTTTGGGTTATGATTGGAGTTATGGTTGGGGTTATGGTTAGGGTTATGGTTAGGGTTGGGGTTATGGTTGGGGTTATGGCTATGGTTCGGAATATGGTTTTGGTTCGGGTTATGTTTATGGTTGGGAATCTGGTTATGGTTGGGGTTATGGTTTGGGTTTGGGTTATGGTTATGGTTTAGGTTAGGGTTATTGTTAGGGGTTGGGGTTATGGTTTGGGTTATGGTTTGGGTTATGGTTTGGGTTATGGTTTGGGTTATGGTTTGGGTTATGGTTTGGGTTATGGTTTGGGTTATGGTTTGGGTTATGGTTTGGGTTATGGTTTGGGTTATGGTTTGGGTTATGGTTATTGTTAGGGGTTGGGGTTATGGTTTGGGTTAGGGTTATTGCTAGGGGTTATGGTTACTGTTAGGGTTATGGTTATGGTTTGGGTTCGAGTTATTGTTAGGGGTTGGGGTTATGGTTTGGGTTAGGGTTATTGTTAGGGGTTATGGTGATGGTTTGGGTTATGGTGATGGTTTGGTTTATGGTTATGGTTGGGGTTAGGGTTATGGTTTAGGTTAGGTTTATTGTTAGGGGTTGGGGTTATGGTTTTGGTTAGGGTTATTGCTAGGGGTTATGTTTTGGGTTATGGTTATGGTTATGGGTTGGGTTAGGGTTATTGTTTGTGGTTGGGGTTATGGTTTGGGTTAGGGTTATTGTTAGGGGTTATGGTTTGGGTTATGGTTATGGTTTGGGTTAGGGTTATTGTTAGGGGTTGGGGTTATGGTTTGGGTTATTGTTTGGGTTATGGTTTGGGTTATGGTTTGGGTTATGGTTTGGGTTATGGTTTGGGTTATGGTTTGGGTTATGGTTTGGGTTATGGTTTGGGTTATGGTTTGGGTTATGGTTTGGGTTATGGTTTGGGTTATGGTTTGGGTTATGGTTTGGGTTATGGTTTGGGTTATGGTTTGGGTTATGGTTTGGGTTATGGTTTGGGTTATGGTTTGGGTTATGGTTATTGTTAGGGGTTGGGGTTATGGTTTGGGTTAGGGTTATTGCTAGGGGTTATGGTTACTGTTAGGGTTATGGTTATGGTTTGGGTTAGAGTTATTGTTAGGGGTTGGGGTTATGGTTTGGGTTAGGGTTATTGTTAGGGGTTATGGTGATGGTTTGGGTTATGGTGATGGTTTGGTTTATGGTTATGGTTGGGGTTAGGGTTATGGTTTAGGTTAGGTTTATTGTTAGGGGTTGGGGTTATGGTTTGGGTTAAGGTTATTGTTTGGCGTTGGGGTTATGGTTTTGGTTAGGGTTATTGTTAGGCGTTGGGGTAATAGTTTGTGTTAGGGTTATTGTTAGGGTTTAGGGGTTATGGTTTGGTTTACCGTTATGGTTAAGGTTATGGTTGGGGTTATGGTTTGGGTTAGCGTTATTTTTAGGTGTTAGGGGTTATGGTTTGGGTTATGGTAATTGTTGGGGTTATGGTTATGGATGGAATTATGGTTTGGGTTAGGGTTATTGTTGGGGGTTTGGTGTTATGGTTTGGGTTATGGTTATGGTTTAGGTTATGGTTATGGTTATGGTTATGGTCATGGTTTGGGTTATGGTTATGGTTGGGGTTATGGTTTGGGTTAGGGTTATTGTTAGGGGTTATGGTTTGGGTTAGGGATATTGTTAGGGGTTAGGGGTTATGGTTTGGGTAAGGGTTGGGGTTATGGTTGGGGTTATGGTTGGGGTTATGGCTATGGTTCGGAATATGGTTTTGGTTCGGGTTATGTTTATGGTTGGGAATCTGGTTATGGTTGGGGTTATGGTTTGGGTTTGGGTTATGGTTATGGTTTAGGTTAGGGTTATTGTTAGGGGTTGGGGTTATGGTTTGGGTTTGGGTTATGGTTTAGGTTAGGGTTATTGTTAGGGGTTGGGGTTATGGTTTGGGTTATGGTTTGGGTTATGGTTTGGGTTATGGTTTGGGTTATGGTTTGGGTTATGGTTTGGGTTATGGTTTGGGTTATGGTTTGGGTTAGCGTTATTGTTAGGGGTTGGGGTTATGGTTTTGGTTAGGGTTATTGCTAGGGGTTATGTTTTGGGTTATGGTTATGGTTATGGGTTGGGTTAGGGTTATTGTTTGTGGTTGGGGTTATGGTTTGGGTTAGGGTTATTGTTAGGGGTTATGGTTTGGGTTATGGTTATGGTTTGGGTTAGGGTTATTGTTAGGGGTTGGGGTTATGGTTTGGGTTATGGTTTGGGTTATGGTTTGGGTTATGGTTTGGGTTATGGTTTGGGTTATGGTTTGGGTTATGGTTTGGGTTATGGTTTGGGTTATGGTTTGGGTTATGGTTTGGGTTATGGTTTGGGTTATGGTTTGGGTTATGGTTTGGGTTATGGTTTGGGTTATGGTTTGGGTTATGGTTTGGGTTAGGGTTATTGTTAGGGGTTGGGGTTATGGTTTGGGTTAGGGTTATTGCTAGGGGTTATGTTTTGGGTTATGGTTATGGTTATGGGTTCGGTTAGGGTTATTGTTTGTGGTTGGGGTTATGGTTTGGGTTAGGGTTATTGTTAGGGGTTATGGTTTGGGTTATGGTTACTGTTAGGGTTATGGTTATGGTTTGGGTTAGAGTTATTGTTAGGGGTTGGGGTTATGGTTTGGGTTAGGGTTATTGTTAGGGGTTATGGTGATAGTTTGGGTTATGGTGATGGTTTGGTTTGTGGTTATGGTTGGGGTTAGGGTTATGGTTTAGGTTAGGTTTATTGTTAGGGGTTGGGGTTAAGGTTTGGGTTAAGGTTATTGTTTGGCGTTGGGGTTATGGTTTGGGTTAGGGTTATTGTTAGGCGTTGGGGTAATAGTTTGTGTTAGGGTTATTGTTAGGGTTTAGGGGTTATGGTTTGGTTTACGGTTATGGTTAAGGTTATGGTTGGGGTTATGGTTTGGGTTAGCGTTATTTTTAGGTGTTAGGGGTTATGGTTTGGGTTATGGTTATTGTTGGGGTTATGGTTATGGATGGGATTATGGTTTGGGTTAGGGTTATTGTTGGGGGTTGGGTGTTATGGTTTGGGTTATGGTTATGGTTTGGGTTATGGTTATGGTTTGGGTTATGGTTATGGTTTGGGTTATGGTTATGGTTGGGGTTATGGTTTGGGTTAGGGTTATTGTTAGGGGTTATGGTTTGGGTTAGGGATATTGTTAGGGGTTAGGGGTTATGGTTTGGGTAAGGGTTGGGGTTATGGTTGGGGTTATGGTTGGGGTTATGGTTGGGGTTATGGTTGGGGTTATGGTTGGGGTTATGGTTGGGGTTATGGTTGGGGTTATGGTTATGGTTGGGGTTATTGTTGGGGTTATGGTTGGGGTTATGGTTGGGGTTATGGTTGGGGTTATGGCTATGGTTGGGGTTATGGTTTTGGTTGGGGTTATGGTTATGCTTGGGAATATGGTTATGGTTGGGGTTATGGTTTGGGTTAGGGTTATGATTTGGGTTAGGGTTATGGTTTGGGTTATGGTTTGGGTTATGGTTTGGGTTATGGTTTGGGTTATGGTTTGGGTTATGGTTTGGGTTATGGTTTGGGTTCGGGTTATGGTTTGGGTTAGGGTTATGGTTTGGGTTATGGTTATGGTTGGGGTTATGGTTTAGGTTAGGGTTATTGTTAGGGGTTGGGGTTATGGTTTGGGTTAGGGTTATTGTTAGGGGTTATGGTTTGGGTTATGGTTATGGTTGGGGTTATGGTTATGGTTTGGGTTAGGTTTTGGGTTAGGTTTTGGGTTAGGTTTTGGGTTAGGTTTTGGGTTAGGTTTTGGGTTAGGGTTCTTGTTAGGGGTTGGGGTTATGGTTTGGGTTAGGGTTATTGTTAGGGGTTAGGGGTTATGGTTTGGGTTATGGTAATGGTTGGGGTTATGGTTTAGGTTAGGGTTATTGTTAGGGGTTGGGGTTTATGGTTTGGGTTAGGGTTATTATTAGGGGTTATGGTTTGGGTTGTTATGGTTTGGGTTAGGGATATTGTTAGGGGTTAGGGGTTATGGTTTGGGTTATGGTTATTGTTGGGGTTATGGTTATGGATGGGATAATGGTTTGGGTTAGGGTTATTGTTAGGGGTTATGGTGATGGTTTGGTTTATGGTTATGGTTGGGGTTAGGGTTATGGTTAGGGTTATGGTTTAGGTTAGGTTTATTGTTAGGGGTTGGGGTTATGGTTTGGGTTAGGGTTATTGTTAGGCGTTGGGGTTATGGTTTGGGTTAGGGTTATGGTTTGGGTTAGGGTTATTGTTAGGCGTTGGGGTAATAGTTTGTGTTAGGGTTATTGTTAGGGTTTAGGGGTTATGGTTTGGTTTACGGTTATGGTTAAGGTTATGGTTGGGGTTATGGTTTGAGTTAGCTTTATTTTTAGGGGTTAGGGGTTATGGTATGGGTTATGGTTATTGTTGGGGTTATGGTTATGGATGGGATAATGGTTTGGGTTAGGGTTATTGTTAGGGGTTGGGGTAATAGTTTGTGTTAGGGTTATTGTTAGGGTTTAGGGGTTATGGTTTTGTTTACGGTTATGGTTAAGGTTATGGTTGGGGTTATGGTTTGGGTTAGCGTTATTTTTAGGGGTTAGGGGTTATGGTTTGGGTTATGGTTATTGTTGGGGTTACTGTTATGGATGGGATTATGGTTTGGGTTAGGGTTATTGTTAGGGGTTGGGGTAATAGTTTGTGTTAGGGTTATTTTTAGGGTTTAGGCGTTATGGTTTGGTTTACGGTTATGATTAAGGTCATGGTTGGGGTTATGGTTGGGGTTATGGTTTGGGTTAGCGTTATTTTTAGGATTTAGGGGTTGTGGTTTGGGTTATAGTTATTGTTGGGGTTATGGTTATGGATGGGATTATGGTTTGGGTTAGGGTTATTGTTGGGGGTTGGGTGTTATGGTTTGGGTTATGGTTAGGGTTATGGTTATGGTTGGGGTTATGGTTGGGGTTATGGTTGGGGTTATGGTTGGGGTTATGGTTGGGGTTATGGTTGGGGTTATGGTTGGGGTTATGGTTGGGGTTATGGTTGGGGTTATGGTTGGGGTTATGGTTGGGGTTAGGGTTGGGGTTATGGTTGGGGTTATGGTTGGGGTTATGGTTGGGGTTATGGTTGCGGTTATCGCTATGGTTGGGAATATGGTTTTGGTTGGGGTTATGGTTATGGTTGGGAATCTGGTTATGGTTGGGGTTATGGTTAGGGTTATGGTTATGGTTGGGGTTTATGGCTATGGTTGGGAATATGGTTTGGGTTAGGGTTTTTGTTAGGGGTTTTGGTTAGGGTTATTGTTAGAAGTTAGGGGTTATGGTTTGGGTTATGGTTGGGGTTATGGTTTAGGTTAGGGTTATTGTTAGGGGTTGGGGTTATGGTTTGGGTTAGGGTTATTTTAAGGGATTAGGGGTTATGGTTTGGGTTTTGTTTATGGTTGGGGTTATGGTTTGGGTTAGGGTTATTGTTAGGGGTTGGGGTTATGGTTTGGGTTATGGTCGGGGTTATGGTCGGGGTTATGGTTGGGGTTATGGTTGGGGTTATGGTTGGGGTTATGGTTGGAGTTATGGTTGGGGTTATGGTTAGGGTTATGGTTGGAGTTATGGTTGGGGTTATGGTTAGGGTTATGGTTAGGGTTGGGGTTATGGTTGGGGTTATGGCTATGGTTGGGAATATGGTTTTGGTTGGGGTTATGTTTATGGTCGGGAATCTGGTTGTGGTTGGGGTTATGGTTTAGATTAGGGTTATTGTTAGGGGTTGGGGTTGTGGTTTGGGTTAGGAATATTGTAAAGGATAAGGGGTTATGGTTTAGGTTATGGTTTGGGTTATGGTTTGGGTTATGGTTTGGGTTATGGTTTGGGTTATGGTTTGGGTTAGCGTTATTGTTAGGGGTTGGGGTTATGGTTTTGGTTAGGGTTATTGCTAGGGGTTATGTTTTGGGTTATGGTTATGGTTATGGGTTGGGTTAGGGTTATTGTTTGTGGTTGGGGTTATGGTTTGGGTTAGGGTTATTGTTAGGGGTTATGGTTTGGGTTAGGGTTATTGTTAGGGGTTGGGGTTATGGTTTGGGTTATGGTTTGGGTTATGGTTTGGGTTATGGTTTGGGTTATGGTTTGGGTTATGGTTTGGGTTATGGTTTGGGTTATGGTTATTGTTAGGGGTTGGGGTTATGGTTTGGGTTAGGGTTATTGCTAGGGGTTATGGTTACTGTTAGGGTTATGGTTATGGTTTGGGTTAGAGTTATTGTTAGGGGTTGGGGTTATGGTTTGGGTTAGGGTTATTGTTAGGGGTTATGGTGATGGTTTGGGTTATGGTGATGGTTTGGTTTATGGTTATGGTTGGGGTTAGGGTTATGGTTTAGGTTAGGTTTATTGTTAGGGGTTGGGGTTATGGTTTTGGTTAGGGTTATTGCTAGGGGTTATGTTTTGGGTTATGGTTATGGTTATGGGTTGGGTTAGGGTTATTGTTTGTGGTTGGGGTTATGGTTTGGGTTAGGGTTATTATTAGGGGTTATGGTTTGGGTTATGGTTATGGTTTGGGTTAGGGTTATTGTTAGGGGTTGGGGTTATGGTTTGGGTTATGGTTTGGGTTATGGTTTGGGTTATGGTTTGGGTTATGGTTTGGGTTATGGTTTGGGTTATGGTTTGGGTTATGGTTTGGGTTATGGTTTGGGTTATGGTTTGGGTTATGGTTTGGGTTATGGTTTGGGTTATGGTTATTGTTAGGGGTTGGGGTTATGGTTTGGGTTAGGGTTATTGCTAGGGGTTATGGTTACTGTTAGGGTTATGGTTATGGTTTGGGTTAGAGTTATTGTTAGGGGTTGGGGTTATGGTTTGGGTTAGGGTTATTGTTAGGGGTTATGGTGATGGTTTGGGTTATGGTGATAGTTTGGTTTATGGTTATGGTTGGGGTTAGGGTTATGGTTTAGGTTAGGTTTATTGTTAGGGGTTGGGGTTATGGTTTGGGTTAAGGTTATTGTTTGGCGTTGGGGTTATGGTTTGGGTTAGGGTTATTGTTAGGCGTTGGGGTAATAGTTTGTGTTAGGGTTATTGTTAGGGTTTAGGGGTTATGGTTTGGTTTACCGTTATGGTTAAGGTTATGGTTGGGGTTATGGTTTGGGTTAGCGTTATTTTTAGGTGTTAGGGGTTATGGTTTGGGTTATGGTTATTGTTGGGGTTATGGTTATGGATGGAATTATGGTTTGGGTTAGGGTTATTGTTGGGGGTTTGGTGTTATGGTTTGGGTTATGGTTATGGTTTGGGTTATGGTTATGGTTTGGGTTATGGTTATGGTTATGGTTTGGGTTATGGTTATGGTTGGGGTTATGGTTTGGGTTAGGGTTATTGTTAGGGGTTATGGTTTGGGTTAGGGATATTGTTAGGGGTTAGGGGTTATGGTTTGGGTAAGGGTTGGGGTTATGGTTGGGGTTATGGTTGGGGTTATGGTTGGGGTAAGGGGTTGGGGTTATGGTTTGGGTTAGGGTTATTTTTAGGGGTTGGGGTTATGGTTTGGGTTAGAGTCATTGCTAGGGGTTATGTTTTGGGTTATGGTTATGGTTATGGGTTGGGTTAGGGTTATTGTTTGTGGTTGGGGTTATGGTTTGGGTTAGGGTTATTGTTAGGGGTTATGGTTTGGGTTATGGTTACTGTTAGGGTTATGGTTATGGTTTGGGTTAGAGTTATTGTTAGGGGTTGGGGTTATGGTTTGGGTTAGGGTTAGGGTTATTGTTAGGGGTTAGTGTGATGGTTTGGGTTATGGTGATGGTTTGGTTTATTGTTATGGTTGGGGTTATGGTTAGGGTTATGGTTTAGGTTAGGTTTATTGTTAGGGGTTGGGGTTATGGTTTGGGTTAAGGTTATTGTTTGGCGTTGGGGTTATGGTTTGGGTTAGGGTTATTGTTAGGCGTTGGGGTAATAGTTTGTGTTAGGGTTATTGTTAGGGTTTAGGGGTTATGGTTTGGTTTACGGTTATGGTTAAGGTTATGGTTGGGGTTATGGTTTGGGTTAGCGTTATTTTTAGGGGTTAGGGGTTATGGTTTGGGTTATGGTTATTGTTGGGGTTATGGTTATGGATGGGATAATGGTTTGGGTTAGGGTTATTGTTAGGGGTTGGGGTAATAGTTTGTGTTAGGGTTATTGTTAGGGTTTAGGGGTTATGATTTGGTTTACGGTTATGGTTAAGGTTATGGTTGGGGTTATGGTTTGGGTTAGCGTTATTTTTAGGAGTTAGGGGTTATGGTTTGGGTTATGGTTATTGTTGGGGTTACTGTTATGGATGGGATTATGGTTTGGGTTAGGGTTATTGTTAGGGTTTAGGGGTTATGGTTTGGTTTACAGTTATGGTTAAGGTTATGGTTGGGGTTATGGTTTGGTTTACAGTTATGGTTAAGGTTATGGTTGGGGTTATGGTTTGGGTTAGGGTTATTGTTAGGGGTTGGGGTTATGGTTTGGGTTAGGGTTATTGTTAGGGGTTATGGTTTGGGTTATGGTTATGGTTGGGGTTATGGTTAGGTTTTGGGTTAGGGTTATTGTTAGGGGTTGGGGTTATGGTTTGGGTTAGGGTTATTGTTAGGGGTTAGGGGTTATGGTTTGGGTTATGGTTGGGGTTATGGTTGGGGTTATGGTTTGGGTTATGATTGGAGTTATGGTTGGGGTTATGGTTAGGGTTATGGTTAGGGTTGGGGTTATGGTTGGGGTTATGGCTATGGTTCGGAATATGGTTTTGGTTCGGGTTATGTTTATGGTTGGGAATCTGGTTATGGTTGGGGTTATGGTTTGGGTTTGGGTTATGGTTATGGTTTAGGTTAGGGTTATTGTTAGGGGTTGGGGTTATGGTTTGGGTTATGGTTTGGGTTATGGTTTGGGTTATGGTTTGGGTTATGGTTTGGGTTATGGTTTGGGTTATGGTTTGGGTTATGGTTTGGGTTATGGTTTGGGTTATGGTTTGGGTTATGGTTTGGGTTATGGTTTGGGTTATGGTTATTGTTAGGGGTTGGGGTTATGGTTTGGGTTAGGGTTATTGCTAGGGGTTATGGTTACTGTTAGGGTTACGGTTATGGTTTGGGTTCGAGTTATTGTTAGGGGTTGGGGTTATGGTTTGGGTTAGGGTTATTGTTAGGGGTTATGGTGATGGTTTGGGTTATGGTGATGGTTTGGTTTATGGTTATGGTTGGGGTTAGGGTTATGGTTTAGGTTAGGTTTATTGTTAGGGGTTGGGGTTATGGTTTTGGTTAGGGTTATTGCTAGGGGTTATGTTTTGGGTTATGGTTATGGTTATGGGTTGGGTTAGGGTTATTGTTTGTGGTTGGGGTTATGGTTTGGGTTAGGGTTATTGTTAGGGGTTATGGTTTGGGTTATGGTTATGGTTTGGGTTAGGGTTATTGTTAGGGGTTGGGGTTATGGTTTGGGTTATTGTTTGGGTTATGGTTTGGGTTATGGTTTGGGTTATGGTTTGGGTTATGGTTTGGGTTATGGTTTGGGTTATGGTTTGGGTTATGGTTTGGGTTATGGTTTGGGTTATGGTTTGGGTTATGGTTTGGGTTATGGTTTGGGTTATGGTTTGGGTTATGGTTTGGGTTATGGTTTGGGTTATGGTTTGGGTTATGGTTTGGGTTATGGTTTGGGTTATGGTTTGGGTTATGGTTTGGGTTATGGTTTGGGTTATGGTTATTGTTAGGGGTTGGGGTTATGGTTTGGGTTAGGGTTATTGCTAGGGGTTATGGTTACTGTTAGGGTTATGGTTATGGTTTGGGTTAGAGTTATTGTTAGGGGTTGGGGTTATGGTTTGGGTTAGGGTTATTGTTAGGGGTTATGGTGATGGTTTGGGTTATGGTGATGGTTTGGTTTATGGTTATGGTTGGGGTTAGGGTTATGGTTTAGGTTAGGTTTATTGTTAGGGGTTGGGGTTATGGTTTGGGTTAAGGTTATTGTTTGGCGTTGGGGTTATGGTTTGGGTTAGGGTTATTTTTAGGCGTTGGGGTAATAGTTTGTGTTAGGGTTATTGTTAGGGTTTAGGGGTTATGGTTTGGTTTACCGTTATGGTTAAGGTTATGGTTGGGGTTATGGTTTGGGTTAGCGTTATTTTTAGGTGTTAGGGGTTATGGTTTGGGTTATGGTTATTGTTGGGGTTATGGTTATGGATGGAATTATGGTTTGGGTTAGGGTTATTGTTGGGGGTTTGGTGTTATGGTTTGGGTTATGGTTATGGTTTGGGTTATGGTTATGGTTATGGTTATGGTTATGGTTATGGTCATGGTTTGGGTTATGGTTATGGTTGGGGTTATGGTTTGGGTTAGGGTTATTGTTAGGGGTTATGGTTTGGGTTAGGGATATTGTTAGGGGTTAGGGGTTATGGTTTGGGTAAGGGTTGGGGTTATGGTTGGGGTTATGGTTGGGGTTATGGCTATGGTTCGGAATATGGTTTTGGTTCGGGTTATGTTTATGGTTGGGAATCTGGTTATGGTTGGGGTTATGGTTTGGGTTTGGGTTATGGTTATGGTTTAGGTTAGGGTTATTGTTAGGGGTTGGGGTTATGGTTTGGGTTTGGGTTATGGTTTAGGTTAGGGTTATTGTTAGGGGTTGGGGTTATGGTTTGGGTTATGGTTTGGGTTATGGTTTGGGTTATGGTTTGGGTTATGGTTTGGGTTATGGTTTGGGTTATGGTTTGGGTTATGGTTTGGGTTATGGTTTGGGTTAGCGTTATTGTTAGGGGTTGGGGTTATGGTTTTGGTTAGGGTTATTGCTAGGGGTTATGTTTTGGGTTATGGTTATGGTTATGGGTTGGGTTAGGGTTATTGTTTGTGGTTGGGGTTATGGTTTGGGTTAGGGTTATTGTTAGGGGTTATGGTTTGGGTTATGGTTATGGTTTGGGTTAGGGTTATTGTTAGGGGTTGGGGTTATGGTTTGGGTTATGGTTTGGGTTATGGTTTGGGTTATGGTTTGGGTTATGGTTTGGGTTATGGTTTGGGTTATGGTTTGGGTTATGGTTTGGGTTATGGTTTGGGTTATGGTTTGGGTTATGGTTTGGGTTAGGGTTATTGTTAGGGGTTGGGGTTATGGTTTGGGTTAGGGTTATTGCTAGGGGTTATGTTTTGGGTTATGGTTATGGTTATGGGTTCGGTTAGGGTTATTGTTTGTGGTTGGGGTTATGGTTTGGGTTAGGGTTATTGTTAGGGGTTATGGTTTGGGTTATGGTTACTGTTAGGGTTATGGTTATGGTTTGGGTTAGAGTTATTGTTAGGGGTTGGGGTTATGGTTTGGGTTAGGGTTATTGTTAGGGGTTATGGTGATAGTTTGGGTTATGGTGATGGTTTGGTTTGTGGTTATGGTTGGGGTTAGGGTTATGGTTTAGGTTAGGTTTATTGTTAGGGGTTGGGGTTAAGGTTTGGGTTAAGGTTATTGTTTGGCGTTGGGGTTATGGTTTGGGTTAGGGTTATTGTTAGGCGTTGGGGTAATAGTTTGTGTTAGGGTTATTGTTAGGGTTTAGGGGTTATGGTTTGGTTTACGGTTATGGTTAAGGTTATGGTTGGGGTTATGGTTTGGGTTAGCGTTATTTTTAGGTGTTAGGGGTTATGGTTTGGGTTATGGTTATTGTTGGGGTTATGGTTATGGATGGGATTATGGTTTGGGTTAGGGTTATTGTTGGGGGTTGGGTGTTATGGTTTGGGTTATGGTTATGGTTTGGGTTATGGTTATGGTTGGGGTTATGGTTTGGGTTAGGGTTATTGTTAGGGGTTATGGTTTGGGTTAGGGATATTGTTAGGGGTTAGGGGTTATGGTTTGGGTAAGGGTTGGGGTTATGGTTGGGGTTATGGTTGGGGTTATGGTTGGGGTTATGGTTGGGGTTATGGTTGGGGTTATGGTTGGGGTTATGGTTGGGGTTATGGTTGGGGTTATGGTTGGGGTTATGGTTGGGGTTATGGTTGGGGTTATGGTTGGGGTTATGGTTATGGTTGGGGTTATTGTTGGGGTTATGGTTGGGGTTATGGCTATGGTTGGGGTTATGGTTTTGGTTGGGGTTATGGTTATGGTTGGGAATATGGTTATGGTTGGGGTTATGGTTTGGGTTAGGGTTATGGTTTGGGTTAGGGTTATGGTTTGGGTTATGGTTTGGGTTATGGTTTGGGTTCGGGTTATGGTTTGGGTTAGGGTTATGGTTTGGGTTATGGTTATGGTTTGGGTTAGGGTTATGGTTTGGGTTATGGTTTGGGTTATGGTTTGGGTTCGGGTTATGGTTTGGGTTAGGGTTATGGTTTGGGTTATGGTTATGGTTGGGGTTATGGTTTAGTTTAGGGTTATTGTTAGGGGTTGGGGTTATGGTTTGGGTTAGGGTTATTGTTAGGGGTTATGGTTTGGGTTATGGTTATGGTTGGGGTTATGGTTATGGTTTGGGTTAGGTTTTGGGTTAGGTTTTGGGTTAGGTTTTGGGTTAGGTTTTGGGTTAGGTTTTGGGTTAGGTTTTGGGTTAGGTTTTGGGTTAGGTTTTGGGTTAGGTTTTGGGTTAGGTTTTGGGTTAGGTTTTGGGTTAGGTTTTGGGTTAGGGTTCTTGTTAGGGGTTGGGGTTATGGTTTGGGTTAGGGTTATTGTTAGGGGTTAGGGGTTATGGTTTGGGTTATGGTAATGTTTGGGGTTATGGTTTAGGTTAGGGTTATTGTTAGGGGTTGGGGTTTATGGTTTGGGTTAGGGTTATTATTAGGGGTTATGGTTTGGGTTGTTATGGTTTGGGTTAGGGATATTGTTAGGGGTTAGGGGTTATGGTTTGGGTTATGGTTATTGTTGGGGTTATGGTTATGGATGGGATAATGGTTTGGGTTAGGGTTATTGTTAGGGGTTATGGTGATGGTTTGGGTTATGGTGATGGTTTGGTTTATGGTTATGGTTGGGGTTATGGTTAGGGTTATGGTTAGGGTTATGGTTAGGGTTATGGTTTAGGTTAGGTTTATTGTTAGGGGTTGGGGTTATGGTTTGGGTTAGGGTTATTGTTAGGCGTTGGGGTTATGGTTTGGGTTAGGGTTATGGTTTGGGTTAGGGTTATTGTTAGGCGTTGGGGTAATAGTTTGTGTTAGGGTTATTGTTAGGGTTTAGGGGTTATGGTTTGGTTTACGGTTATGGTTAAGGTTATGGTTGGGGTTATGGTTTGAGTTAGCGTTATTTTTAGGGGTTAGGGGTTATGGTTTGGGTTAGGGTTATTGTTAGGGGTTATGGTGATGGTTTGGGTTATGGTGATAGTTTGGTTTATGGTTAGGGTTGGGGTTAGGGTTATGGTTTAGGTTAGGTTTATTGTTAGGGGTTTGGGTTATGGTTTGGGTTAAGGTTATTGTTTGGCGTTGGGGTTATGGTTTGGGTTAGGGTTATTGTTAGGCGTTGGGGTAATAGTTTGTGTTAGGGTTATTGTTAGGGTTTAGGGGTTATGGTTTGGTTTACCGTTATGGTTAAGGTTATGGTTGGGGTTATGGTTTGGGTTAGCGTTATTTTTAGGTGTTAGGGGTTATGGTTTGGGTTATGGTTATTGTTGGGGTTATGGTTATGGATGGAATTATGGTTTGGGTTAGGGTTATTGTTGGGGGTTTGGTGTTATGGTTTGGGTTATGGTTATGGTTTGGGTTATGGTTATGGTTTGGGTTATGGTTATGGTTTGGGTTATGGTTATGGTTATGGTTTGGGTTATGGTTATGGTTGGGGTTATGGTTTGGGTTAGGGTTATTGTTAGGGGTTATGGTTTGGGTTAGGGATATTGTTAGGGGTTAGGGGTTATGGTTTGGGTAAGGGTTGGGGTTATGGTTGGGGTTATGGTTGGGGTAAGGGGTTGGGGTTATGGTTTGGGTTAGCGTTATTTTTAGGAGTTAGGGGTTATGGTTTGGGTTATGGTTATTGTTGGGGTTACTGTTATGGATGGGATTATGGTTTGGGTTAGGGTTATTGTTAGGGTTTAGGGGTTATGGTTTGGTTTACAGTTATGGTTAAGGTTATGGTTGGGGTTATGGTTTGGTTTACAGTTATGGTTAAGGTTATGGTTGGGGTTATGGTTTGGGTTAGGGTTATTGTTAGGGGTTGGGGTTATGGTTTGGGTTAGGGTTATTGTTAGGGGTTATGGTTTGGGTTATGGTTATGGTTGGGGTTATGGTTAGGTTTTGGGTTAGGGTTATTGTTAGGGGTTGGGGTTATGGTTTGGGTTAGGGTTATTGTTAGGGGTTAGGGGTTATGGTTTGGGTTATGGTTGGGGTTATGGTTGGGGTTATGGTTTGGGTTATGATTGGAGTTATGGTTGGGGTTATGGTTAGGGTTATGGTTAGGGTTGGGGTTATGGTTGGGGTTATGGCTATGGTTCGGAATATGGTTTTGGTTCGGGTTATGTTTATGGTTGGGAATCTGGTTATGGTTGGGGTTATGGTTTGGGTTTGGGTTATGGTTATGGTTTAGGTTAGGGTTATTGTTAGGGGTTGGGGTTATGGTTTGGGTTATGGTTTGGGTTATGGTTTGGGTTATGGTTTGGGTTATGGTTTGGGTTATGGTTTGGGTTATGGTTTGGGTTATGGTTTGGGTTATGGTTTGGGTTATGGTTTGGGTTATGGTTTGGGTTATGGTTTGGGTTATGGTTTGGGTTATGGTTATTGTTAGGGGTTGGGGTTATGGTTTGGGTTAGGGTTATTGCTAGGGGTTATGGTTACTGTTAGGGTTATGGTTATGGTTTGGGTTCGAGTTATTGTTAGGGGTTGGGGTTATGGTTTGGGTTAGGGTTATTGTTAGGGGTTATGGTGATGGTTTGGGTTATGGTGATGGTTTGGTTTATGGTTATGGTTGGGGTTAGGGTTATGGTTTAGGTTAGGTTTATTGTTAGGGGTTGGGGTTATGGTTTTGGTTAGGGTTATTGCTAGGGGTTATGTTTTGGGTTATGGTTATGGTTATGGGTTGGGTTAGGGTTATTGTTTGTGGTTGGGGTTATGGTTTGGGTTAGGGTTATTGTTAGGGGTTATGGTTTGGGTTATGGTTATGGTTTGGGTTAGGGTTATTGTTAGGGGTTGGGGTTATGGTTTGGGTTATTGTTTGGGTTATGGTTTGGGTTATGGTTTGGGTTATGGTTTGGGTTATGGTTTAAGTTATGGTTTGGGTTATGGTTTGGGTTATGGTTTGGGTTATGGTTTGGGTTATGGTTTGGGTTATGGTTTGGGTTATGGTTTGGGTTATGGTTTGGGTTATGGTTTGGGTTATGGTTTGGGTTATGGTTTGGGTTATGGTTTGGGTTATGGTTTGGGTTATGGTTATTGTTAGGGGTTGGGGTTATGGTTTGGGTTAGGGTTATTGCTAGGGGTTATGGTTACTGTTAGGGTTATGGTTATGGTTTGGGTTAGAGTTATTGTTAGGGGTTGGGGTTATGGTTTGGGTTAGGGTTATTGTTAGGGGTTATGGTGATGGTTTGGGTTATGGTGATGGTTTGGTTTATGGTTATGGTTGGGGTTAGGGTTATGGTTTAGGTTAGGTTTATTGTTAGGGGTTGGGGTTATGGTTTGGGTTAAGGTTATTGTTTGGCGTTGGGGTTATGGTTTGGGTTAGGGTTATTGTTAGGCGTTGGGGTAATAGTTTGTGTTAGGGTTATTGTTAGGGTTTAGGGGTTATGGTTTGGTTTACCGTTATGGTTAAGGTTATGGTTGGGGTTATGGTTTGGGTTAGCGTTATTTTTAGGTGTTAGGGGTTATGGTTTGGGTTATGGTAATTGTTGGGGTTATGGTTATGGATGGAATTATGGTTTGGGTTAGGGTTATTGTTGGGGGTTTGGTGTTATGGTTTGGGTTATGGTTATGGTTTGGGTTATGGTTATGGTTATGGTCATGGTTTGGGTTATGGTTATGGTTGGGGTTATGGTTTGGGTTAGGGTTATTGTTAGGGGTTATGGTTTGGGTTAGGGATATTGTTAGGGGTTAGGGGTTATGGTTTGGGTAAGGGTTGGGGTTATGGTTGGGGTTATGGTTGGGGTTATGGCTATGGTTCGGAATATGGTTTTGGTTCGGGTTATGTTTATGGTTGGGAATCTGGTTATGGTTGGGGTTATGGTTTGGGTTTGGGTTATGGTTATGGTTTAGGTTAGGGTTATTGTTAGGGGTTGGGGTTATGGTTTGGGTTTGGGTTATGGTTTAGGTTAGGGTTATTGTTAGGGGTTGGGGTTATGGTTTGGGTTATGGTTTGGGTTATGGTTTGGGTTATGGTTTGGGTTATGGTTTGGGTTATGGTTTGGGTTATGGTTTGGGTTATGGTTTGGGTTAGCGTTATTGTTAGGGGTTGGGGTTATGGTTTTGGTTAGGGTTATTGCTAGGGGTTATGTTTTGGGTTATGGTTATGGTTATGGGTTGGGTTAGGGTTATTGTTTGTGGTTGGGGTTATGGTTTGGGTTAGGGTTATTGTTAGGGGTTATGGTTTGGGTTATGGTTATGGTTTGGGTTAGGGTTATTGTTAGGGGTTGGGGTTATGGTTTGGGTTATGGTTTGGGTTATGGTTTGGGTTATGGTTTGGGTTATGGTTTGGGTTATGGTTTGGGTTATGGTTTGGGTTATGGTTTGGGTTATGGTTTGGGTTATGGTTTGGGTTATGGTTTGGGTTATGGTTTGGGTTATGGTTTGGGTTATGGTTTGGGTTATGGTTTGGGTTATGGTTTGGGTTATGGTTTGGGTTAGGGTTATTGTTAGGGGTTGGGGTTATGGTTTGGGTTAGGGTTATTGCTAGGGGTTATGTTTTGGGTTATGGTTATGGTTATGGGTTCGGTTAGGGTTATTGTTTGTGGTTGGGGTTATGGTTTGGGTTAGGGTTATTGTTAGGGGTTATGGTTTGGGTTATGGTTACTGTTAGGGTTATGGTTATGGTTTGGGTTAGAGTTATTGTTAGGGGTTGGGGTTATGGTTTGGGTTAGGGTTATTGTTAGGGGTTATGGTGATAGTTTGGGTTATGGTGATGGTTTGGTTTGTGGTTATGGTTGGGGTTAGGGTTATGGTTTAGGTTAGGTTTATTGTTAGGGGTTGGGGTTAAGGTTTGGGTTAAGGTTATTGTTTGGCGTTGGGGTTATGGTTTGGGTTAGGGTTATTGTTAGGCGTTGGGGTAATAGTTTGTGTTAGGGTTATTGTTAGGGTTTAGGGGTTATGGTTTGGTTTACGGTTATGGTTAAGGTTATGGTTGGGGTTATGGTTTGGGTTAGCGTTATTTTTAGGTGTTAGGGGTTATGGTTTGGGTTATGGTTATTGTTGGGGTTATGGTTATGGATGGGATTATGGTTTGGGTTAGGGTTATTGTTGGGGGTTGGGTGTTATGGTTTGGGTTATGGTTATGGTTTGGGTTATGGTTATGGTTTGGGTTATGGTTATGGTTTGGGTTATGGTTATGGTTTGGGTTATGGTTATGGTTGGGGTTATGGTTTGGGTTAGGGTTATTGTTAGGGGTTATGGTTTGGGTTAGGGATATTGTTAGGGGTTAGGGGTTATGGTTTGGGTAAGGGTTGGGGTTATGGTTGGGGTTATGGTTGGGGTTATGGTTGGGGTTATGGTTGGGGTTATGGTTGGGGTTATGGTTGGGGTTATGGTTGGGGTTATGGTTATGGTTGGGGTTATTGTTGGGGTTATGGTTGGGGTTATGGTTGGGGTTATGGTTGGGGTTATGGCTATGGTTGGGGTTATGGTTTTGGTTGGGGTTATGGTTATGCTTGGGAATATGGTTATGGTTGGGGTTATGGTTTGGGTTAGGGTTATGATTTGGGTTAGGGTTATGGTTTGGGTTATGGTTTGGGTTATGGTTTGGGTTATGGTTTGGGTTATGGTTTGGGTTATGGTTTGGGTTATGGTTTGGGTTATGGTTTGGGTTCGGGTTATGGTTTGGGTTAGGGTTATGGTTTGGGTTATGGTTATGGTTGGGGTTATGGTTTAGGTTAGGGTTATTGTTAGGGGTTGGGGTTATGGTTTGGGTTAGGGTTATTGTTAGGGGTTATGGTTTGGGTTATGGTTATGGTTGGGGTTATGGTTATGGTTTGGGTTAGGTTTTGGGTTAGGTTTTGGGTTAGGTTTTGGGTTAGGTTTTGGGTTAGGTTTTGGGTTAGGGTTCTTGTTAGGGGTTGGGGTTATGGTTTGGGTTAGGGTTATTGTTAGGGGTTAGGGGTTATGGTTTGGGTTATGGTAATGGTTGGGGTTATGGTTTAGGTTAGGGTTATTGTTAGGGGTTGGGGTTTATGGTTTGGGTTAGGGTTATTATTAGGGGTTATGGTTTGGGTTGTTATGGTTTGGGTTAGGGATATTGTTAGGGGTTAGGGGTTATGGTTTGGGTTATGGTTATTGTTGGGGTTATGGTTATGGATGGGATAATGGTTTGGGTTAGGGTTATTGTTAGGGGTTATGGTGATGGTTTGGTTTATGGTTATGGTTGGGGTTATGGTTAGGGTTATGGTTAGGGTTATGGTTTAGGTTAGGTTTATTGTTAGGGGTTGGGGTTATGGTTTGGGTTAGGGTTATTGTTAGGCGTTGGGGTTATGGTTTGGGTTAGGGTTATGGTTTGGGTTAGGGTTATTGTTAGGCGTTGGGGTAATAGTTTGTGTTAGGGTTATTGTTAGGGTTTAGGGGTTATGGTTTGGTTTACGGTTATGGTTAAGGTTATGGTTGGGGTTATGGTTTGAGTTAGCTTTATTTTTAGGGGTTAGGGGTTATGGTATGGGTTATGGTTATTGTTGGGGTTATGGTTATGGATGGGATAATGGTTTGGGTTAGGGTTATTGTTAGGGGTTGGGGTAATAGTTTGTGTTAGGGTTATTGTTAGGGTTTAGGGGTTATGGTTTTGTTTACGGTTATGGTTAAGGTTATGGTTGGGGTTATGGTTTGGGTTAGCGTTATTTTTAGGGGTTAGGGGTTATGGTTTGGGTTATGGTTATTGTTGGGGTTACTGTTATGGATGGGATTATGGTTTGGGTTAGGGTTATTGTTAGGGGTTGGGGTAATAGTTTGTGTTAGGGTTATTTTTAGGGTTTAGGCGTTATGGTTTGGTTTACGGTTATGATTAAGGTCATGGTTGGGGTTATGGTTGGGGTTATGGTTTGGGTTAGCGTTATTTTTAGGATTTAGGGGTTGTGGTTTGGGTTATAGTTATTGTTGGGGTTATGGTTATGGATGGGATTATGGTTTGGGTTAGGGTTATTGTTGGGGGTTGGGTGTTATGGTTTGGGTTATGGTTAGGGTTATGGTTATGGTTGGGGTTATGGTTGGGGTTATGGTTGGGGTTATGGTTGGGGTTATGGTTGGGGTTATGGTTGGGGTTATGGTTGGGGTTATGGTTGGGGTTATGGTTGGGGTTATGGTTGGGGTTAGGGTTGGGGTTATGGTTGGGGTTATGGTTGGGGTTATGGTTGGGGTTATGGTTGCGGTTATCGCTATGGTTGGGAATATGGTTTTGGTTGGGGTTATGGTTATGGTTGGGAATCTGGTTATGGTTGGGGTTATGGTTAGGGTTATGGTTATGGTTGGGGTTTATGGCTATGGTTGGGAATATGGTTTGGGTTAGGGTTTTTGTTAGGGGTTTTGGTTAGGGTTATTGTTAGAAGTTAGGGGTTATGGTTTGGGTTATGGTTGGGGTTATGGTTTAGGTTAGGGTTATTGTTAGGGGTTGGGGTTATGGTTTGGGTTAGGGTTATTTTAAGGGATTAGGGGTTATGGTTTGGGTTTTGTTTATGGTTGGGGTTATGGTTTGGGTTAGGGTTATTGTTAGGGGTTGGGGTTATGGTTTGGGTTATGGTCGGGGTTATGGTCGGGGTTATGGTTGGGGTTATGGTTGGGGTTATGGTTGGGGTTATGGTTGGAGTTATGGTTGGGGTTATGGTTAGGGTTATGGTTGGAGTTATGGTTGGGGTTATGGTTAGGGTTATGGTTAGGGTTGGGGTTATGGTTGGGGTTATGGCTATGGTTGGGAATATGGTTTTGGTTGGGGTTATGTTTATGGTCGGGAATCTGGTTGTGGTTGGGGTTATGGTTTAGATTAGGGTTATTGTTAGGGGTTGGGGTTGTGGTTTGGGTTAGGAATATTGTAAAGGATAAGGGGTTATGGTTTAGGTTATGGTTTGGGTTATGGTTTGGGTTATGGTTTGGGTTATGGTTTGGGTTATGGTTTGGGTTAGCGTTATTGTTAGGGGTTGGGGTTATGGTTTTGGTTAGGGTTATTGCTAGGGGTTATGTTTTGGGTTATGGTTATGGTTATGGGTTGGGTTAGGGTTATTGTTTGTGGTTGGGGTTATGGTTTGGGTTAGGGTTATTGTTAGGGGTTATGGTTTGGGTTAGGGTTATTGTTAGGGGTTGGGGTTATGGTTTGGGTTATGGTTTGGGTTATGGTTTGGGTTATGGTTTGGGTTATGGTTTGGGTTATGGTTTGGGTTATGGTTTGGGTTATGGTTTGGGTTATGGTTTGGGTTATGGTTATTGTTAGGGGTTGGGGTTATGGTTTGGGTTAGGGTTATTGCTAGGGGTTATGGTTACTGTTAGGGTTATGGTTATGGTTTGGGTTAGAGTTATTGTTAGGGGTTGGGGTTATGGTTTGGGTTAGGGTTATTGTTAGGGGTTATGGTGATGGTTTGGGTTATGGTGATGGTTTGGTTTATGGTTATGGTTGGGGTTAGGGTTATGGTTTAGGTTAGGTTTATTGTTAGGGGTTGGGGTTATGGTTTTGGTTAGGGTTATTGCTAGGGGTTATGTTTTGGGTTATGGTTATGGTTATGGGTTGGGTTAGGGTTATTGTTTGTGGTTGGGGTTATGGTTTGGGTTAGGGTTATTATTAGGGGTTATGGTTTGGGTTATGGTTATGGTTTGGGTTAGGGTTATTGTTAGGGGTTGGGGTTATGGTTTGGGTTATGGTTTGGGTTATGGTTTGGGTTATGGTTTGGGTTATGGTTTGGGTTATGGTTTGGGTTATGGTTTGGGTTATGGTTTGGGTTATGGTTTGGGTTATGGTTTGGGTTATGGTTTGGGTTATGGTTTGGGTTATGGTTATTGTTAGGGGTTGGGGTTATGGTTTGGGTTAGGGTTATTGCTAGGGGTTATGGTTACTGTTAGGGTTATGGTTATGGTTTGGGTTAGAGTTATTGTTAGGGGTTGGGGTTATGGTTTGGGTTAGGGTTATTGTTAGGGGTTATGGTGATGGTTTGGGTTATGGTGATAGTTTGGTTTATGGTTATGGTTGGGGTTAGGGTTATGGTTTAGGTTAGGTTTATTGTTAGGGGTTGGGGTTATGGTTTGGGTTAAGGTTATTGTTTGGCGTTGGGGTTATGGTTTGGGTTAGGGTTATTGTTAGGCGTTGGGGTAATAGTTTGTGTTAGGGTTATTGTTAGGGTTTAGGGGTTATGGTTTGGTTTACCGTTATGGTTAAGGTTATGGTTGGGGTTATGGTTTGGGTTAGCGTTATTTTTAGGTGTTAGGGGTTATGGTTTGGGTTATGGTTATTGTTGGGGTTATGGTTATGGATGGAATTATGGTTTGGGTTAGGGTTATTGTTGGGGGTTTGGTGTTATGGTTTGGGTTATGGTTATGGTTTGGGTTATGGTTATGGTTTGGGTTATGGTTATGGTTATGGTTTGGGTTATGGTTATGGTTGGGGTTATGGTTTGGGTTAGGGTTATTGTTAGGGGTTATGGTTTGGGTTAGGGATATTGTTAGGGGTTAGGGGTTATGGTTTGGGTAAGGGTTGGGGTTATGGTTGGGGTTATGGTTGGGGTAAGGGGTTGGGGTTATGGTTTGGGTTAGGGTTATTTTTAGGGGTTGGGGTTATGGTTTGGGTTAGAGTCATTGCTAGGGGTTATGTTTTGGGTTATGGTTATGGTTATGGGTTGGGTTAGGGTTATTGTTTGTGGTTGGGGTTATGGTTTGGGTTAGGGTTATTGTTAGGGGTTATGGTTTGGGTTATGGTTACTGTTAGGGTTATGGTTATGGTTTGGGTTAGAGTTATTGTTAGGGGTTGGGGTTATGGTTTGGGTTAGGGTTAGGGTTATTGTTAGGGGTTAGTGTGATGGTTTGGGTTATGGTGATGGTTTGGTTTATTGTTATGGTTGGGGTTATGGTTAGGGTTATGGTTTAGGTTAGGTTTATTGTTAGGGGTTGGGGTTATGGTTTGGGTTAAGGTTATTGTTTGGCGTTGGGGTTATGGTTTGGGTTAGGGTTATTGTTAGGCGTTGGGGTAATAGTTTGTGTTAGGGTTATTGTTAGGGTTTAGGGGTTATGGTTTGGTTTACGGTTATGGTTAAGGTTATGGTTGGGGTTATGGTTTGGGTTAGCGTTATTTTTAGGGGTTAGGGGTTATGGTTTGGGTTATGGTTATTGTTGGGGTTATGGTTATGGATGGGATAATGGTTTGGGTTAGGGTTATTGTTAGGGGTTGGGGTAATAGTTTGTGTTAGGGTTATTGTTAGGGTTTAGGGGTTATGATTTGGTTTACGGTTATGGTTAAGGTTATGGTTGGGGTTATGGTTTGGGTTAGCGTTATTTTTAGGAGTTAGGGGTTATGGTTTGGGTTATGGTTATTGTTGGGGTTACTGTTATGGATGGGATTATGGTTTGGGTTAGGGTTATTGTTAGGGTTTAGGGGTTATGGTTTGGTTTACAGTTATGGTTAAGGTTATGGTTGGGGTTATGGTTTGGTTTACAGTTATGGTTAAGGTTATGGTTGGGGTTATGGTTTGGGTTAGGGTTATTGTTAGGGGTTGGGGTTATGGTTTGGGTTAGGGTTATTGTTAGGGGTTATGGTTTGGGTTATGGTTATGGTTGGGGTTATGGTTAGGTTTTGGGTTAGGGTTATTGTTAGGGGTTGGGGTTATGGTTTGGGTTAGGGTTATTGTTAGGGGTTAGGGGTTATGGTTTGGGTTATGGTTGGGGTTATGGTTGGGGTTATGGTTTGGGTTATGATTGGAGTTATGGTTGGGGTTATGGTTAGGGTTATGGTTAGGGTTGGGGTTATGGTTGGGGTTATGGCTATGGTTCGGAATATGGTTTTGGTTCGGGTTATGTTTATGGTTGGGAATCTGGTTATGGTTGGGGTTATGGTTTGGGTTTGGGTTATGGTTATGGTTTAGGTTAGGGTTATTGTTAGGGGTTGGGGTTATGGTTTGGGTTATGGTTTGGGTTATGGTTTGGGTTATGGTTTGGGTTATGGTTTGGGTTATGGTTTGGGTTATGGTTTGGGTTATGGTTTGGGTTATGGTTTGGGTTATGGTTTGGGTTATGGTTTGGGTTATGGTTATTGTTAGGGGTTGGGGTTATGGTTTGGGTTAGGGTTATTGCTAGGGGTTATGGTTACTGTTAGGGTTACGGTTATGGTTTGGGTTCGAGTTATTGTTAGGGGTTGGGGTTATGGTTTGGGTTAGGGTTATTGTTAGGGGTTATGGTGATGGTTTGGGTTATGGTGATGGTTTGGTTTATGGTTATGGTTGGGGTTAGGGTTATGGTTTAGGTTAGGTTTATTGTTAGGGGTTGGGGTTATGGTTTTGGTTAGGGTTATTGCTAGGGGTTATGTTTTGGGTTATGGTTATGGTTATGGGTTGGGTTAGGGTTATTGTTTGTGGTTGGGGTTATGGTTTGGGTTAGGGTTATTGTTAGGGGTTATGGTTTGGGTTATGGTTATGGTTTGGGTTAGGGTTATTGTTAGGGGTTGGGGTTATGGTTTGGGTTATTGTTTGGGTTATGGTTTGGGTTATGGTTTGGGTTATGGTTTGGGTTATGGTTTGGGTTATGGTTTGGGTTATGGTTTGGGTTATGGTTTGGGTTATGGTTTGGGTTATGGTTTGGGTTATGGTTTGGGTTATGGTTTGGGTTATGGTTTGGGTTATGGTTTGGGTTATGGTTTGGGTTATGGTTTGGGTTATGGTTTGGGTTATGGTTTGGGTTATGGTTTGGGTTATGGTTTGGGTTATGGTTATTGTTAGGGGTTGGGGTTATGGTTTGGGTTAGGGTTATTGCTAGGGGTTATGGTTACTGTTAGGGTTATGGTTATGGTTTGGGTTAGAGTTATTGTTAGGGGTTGGGGTTATGGTTTGGGTTAGGGTTATTGTTAGGGGTTATGGTGATGGTTTGGGTTATGGTGATGGTTTGGTTTATGGTTATGGTTGGGGTTAGGGTTATGGTTTAGGTTAGGTTTATTGTTAGGGGTTGGGGTTATGGTTTGGGTTAAGGTTATTGTTTGGCGTTGGGGTTATGGTTTGGGTTAGGGTTATTTTTAGGCGTTGGGGTAATAGTTTGTGTTAGGGTTATTGTTAGGGTTTAGGGGTTATGGTTTGGTTTACCGTTATGGTTAAGGTTATGGTTGGGGTTATGGTTTGGGTTAGCGTTATTTTTAGGTGTTAGGGGTTATGGTTTGGGTTATGGTTATTGTTGGGGTTATGGTTATGGATGGAATTATGGTTTGGGTTAGGGTTATTGTTGGGGGTTTGGTGTTATGGTTTGGGTTATGGTTATGGTTTGGGTTATGGTTATGGTTATGGTTATGGTTATGGTTATGGTCATGGTTTGGGTTATGGTTATGGTTGGGGTTATGGTTTGGGTTAGGGTTATTGTTAGGGGTTATGGTTTGGGTTAGGGATATTGTTAGGGGTTAGGGGTTATGGTTTGGGTAAGGGTTGGGGTTATGGTTGGGGTTATGGTTGGGGTTATGGCTATGGTTCGGAATATGGTTTTGGTTCGGGTTATGTTTATGGTTGGGAATCTGGTTATGGTTGGGGTTATGGTTTGGGTTTGGGTTATGGTTATGGTTTAGGTTAGGGTTATTGTTAGGGGTTGGGGTTATGGTTTGGGTTTGGGTTATGGTTTAGGTTAGGGTTATTGTTAGGGGTTGGGGTTATGGTTTGGGTTATGGTTTGGGTTATGGTTTGGGTTATGGTTTGGGTTATGGTTTGGGTTATGGTTTGGGTTATGGTTTGGGTTATGGTTTGGGTTATGGTTTGGGTTAGCGTTATTGTTAGGGGTTGGGGTTATGGTTTTGGTTAGGGTTATTGCTAGGGGTTATGTTTTGGGTTATGGTTATGGTTATGGGTTGGGTTAGGGTTATTGTTTGTGGTTGGGGTTATGGTTTGGGTTAGGGTTATTGTTAGGGGTTATGGTTTGGGTTATGGTTATGGTTTGGGTTAGGGTTATTGTTAGGGGTTGGGGTTATGGTTTGGGTTATGGTTTGGGTTATGGTTTGGGTTATGGTTTGGGTTATGGTTTGGGTTATGGTTTGGGTTATGGTTTGGGTTATGGTTTGGGTTATGGTTTGGGTTATGGTTTGGGTTATGGTTTGGGTTAGGGTTATTGTTAGGGGTTGGGGTTATGGTTTGGGTTAGGGTTATTGCTAGGGGTTATGTTTTGGGTTATGGTTATGGTTATGGGTTCGGTTAGGGTTATTGTTTGTGGTTGGGGTTATGGTTTGGGTTAGGGTTATTGTTAGGGGTTATGGTTTGGGTTATGGTTACTGTTAGGGTTATGGTTATGGTTTGGGTTAGAGTTATTGTTAGGGGTTGGGGTTATGGTTTGGGTTAGGGTTATTGTTAGGGGTTATGGTGATAGTTTGGGTTATGGTGATGGTTTGGTTTGTGGTTATGGTTGGGGTTAGGGTTATGGTTTAGGTTAGGTTTATTGTTAGGGGTTGGGGTTAAGGTTTGGGTTAAGGTTATTGTTTGGCGTTGGGGTTATGGTTTGGGTTAGGGTTATTGTTAGGCGTTGGGGTAATAGTTTGTGTTAGGGTTATTGTTAGGGTTTAGGGGTTATGGTTTGGTTTACGGTTATGGTTAAGGTTATGGTTGGGGTTATGGTTTGGGTTAGCGTTATTTTTAGGTGTTAGGGGTTATGGTTTGGGTTATGGTTATTGTTGGGGTTATGGTTATGGATGGGATTATGGTTTGGGTTAGGGTTATTGTTGGGGGTTGGGTGTTATGGTTTGGGTTATGGTTATGGTTTGGGTTATGGTTATGGTTGGGGTTATGGTTTGGGTTAGGGTTATTGTTAGGGGTTATGGTTTGGGTTAGGGATATTGTTAGGGGTTAGGGGTTATGGTTTGGGTAAGGGTTGGGGTTATGGTTGGGGTTATGGTTGGGGTTATGGTTGGGGTTATGGTTGGGGTTATGGTTGGGGTTATGGTTGGGGTTATGGTTGGGGTTATGGTTGGGGTTATGGTTGGGGTTATGGTTGGGGTTATGGTTGGGGTTATGGTTGGGGTTATGGTTATGGTTGGGGTTATTGTTGGGGTTATGGTTGGGGTTATGGCTATGGTTGGGGTTATGGTTTTGGTTGGGGTTATGGTTATGGTTGGGAATATGGTTATGGTTGGGGTTATGGTTTGGGTTAGGGTTATGGTTTGGGTTAGGGTTATGGTTTGGGTTATGGTTTGGGTTATGGTTTGGGTTCGGGTTATGGTTTGGGTTAGGGTTATGGTTTGGGTTATGGTTATGGTTTGGGTTAGGGTTATGGTTTGGGTTATGGTTTGGGTTATGGTTTGGGTTCGGGTTATGGTTTGGGTTAGGGTTATGGTTTGGGTTATGGTTATGGTTGGGGTTATGGTTTAGTTTAGGGTTATTGTTAGGGGTTGGGGTTATGGTTTGGGTTAGGGTTATTGTTAGGGGTTATGGTTTGGGTTATGGTTATGGTTGGGGTTATGGTTATGGTTTGGGTTAGGTTTTGGGTTAGGTTTTGGGTTAGGTTTTGGGTTAGGTTTTGGGTTAGGTTTTGGGTTAGGTTTTGGGTTAGGTTTTGGGTTAGGTTTTGGGTTAGGTTTTGGGTTAGGTTTTGGGTTAGGTTTTGGGTTAGGTTTTGGGTTAGGTTTTGGGTTAGGTTTTGGGTTAGGTTTTGGGTTAGGGTTCTTGTTAGGGGTTGGGGTTATGGTTTGGGTTAGGGTTATTGTTAGGGGTTAGGGGTTATGGTTTGGGTTATGGTAATGTTTGGGGTTATGGTTTAGGTTAGGGTTATTGTTAGGGGTTGGGGTTTATGGTTTGGGTTAGGGTTATTATTAGGGGTTATGGTTTGGGTTGTTATGGTTTGGGTTAGGGATATTGTTAGGGGTTAGGGGTTATGGTTTGGGTTATGGTTATTGTTGGGGTTATGGTTATGGATGGGATAATGGTTTGGGTTAGGGTTATTGTTAGGGGTTATGGTGATGGTTTGGGTTATGGTGATGGTTTGGTTTATGGTTATGGTTGGGGTTATGGTTAGGGTTATGGTTAGGGTTATGGTTAGGGTTATGGTTTAGGTTAGGTTTATTGTTAGGGGTTGGGGTTATGGTTTGGGTTAGGGTTATTGTTAGGCGTTGGGGTTATGGTTTGGGTTAGGGTTATGGTTTGGGTTAGGGTTATTGTTAGGCGTTGGGGTAATAGTTTGTGTTAGGGTTATTGTTAGGGTTTAGGGGTTATGGTTTGGTTTACGGTTATGGTTAAGGTTATGGTTGGGGTTATGGTTTGAGTTAGCGTTATTTTTAGGGGTTAGGGGTTATGGTTTGGGTTAGGGTTATTGTTAGGGGTTATGGTGATGGTTTGGGTTATGGTGATAGTTTGGTTTATGGTTAGGGTTGGGGTTAGGGTTATGGTTTAGGTTAGGTTTATTGTTAGGGGTTTGGGTTATGGTTTGGGTTAAGGTTATTGTTTGGCGTTGGGGTTATGGTTTGGGTTAGGGTTATTGTTAGGCGTTGGGGTAATAGTTTGTGTTAGGGTTATTGTTAGGGTTTAGGGGTTATGGTTTGGTTTACCGTTATGGTTAAGGTTATGGTTGGGGTTATGGTTTGGGTTAGCGTTATTTTTAGGTGTTAGGGGTTATGGTTTGGGTTATGGTTATTGTTGGGGTTATGGTTATGGATGGAATTATGGTTTGGGTTAGGGTTATTGTTGGGGGTTTGGTGTTATGGTTTGGGTTATGGTTATGGTTTGGGTTATGGTTATGGTTTGGGTTATGGTTATGGTTTGGGTTATGGTTATGGTTATGGTTTGGGTTATGGTTATGGTTGGGGTTATGGTTTGGGTTAGGGTTATTGTTAGGGGTTATGGTTTGGGTTAGGGATATTGTTAGGGGTTAGGGGTTATGGTTTGGGTAAGGGTTGGGGTTATGGTTGGGGTTATGGTTGGGGTTATGGTTGGGGTAAGGGGTTGGGGTTATGGTTTGGGTTAGCGTTATTTTTAGGAGTTAGGGGTTATGGTTTGGGTTATGGTTATTGTTGGGGTTACTGTTATGGATGGGATTATGGTTTGGGTTAGGGTTATTGTTAGGGTTTAGGGGTTATGGTTTGGTTTACAGTTATGGTTAAGGTTATGGTTGGGGTTATGGTTTGGTTTACAGTTATGGTTAAGGTTATGGTTGGGGTTATGGTTTGGGTTAGGGTTATTGTTAGGGGTTGGGGTTATGGTTTGGGTTAGGGTTATTGTTAGGGGTTATGGTTTGGGTTATGGTTATGGTTGGGGTTATGGTTAGGTTTTGGGTTAGGGTTATTGTTAGGGGTTGGGGTTATGGTTTGGGTTAGGGTTATTGTTAGGGGTTAGGGGTTATGGTTTGGGTTATGGTTGGGGTTATGGTTGGGGTTATGGTTTGGGTTATGATTGGAGTTATGGTTGGGGTTATGGTTAGGGTTATGGTTAGGGTTGGGGTTATGGTTGGGGTTATGGCTATGGTTCGGAATATGGTTTTGGTTCGGGTTATGTTTATGGTTGGGAATCTGGTTATGGTTGGGGTTATGGTTTGGGTTTGGGTTATGGTTATGGTTTAGGTTAGGGTTATTGTTAGGGGTTGGGGTTATGGTTTGGGTTATGGTTTGGGTTATGGTTTGGGTTATGGTTTGGGTTATGGTTTGGGTTATGGTTTGGGTTATGGTTTGGGTTATGGTTTGGGTTATGGTTTGGGTTATGGTTTGGGTTATGGTTTGGGTTATGGTTTGGGTTATGGTTTGGGTTATGGTTATTGTTAGGGGTTGGGGTTATGGTTTGGGTTAGGGTTATTGCTAGGGGTTATGGTTACTGTTAGGGTTATGGTTATGGTTTGGGTTCGAGTTATTGTTAGGGGTTGGGGTTATGGTTTGGGTTAGGGTTATTGTTAGGGGTTATGGTGATGGTTTGGGTTATGGTGATGGTTTGGTTTATGGTTATGGTTGGGGTTAGGGTTATGGTTTAGGTTAGGTTTATTGTTAGGGGTTGGGGTTATGGTTTTGGTTAGGGTTATTGCTAGGGGTTATGTTTTGGGTTATGGTTATGGTTATGGGTTGGGTTAGGGTTATTGTTTGTGGTTGGGGTTATGGTTTGGGTTAGGGTTATTGTTAGGGGTTATGGTTTGGGTTATGGTTATGGTTTGGGTTAGGGTTATTGTTAGGGGTTGGGGTTATGGTTTGGGTTATTGTTTGGGTTATGGTTTGGGTTATGGTTTGGGTTATGGTTTGGGTTATGGTTTAAGTTATGGTTTGGGTTATGGTTTGGGTTATGGTTTGGGTTATGGTTTGGGTTATGGTTTGGGTTATGGTTTGGGTTATGGTTTGGGTTATGGTTTGGGTTATGGTTTGGGTTATGGTTTGGGTTATGGTTTGGGTTATGGTTTGGGTTATGGTTTGGGTTATGGTTATTGTTAGGGGTTGGGGTTATGGTTTGGGTTAGGGTTATTGCTAGGGGTTATGGTTACTGTTAGGGTTATGGTTATGGTTTGGGTTAGAGTTATTGTTAGGGGTTGGGGTTATGGTTTGGGTTAGGGTTATTGTTAGGGGTTATGGTGATGGTTTGGGTTATGGTGATGGTTTGGTTTATGGTTATGGTTGGGGTTAGGGTTATGGTTTAGGTTAGGTTTATTGTTAGGGGTTGGGGTTATGGTTTGGGTTAAGGTTATTGTTTGGCGTTGGGGTTATGGTTTGGGTTAGGGTTATTGTTAGGCGTTGGGGTAATAGTTTGTGTTAGGGTTATTGTTAGGGTTTAGGGGTTATGGTTTGGTTTACCGTTATGGTTAAGGTTATGGTTGGGGTTATGGTTTGGGTTAGCGTTATTTTTAGGTGTTAGGGGTTATGGTTTGGGTTATGGTAATTGTTGGGGTTATGGTTATGGATGGAATTATGGTTTGGGTTAGGGTTATTGTTGGGGGTTTGGTGTTATGGTTTGGGTTATGGTTATGGTTTGGGTTATGGTTATGGTTATGGTCATGGTTTGGGTTATGGTTATGGTTGGGGTTATGGTTTGGGTTAGGGTTATTGTTAGGGGTTATGGTTTGGGTTAGGGATATTGTTAGGGGTTAGGGGTTATGGTTTGGGTAAGGGTTGGGGTTATGGTTGGGGTTATGGTTGGGGTTATGGCTATGGTTCGGAATATGGTTTTGGTTCGGGTTATGTTTATGGTTGGGAATCTGGTTATGGTTGGGGTTATGGTTTGGGTTTGGGTTATGGTTATGGTTTAGGTTAGGGTTATTGTTAGGGGTTGGGGTTATGGTTTGGGTTTGGGTTATGGTTTAGGTTAGGGTTATTGTTAGGGGTTGGGGTTATGGTTTGGGTTATGGTTTGGGTTATGGTTTGGGTTATGGTTTGGGTTATGGTTTGGGTTATGGTTTGGGTTATGGTTTGGGTTATGGTTTGGGTTAGCGTTATTGTTAGGGGTTGGGGTTATGGTTTTGGTTAGGGTTATTGCTAGGGGTTATGTTTTGGGTTATGGTTATGGTTATGGGTTGGGTTAGGGTTATTGTTTGTGGTTGGGGTTATGGTTTGGGTTAGGGTTATTGTTAGGGGTTATGGTTTGGGTTATGGTTATGGTTTGGGTTAGGGTTATTGTTAGGGGTTGGGGTTATGGTTTGGGTTATGGTTTGGGTTATGGTTTGGGTTATGGTTTGGGTTATGGTTTGGGTTATGGTTTGGGTTATGGTTTGGGTTATGGTTTGGGTTATGGTTTGGGTTATGGTTTGGGTTATGGTTTGGGTTATGGTTTGGGTTATGGTTTGGGTTATGGTTTGGGTTATGGTTTGGGTTATGGTTTGGGTTATGGTTTGGGTTAGGGTTATTGTTAGGGGTTGGGGTTATGGTTTGGGTTAGGGTTATTGCTAGGGGTTATGTTTTGGGTTATGGTTATGGTTATGGGTTCGGTTAGGGTTATTGTTTGTGGTTGGGGTTATGGTTTGGGTTAGGGTTATTGTTAGGGGTTATGGTTTGGGTTATGGTTACTGTTAGGGTTATGGTTATGGTTTGGGTTAGAGTTATTGTTAGGGGTTGGGGTTATGGTTTGGGTTAGGGTTATTGTTAGGGGTTATGGTGATAGTTTGGGTTATGGTGATGGTTTGGTTTGTGGTTATGGTTGGGGTTAGGGTTATGGTTTAGGTTAGGTTTATTGTTAGGGGTTGGGGTTAAGGTTTGGGTTAAGGTTATTGTTTGGCGTTGGGGTTATGGTTTGGGTTAGGGTTATTGTTAGGCGTTGGGGTAATAGTTTGTGTTAGGGTTATTGTTAGGGTTTAGGGGTTATGGTTTGGTTTACGGTTATGGTTAAGGTTATGGTTGGGGTTATGGTTTGGGTTAGCGTTATTTTTAGGTGTTAGGGGTTATGGTTTGGGTTATGGTTATTGTTGGGGTTATGGTTATGGATGGGATTATGGTTTGGGTTAGGGTTATTGTTGGGGGTTGGGTGTTATGGTTTGGGTTATGGTTATGGTTTGGGTTATGGTTATGGTTTGGGTTATGGTTATGGTTTGGGTTATGGTTATGGTTGGGGTTATGGTTTGGGTTAGGGTTATTGTTAGGGGTTATGGTTTGGGTTAGGGATATTGTTAGGGGTTAGGGGTTATGGTTTGGGTAAGGGTTGGGGTTATGGTTGGGGTTATGGTTGGGGTTATGGTTGGGGTTATGGTTGGGGTTATGGTTGGGGTTATGGTTGGGGTTATGGTTGGGGTTATGGTTATGGTTGGGGTTATTGTTGGGGTTATGGTTGGGGTTATGGTTGGGGTTATGGTTGGGGTTATGGCTATGGTTGGGGTTATGGTTTTGGTTGGGGTTATGGTTATGCTTGGGAATATGGTTATGGTTGGGGTTATGGTTTGGGTTAGGGTTATGATTTGGGTTAGGGTTATGGTTTGGGTTATGGTTTGGGTTATGGTTTGGGTTATGGTTTGGGTTATGGTTTGGGTTATGGTTTGGGTTATGGTTTGGGTTATGGTTTGGGTTCGGGTTATGGTTTGGGTTAGGGTTATGGTTTGGGTTATGGTTATGGTTGGGGTTATGGTTTAGGTTAGGGTTATTGTTAGGGGTTGGGGTTATGGTTTGGGTTAGGGTTATTGTTAGGGGTTATGGTTTGGGTTATGGTTATGGTTGGGGTTATGGTTATGGTTTGGGTTAGGTTTTGGGTTAGGTTTTGGGTTAGGTTTTGGGTTAGGTTTTGGGTTAGGTTTTGGGTTAGGGTTCTTGTTAGGGGTTGGGGTTATGGTTTGGGTTAGGGTTATTGTTAGGGGTTAGGGGTTATGGTTTGGGTTATGGTAATGGTTGGGGTTATGGTTTAGGTTAGGGTTATTGTTAGGGGTTGGGGTTTATGGTTTGGGTTAGGGTTATTATTAGGGGTTATGGTTTGGGTTGTTATGGTTTGGGTTAGGGATATTGTTAGGGGTTAGGGGTTATGGTTTGGGTTATGGTTATTGTTGGGGTTATGGTTATGGATGGGATAATGGTTTGGGTTAGGGTTATTGTTAGGGGTTATGGTGATGGTTTGGTTTATGGTTATGGTTGGGGTTATGGTTAGGGTTATGGTTAGGGTTATGGTTTAGGTTAGGTTTATTGTTAGGGGTTGGGGTTATGGTTTGGGTTAGGGTTATTGTTAGGCGTTGGGGTTATGGTTTGGGTTAGGGTTATGGTTTGGGTTAGGGTTATTGTTAGGCGTTGGGGTAATAGTTTGTGTTAGGGTTATTGTTAGGGTTTAGGGGTTATGGTTTGGTTTACGGTTATGGTTAAGGTTATGGTTGGGGTTATGGTTTGAGTTAGCTTTATTTTTAGGGGTTAGGGGTTATGGTATGGGTTATGGTTATTGTTGGGGTTATGGTTATGGATGGGATAATGGTTTGGGTTAGGGTTATTGTTAGGGGTTGGGGTAATAGTTTGTGTTAGGGTTATTGTTAGGGTTTAGGGGTTATGGTTTTGTTTACGGTTATGGTTAAGGTTATGGTTGGGGTTATGGTTTGGGTTAGCGTTATTTTTAGGGGTTAGGGGTTATGGTTTGGGTTATGGTTATTGTTGGGGTTACTGTTATGGATGGGATTATGGTTTGGGTTAGGGTTATTGTTAGGGGTTGGGGTAATAGTTTGTGTTAGGGTTATTTTTAGGGTTTAGGCGTTATGGTTTGGTTTACGGTTATGATTAAGGTCATGGTTGGGGTTATGGTTGGGGTTATGGTTTGGGTTAGCGTTATTTTTAGGATTTAGGGGTTGTGGTTTGGGTTATAGTTATTGTTGGGGTTATGGTTATGGATGGGATTATGGTTTGGGTTAGGGTTATTGTTGGGGGTTGGGTGTTATGGTTTGGGTTATGGTTAGGGTTATGGTTATGGTTGGGGTTATGGTTGGGGTTATGGTTGGGGTTATGGTTGGGGTTATGGTTGGGGTTATGGTTGGGGTTATGGTTGGGGTTATGGTTGGGGTTATGGTTGGGGTTATGGTTGGGGTTAGGGTTGGGGTTATGGTTGGGGTTATGGTTGGGGTTATGGTTGGGGTTATGGTTGCGGTTATCGCTATGGTTGGGAATATGGTTTTGGTTGGGGTTATGGTTATGGTTGGGAATCTGGTTATGGTTGGGGTTATGGTTAGGGTTATGGTTATGGTTGGGGTTTATGGCTATGGTTGGGAATATGGTTTGGGTTAGGGTTTTTGTTAGGGGTTTTGGTTAGGGTTATTGTTAGAAGTTAGGGGTTATGGTTTGGGTTATGGTTGGGGTTATGGTTTAGGTTAGGGTTATTGTTAGGGGTTGGGGTTATGGTTTGGGTTAGGGTTATTTTAAGGGATTAGGGGTTATGGTTTGGGTTTTGTTTATGGTTGGGGTTATGGTTTGGGTTAGGGTTATTGTTAGGGGTTGGGGTTATGGTTTGGGTTATGGTCGGGGTTATGGTCGGGGTTATGGTTGGGGTTATGGTTGGGGTTATGGTTGGGGTTATGGTTGGAGTTATGGTTGGGGTTATGGTTAGGGTTATGGTTGGAGTTATGGTTGGGGTTATGGTTAGGGTTATGGTTAGGGTTGGGGTTATGGTTGGGGTTATGGCTATGGTTGGGAATATGGTTTTGGTTGGGGTTATGTTTATGGTCGGGAATCTGGTTGTGGTTGGGGTTATGGTTTAGATTAGGGTTATTGTTAGGGGTTGGGGTTGTGGTTTGGGTTAGGAATATTGTAAAGGATAAGGGGTTATGGTTTAGGTTATGGTTTGGGTTATGGTTTGGGTTATGGTTTGGGTTATGGTTTGGGTTATGGTTTGGGTTAGCGTTATTGTTAGGGGTTGGGGTTATGGTTTTGGTTAGGGTTATTGCTAGGGGTTATGTTTTGGGTTATGGTTATGGTTATGGGTTGGGTTAGGGTTATTGTTTGTGGTTGGGGTTATGGTTTGGGTTAGGGTTATTGTTAGGGGTTATGGTTTGGGTTAGGGTTATTGTTAGGGGTTGGGGTTATGGTTTGGGTTATGGTTTGGGTTATGGTTTGGGTTATGGTTTGGGTTATGGTTTGGGTTATGGTTTGGGTTATGGTTTGGGTTATGGTTTGGGTTATGGTTTGGGTTATGGTTATTGTTAGGGGTTGGGGTTATGGTTTGGGTTAGGGTTATTGCTAGGGGTTATGGTTACTGTTAGGGTTATGGTTATGGTTTGGGTTAGAGTTATTGTTAGGGGTTGGGGTTATGGTTTGGGTTAGGGTTATTGTTAGGGGTTATGGTGATGGTTTGGGTTATGGTGATGGTTTGGTTTATGGTTATGGTTGGGGTTAGGGTTATGGTTTAGGTTAGGTTTATTGTTAGGGGTTGGGGTTATGGTTTTGGTTAGGGTTATTGCTAGGGGTTATGTTTTGGGTTATGGTTATGGTTATGGGTTGGGTTAGGGTTATTGTTTGTGGTTGGGGTTATGGTTTGGGTTAGGGTTATTATTAGGGGTTATGGTTTGGGTTATGGTTATGGTTTGGGTTAGGGTTATTGTTAGGGGTTGGGGTTATGGTTTGGGTTATGGTTTGGGTTATGGTTTGGGTTATGGTTTGGGTTATGGTTTGGGTTATGGTTTGGGTTATGGTTTGGGTTATGGTTTGGGTTATGGTTTGGGTTATGGTTTGGGTTATGGTTTGGGTTATGGTTTGGGTTATGGTTATTGTTAGGGGTTGGGGTTATGGTTTGGGTTAGGGTTATTGCTAGGGGTTATGGTTACTGTTAGGGTTATGGTTATGGTTTGGGTTAGAGTTATTGTTAGGGGTTGGGGTTATGGTTTGGGTTAGGGTTATTGTTAGGGGTTATGGTGATGGTTTGGGTTATGGTGATAGTTTGGTTTATGGTTATGGTTGGGGTTAGGGTTATGGTTTAGGTTAGGTTTATTGTTAGGGGTTGGGGTTATGGTTTGGGTTAAGGTTATTGTTTGGCGTTGGGGTTATGGTTTGGGTTAGGGTTATTGTTAGGCGTTGGGGTAATAGTTTGTGTTAGGGTTATTGTTAGGGTTTAGGGGTTATGGTTTGGTTTACCGTTATGGTTAAGGTTATGGTTGGGGTTATGGTTTGGGTTAGCGTTATTTTTAGGTGTTAGGGGTTATGGTTTGGGTTATGGTTATTGTTGGGGTTATGGTTATGGATGGAATTATGGTTTGGGTTAGGGTTATTGTTGGGGGTTTGGTGTTATGGTTTGGGTTATGGTTATGGTTTGGGTTATGGTTATGGTTTGGGTTATGGTTATGGTTATGGTTTGGGTTATGGTTATGGTTGGGGTTATGGTTTGGGTTAGGGTTATTGTTAGGGGTTATGGTTTGGGTTAGGGATATTGTTAGGGGTTAGGGGTTATGGTTTGGGTAAGGGTTGGGGTTATGGTTGGGGTTATGGTTGGGGTTATGGTTGGGGTAAGGGGTTGGGGTTATGGTTTGGGTTAGGGTTATTTTTAGGGGTTGGGGTTATGGTTTGGGTTAGAGTCATTGCTAGGGGTTATGTTTTGGGTTATGGTTATGGGTTGGGTTAGGGTTATTGTTTGTGGTTGGGGTTATGGTTTGGGTTAGGGTTATTGTTAGGGGTTATGGTTTGGGTTATGGTTACTGTTAGGGTTATGGTTATGGTTTGGGTTAGAGTTATTGTTAGGGGTTGGGGTTATGGTTTGGGTTAGGGTTAGGGTTATTGTTAGGGGTTAGTGTGATGGTTTGGGTTATGGTGATGGTTTGGTTTATTGTTATGGTTGGGGTTATGGTTAGGGTTATGGTTTAGGTTAGGTTTATTGTTAGGGGTTGGGGTTATGGTTTGGGTTAAGGTTATTGTTTGGCGTTGGGGTTATGGTTTGGGTTAGGGTTATTGTTAGGCGTTGGGGTAATAGTTTGTGTTAGGGTTATTGTTAGGGTTTAGGGGTTATGGTTTGGTTTACGGTTATGGTTAAGGTTATGGTTGGGGTTATGGTTTGGGTTAGCGTTATTTTTAGGGGTTAGGGGTTATGGTTTGGGTTATGGTTATTGTTGGGGTTATGGTTATGGATGGGATAATGGTTTGGGTTAGGGTTATTGTTAGGGGTTGGGGTAATAGTTTGTGTTAGGGTTATTGTTAGGGTTTAGGGGTTATGATTTGGTTTACGGTTATGGTTAAGGTTATGGTTGGGGTTATGGTTTGGGTTAGCGTTATTTTTAGGAGTTAGGGGTTATGGTTTGGGTTATGGTTATTGTTGGGGTTACTGTTATGGATGGGATTATGGTTTGGGTTAGGGTTATTGTTAGGGTTTAGGGGTTATGGTTTGGTTTACAGTTATGGTTAAGGTTATGGTTGGGGTTATGGTTTGGTTTACAGTTATGGTTAAGGTTATGGTTGGGGTTATGGTTTGGGTTAGGGTTATTGTTAGGGGTTGGGGTTATGGTTTGGGTTAGGGTTATTGTTAGGGGTTATGGTTTGGGTTATGGTTATGGTTGGGGTTATGGTTAGGTTTTGGGTTAGGGTTATTGTTAGGGGTTGGGGTTATGGTTTGGGTTAGGGTTATTGTTAGGGGTTAGGGGTTATGGTTTGGGTTATGGTTGGGGTTATGGTTGGGGTTATGGTTTGGGTTATGATTGGAGTTATGGTTGGGGTTATGGTTAGGGTTATGGTTAGGGTTGGGGTTATGGTTGGGGTTATGGCTATGGTTCGGAATATGGTTTTGGTTCGGGTTATGTTTATGGTTGGGAATCTGGTTATGGTTGGGGTTATGGTTTGGGTTTGGGTTATGGTTATGGTTTAGGTTAGGGTTATTGTTAGGGGTTGGGGTTATGGTTTGGGTTATGGTTTGGGTTATGGTTTGGGTTATGGTTTGGGTTATGGTTTGGGTTATGGTTTGGGTTATGGTTTGGGTTATGGTTTGGGTTATGGTTTGGGTTATGGTTTGGGTTATGGTTTGGGTTATGGTTTGGGTTATGGTTATTGTTAGGGGTTGGGGTTATGGTTTGGGTTAGGGTTATTGCTAGGGGTTATGGTTACTGTTAGGGTTATGGTTATGGTTTGGGTTCGAGTTATTGTTAGGGGTTGGGGTTATGGTTTGGGTTAGGGTTATTGTTAGGGGTTATGGTGATGGTTTGGGTTATGGTGATGGTTTGGTTTATGGTTATGGTTGGGGTTAGGGTTATGGTTTAGGTTAGGTTTATTGTTAGGGGTTGGGGTTATGGTTTTGGTTAGGGTTATTGCTAGGGGTTATGTTTTGGGTTATGGTTATGGTTATGGGTTGGGTTAGGGTTATTGTTTGTGGTTGGGGTTATGGTTTGGGTTAGGGTTATTGTTAGGGGTTATGGTTTGGGTTATGGTTATGGTTTGGGTTAGGGTTATTGTTAGGGGTTGGGGTTATGGTTTGGGTTATTGTTTGGGTTATGGTTTGGGTTATGGTTTGGGTTATGGTTTGGGTTATGGTTTGGGTTATGGTTTGGGTTATGGTTTGGGTTATGGTTTGGGTTATGGTTTGGGTTATGGTTTGGGTTATGGTTTGGGTTATGGTTTGGGTTATGGTTTGGGTTATGGTTTGGGTTATGGTTTGGGTTATGGTTTGGGTTATGGTTTGGGTTATGGTTTGGGTTATGGTTTGGGTTATGGTTTGGGTTATGGTTTGGGTTATGGTTTGGGTTATGGTTTGGGTTATGGTTTGGGTTATGGTTTGGGTTATGGTTATTGTTAGGGGTTGGGGTTATGGTTTGGGTTAGGGTTATTGCTAGGGGTTATGGTTACTGTTAGGGTTATGGTTATGGTTTGGGTTAGAGTTATTGTTAGGGGTTGGGGTTATGGTTTGGGTTAGGGTTATTGTTAGGGGTTATGGTGATGGTTTGGGTTATGGTGATGGTTTGGTTTATGGTTATGGTTGGGGTTAGGGTTATGGTTTAGGTTAGGTTTATTGTTAGGGGTTGGGGTTATGGTTTGGGTTAAGGTTATTGTTTGGCGTTGGGGTTATGGTTTGGGTTAGGGTTATTGTTAGGCGTTGGGGTAATAGTTTGTGTTAGGGTTATTGTTAGGGTTTAGGGGTTATGGTTTGGTTTACCGTTATGGTTAAGGTTATGGTTGGGGTTATGGTTTGGGTTAGCGTTATTTTTAGGTGTTAGGGGTTATGGTTTGGGTTATGGTTATTGTTGGGGTTATGGTTATGGATGGAATTATGGTTTGGGTTAGGGTTATTGTTGGGGGTTTGGTGTTATGGTTTGGGTTATGGTTATGGTTTGGGTTATGGTTATGGTTATGGTTATGGTTATGGTTATGGTCATGGTTTGGGTTATGGTTATGGTTGGGGTTATGGTTTGGGTTAGGGTTATTGTTAGGGGTTATGGTTTGGGTTAGGGATATTGTTAGGGGTTAGGGGTTATGGTTTGGGTAAGGGTTGGGGTTATGGTTGGGGTTATGGTTGGGGTTATGGCTATGGTTCGGAATATGGTTTTGGTTCGGGTTATGTTTATGGTTGGGAATCTGGTTATGGTTGGGGTTATGGTTTGGGTTTGGGTTATGGTTATGGTTTAGGTTAGGGTTATTGTTAGGGGTTGGGGTTATGGTTTGGGTTTGGGTTATTGTTTAGGTTAGGGTTATTGTTAGGGGTTGGGGTTATGGTTTGGGTTATGGTTTGGGTTATGGTTTGGGTTATGGTTTGGGTTATGGTTTGGGTTATGGTTTGGGTTATGGTTTGGGTTATGGTTTGGGTTAGCGTTATTGTTAGGGGTTGGGGTTATGGTTTTGGTTAGGGTTATTGCTAGGGGTTATGTTTTGGGTTATGGTTATGGTTATGGGTTGGGTTAGGGTTATTGTTTGTGGTTGGGGTTATGGTTTGGGTTAGGGTTATTGTTAGGGGTTATGGTTTGGGTTATGGTTATGGTTTGGGTTAGGGTTATTGTTAGGGGTTGGGGTTATGGTTTGGGTTATGGTTTGGGTTATGGTTTGGGTTATGGTTTGGGTTATGGTTTGGGTTATGGTTTGGGTTATGGTTTGGGTTATGGTTTGGGTTATGGTTTGGGTTAGGGTTATTGTTAGGGGTTGGGGTTATGGTTTGGGTTAGGGTTATTGCTAGGGGTTATGTTTTGGGTTATGGTTATGGTTATGGGTTCGGTTAGGGTTATTGTTTGTGGTTGGGGTTATGGTTTGGGTTAGGGTTATTGTTAGGGGTTATGGTTTGGGTTATGGTTACTGTTAGGGTTATGGTTATGGTTTGGGTTAGAGTTATTGTTAGGGGTTGGGGTTATGGTTTGGGTTAGGGTTATTGTTAGGGGTTATGGTGATAGTTTGGGTTATGGTGATGGTTTGGTTTGTGGTTATGGTTGGGGTTAGGGTTATGGTTTAGGTTAGGTTTATTGTTAGGGGTTGGGGTTAAGGTTTGGGTTAAGGTTATTGTTTGGCGTTGGGGTTATGGTTTGGGTTAGGGTTATTGTTAGGCGTTGGGGTAATAGTTTGTGTTAGGGTTATTGTTAGGGTTTAGGGGTTATGGTTTGGTTTACGGTTATGGTTAAGGTTATGGTTGGGGTTATGGTTTGGGTTAGCGTTATTTTTAGGTGTTAGGGGTTATGGTTTGGGTTATGGTTATTGTTGGGGTTATGGTTATGGATGGGATTATGGTTTGGGTTAGGGTTATTGTTGGGGGTTGGGTGTTATGGTTTGGGTTATGGTTATGGTTTGGGTTATGGTTATGGTTTGGGTTATGGTTATGGTTTGGGTTATGGTTATGGTTGGGGTTATGGTTTGGGTTAGGGTTATTGTTAGGGGTTATGGTTTGGGTTAGGGATATTGTTAGGGGTTAGGGGTTATGGTTTGGGTAAGGGTTGGGGTTATGGTTGGGGTTATGGTTGGGGTTATGGTTGGGGTTATGGTTGGGGTTATGGTTGGGGTTATGGTTGGGGTTATGGTTGGGGTTATGGTTATGGTTGGGGTTATTGTTGGGGTTATGGTTGGGGTTATGGTTGGGGTTATGGTTGGGGTTATGGCTATGGTTGGGGTTATGGTTTTGGTTGGGGTTATGGTTATGCTTGGGAATATGGTTATGGTTGGGGTTATGGTTTGGGTTAGGGTTATGATTTGGGTTAGGGTTATGGTTTGGGTTATGGTTTGGGTTATGGTTTGGGTTATGGTTTGGGTTATGGTTTGGGTTATGGTTTGGGTTATGGTTTGGGTTATGGTTTGGGTTCGGGTTATGGTTTGGGTTAGGGTTATGGTTTGGGTTATGGTTATGGTTGGGGTTATGGTTTAGGTTAGGGTTATTGTTAGGGGTTGGGGTTATGGTTTGGGTTAGGGTTATTGTTAGGGGTTATGGTTTGGGTTATGGTTATGGTTGGGGTTATGGTTATGGTTTGGGTTAGGTTTTGGGTTAGGTTTTGGGTTAGGTTTTGGGTTAGGTTTTGGGTTAGGTTTTGGGTTAGGGTTCTTGTTAGGGGTTGGGGTTATGGTTTGGGTTAGGGTTATTGTTAGGGGTTAGGGGTTATGGTTTGGGTTATGGTAATGGTTGGGGTTATGGTTTAGGTTAGGGTTATTGTTAGGGGTTGGGGTTTATGGTTTGGGTTAGGGTTATTATTAGGGGTTATGGTTTGGGTTGTTATGGTTTGGGTTAGGGATATTGTTAGGGGTTAGGGGTTATGGTTTGGGTTATGGTTATTGTTGGGGTTATGGTTATGGATGGGATAATGGTTTGGGTTAGGGTTATTGTTAGGGGTTATGGTGATGGTTTGGTTTATGGTTATGGTTGGGGTTATGGTTAGGGTTATGGTTAGGGTTATGGTTTAGGTTAGGTTTATTGTTAGGGGTTGGGGTTATGGTTTGGGTTAGGGTTATTGTTAGGCGTTGGGGTTATGGTTTGGGTTAGGGTTATGGTTTGGGTTAGGGTTATTGTTAGGCGTTGGGGTAATAGTTTGTGTTAGGGTTATTGTTAGGGTTTAGGGGTTATGGTTTGGTTTACGGTTATGGTTAAGGTTATGGTTGGGGTTATGGTTTGAGTTAGCTTTATTTTTAGGGGTTAGGGGTTATGGTATGGGTTATGGTTATTGTTGGGGTTATGGTTATGGATGGGATAATGGTTTGGGTTAGGGTTATTGTTAGGGGTTGGGGTAATAGTTTGTGTTAGGGTTATTGTTAGGGTTTAGGGGTTATGGTTTTGTTTACGGTTATGGTTAAGGTTATGGTTGGGGTTATGGTTTGGGTTAGCGTTATTTTTAGGGGTTAGGGGTTATGGTTTGGGTTATGGTTATTGTTGGGGTTACTGTTATGGATGGGATTATGGTTTGGGTTAGGGTTATTGTTAGGGGTTGGGGTAATAGTTTGTGTTAGGGTTATTTTTAGGGTTTAGGCGTTATGGTTTGGTTTACGGTTATGATTAAGGTCATGGTTGGGGTTATGGTTGGGGTTATGGTTGGGGTTATGGTTTGGGTTAGCGTTATTTTTAGGATTTAGGGGTTGTGGTTTGGGTTATAGTTATTGTTGGGGTTATGGTTATGGATGGGATTATGGTTTGGGTTAGGGTTATTGTTGGGGGTTGGGTGTTATGGTTTGGGTTATGGTTAGGGTTATGGTTATGGTTGGGGTTATGGTTGGGGTTATGGTTGGGGTTATGGTTGGGGTTATGGTTGGGGTTATGGTTGGGGTTATGGTTGGGGTTATGGTTGGGGTTATGGTTGGGGTTATGGTTGGGGTTATGGTTGGGGTTATGGTTGGGGTTATGGTTGGGGTTATGGTTGGGGTTATGGTTGCGGTTATCGCTATGGTTGGGAATATGGTTTTGGTTGGGGTTATGGTTATGGTTGGGAATCTGGTTATGGTTGGGGTTATGGTTAGGGTTATGGTTATGGTTGGGGTTTATGGCGCTATGGTTGGGAATATGGTTTGGGTTAGGGTTTTTGTTAGGGGTTTTGGTTAGGGTTATTGTTAGAAGTTAGGGGTTATGGTTTGGGTTATGGTTGGGGTTATGGTTTAGGTTAGGGTTATTGTTAGGGGTTGGGGTTATGGTTTGGGTTAGGGTTATTTTAAGGGATTAGGGGTTATGGTTTGGGTTTTGTTTATGGTTGGGGTTATGGTTTGGGTTAGGGTTATTGTTAGGGGTTGGGGTTATGGTTTGGGTTATGGTCGGGGTTATGGTCGGGGTTATGGTTGGGGTTATGGTTGGGGTTATGGTTGGGGTTATGGTTGGAGTTATGGTTGGGGTTATGGTTAGGGTTATGGTTGGAGTTATGGTTGGGGTTATGGTTAGGGTTATGGTTAGGGTTGGGGTTATGGTTGGGGTTATGGCTATGGTTGGGAATATGGTTTTGGTTGGGGTTATGTTTATGGTCGGGAATCTGGTTGTGGTTGGGGTTATGGTTTAGATTAGGGTTATTGTTAGGGGTTGGGGTTGTGGTTTGGGTTAGGAATATTGTAAAGGATAAGGGGTTATGGTTTAGGTTATGGTTTGGGTTATGGTTTGGGTTATGGTTTGGGTTATGGTTTGGGTTATGGTTTGGGTTAGCGTTATTGTTAGGGGTTGGGGTTATGGTTTTGGTTAGGGTTATTGCTAGGGGTTATGTTTTGGGTTATGGTTATGGTTATGGGTTGGGTTAGGGTTATTGTTTGTGGTTGGGGTTATGGTTTGGGTTAGGGTTATTGTTAGGGGTTATGGTTTGGGTTAGGGTTATTGTTAGGGGTTGGGGTTATGGTTTGGGTTATGGTTTGGGTTATGGTTTGGGTTATGGTTTGGGTTATGGTTTGGGTTATGGTTTGGGTTATGGTTTGGGTTATGGTTTGGGTTATGGTTTGGGTTATGGTTTGGGTTATGGTTTGGGTTATGGTTATTGTTAGGGGTTGGGGTTATGGTTTGGGTTAGGGTTATTGCTAGGGGTTATGGTTACTGTTAGGGTTATGGTTATGGTTTGGGTTAGAGTTATTGTTAGGGGTTGGGGTTATGGTTTGGGTTAGGGTTATTGTTAGGGGTTATGGTGATGGTTTGGGTTATGGTGATGGTTTGGTTTATGGTTATGGTTGGGGTTAGGGTTATGGTTTAGGTTAGGTTTATTGTTAGGGGTTGGGGTTATGGTTTTGGTTAGGGTTATTGCTAGGGGTTATGTTTTGGGTTATGGTTATGGTTATGGGTTGGGTTAGGGTTATTGTTTGTGGTTGGGGTTATGGTTTGGGTTAGGGTTATTATTAGGGGTTATGGTTTGGGTTATGGTTATGGTTTGGGTTAGGGTTATTGTTAGGGGTTGGGGTTATGGTTTGGGTTATGGTTTGGGTTATGGTTTGGGTTATGGTTTGGGTTATGGTTTGGGTTATGGTTTGGGTTATGGTTTGGGTTATGGTTTGGGTTATGGTTTGGGTTATGGTTTGGGTTATGGTTTGGGTTATGGTTTGGGTTATGGTTTGGGTTATGGTTATTGTTAGGGGTTGGGGTTATGGTTTGGGTTAGGGTTATTGCTAGGGGTTATGGTTACTGTTAGGGTTATGGTTATGGTTTGGGTTAGAGTTATTGTTAGGGGTTGGGGTTATGGTTTGGGTTAGGGTTATTGTTAGGGGTTATGGTGATGGTTTGGGTTATGGTGATAGTTTGGTTTATGGTTATGGTTGGGGTTAGGGTTATGGTTTAGGTTAGGTTTATTGTTAGGGGTTGGGGTTATGGTTTGGGTTAAGGTTATTGTTTGGCGTTGGGGTTATGGTTTGGGTTAGGGTTATTGTTAGGCGTTGGGGTAATAGTTTGTGTTAGGGTTATTGTTAGGGTTTAGGGGTTATGGTTTGGTTTACCGTTATGGTTAAGGTTATGGTTGGGGTTATGGTTTGGGTTAGCGTTATTTTTAGGTGTTAGGGGTTATGGTTTGGGTTATGGTTATTGTTGGGGTTATGGTTATGGATGGAATTATGGTTTGGGTTAGGGTTATTGTTGGGGGTTTGGTGTTATGGTTTGGGTTATGGTTATGGTTTGGGTTATGGTTATGGTTTGGGTTATGGTTATGGTTATGGTTTGGGTTATGGTTATGGTTGGGGTTATGGTTTGGGTTAGGGTTATTGTTAGGGGTTATGGTTTGGGTTAGGGATATTGTTAGGGGTTAGGGGTTATGGTTTGGGTAAGGGTTGGGGTTATGGTTGGGGTTATGGTTGGGGTTATGGTTGGGGTAAGGGGTTGGGGTTATGGTTTGGGTTAGGGTTATTTTTAGGGGTTGGGGTTATGGTTTGGGTTAGAGTCATTGCTAGGGGTTATGTTTTGGGTTATGGTTATGGTTATGGGTTGGGTTAGGGTTATTGTTTGTGGTTGGGGTTATGGTTTGGGTTAGGGTTATTGTTAGGGGTTATGGTTTGGGTTATGGTTACTGTTAGGGTTATGGTTATGGTTTGGGTTAGAGTTATTGTTAGGGGTTGGGGTTATGGTTTGGGTTAGGGTTAGGGTTATTGTTAGGGGTTAGTGTGATGGTTTGGGTTATGGTGATGGTTTGGTTTATTGTTATGGTTGGGGTTATGGTTAGGGTTATGGTTTAGGTTAGGTTTATTGTTAGGGGTTGGGGTTATGGTTTGGGTTAAGGTTATTGTTTGGCGTTGGGGTTATGGTTTGGGTTAGGGTTATTGTTAGGCGTTGGGGTAATAGTTTGTGTTAGGGTTATTGTTAGGGTTTAGGGGTTATGGTTTGGTTTACGGTTATGGTTAAGGTTATGGTTGGGGTTATGGTTTGGGTTAGCGTTATTTTTAGGGGTTAGGGGTTATGGTTTGGGTTATGGTTATTGTTGGGGTTATGGTTATGGATGGGATAATGGTTTGGGTTAGGGTTATTGTTAGGGGTTGGGGTAATAGTTTGTGTTAGGGTTATTGTTAGGGTTTAGGGGTTATGATTTGGTTTACGGTTATGGTTAAGGTTATGGTTGGGGTTATGGTTTGGGTTAGCGTTATTTTTAGGAGTTAGGGGTTATGGTTTGGGTTATGGTTATTGTTGGGGTTACTGTTATGGATGGGATTATGGTTTGGGTTAGGGTTATTGTTAGGGTTTAGGGGTTATGGTTTGGTTTACAGTTATGGTTAAGGTTATGGTTGGGGTTATGGTTTGGTTTACAGTTATGGTTAAGGTTATGGTTGGGGTTATGGTTTGGGTTAGGGTTATTGTTAGGGGTTGGGGTTATGGTTTGGGTTAGGGTTATTGTTAGGGGTTATGGTTTGGGTTATGGTTATGGTTGGGGTTATGGTTAGGTTTTGGGTTAGGGTTATTGTTAGGGGTTGGGGTTATGGTTTGGGTTAGGGTTATTGTTAGGGGTTAGGGGTTATGGTTTGGGTTATGGTTGGGGTTATGGTTGGGGTTATGGTTTGGGTTATGATTGGAGTTATGGTTGGGGTTATGGTTAGGGTTATGGTTAGGGTTGGGGTTATGGTTGGGGTTATGGCTATGGTTCGGAATATGGTTTTGGTTCGGGTTATGTTTATGGTTGGGAATCTGGTTATGGTTGGGGTTATGGTTTGGGTTTGGGTTATGGTTATGGTTTAGGTTAGGGTTATTGTTAGGGGTTGGGGTTATGGTTTGGGTTATGGTTTGGGTTATGGTTTGGGTTATGGTTTGGGTTATGGTTTGGGTTATGGTTTGGGTTATGGTTTGGGTTATGGTTTGGGTTATGGTTTGGGTTATGGTTATTGTTAGGGGTTGGGGTTATGGTTTGGGTTAGGGTTATTGCTAGGGGTTATGGTTACTGTTAGGGTTATGGTTATGGTTTGGGTTCGAGTTATTGTTAGGGGTTGGGGTTATGGTTTGGGTTAGGGTTATTGTTAGGGGTTATGGTGATGGTTTGGGTTATGGTGATGGTTTGGTTTATGGTTATGGTTGGGGTTAGGGTTATGGTTTAGGTTAGGTTTATTGTTAGGGGTTGGGGTTATGGTTTTGGTTAGGGTTATTGCTAGGGGTTATGTTTTGGGTTATGGTTATGGTTATGGGTTGGGTTAGGGTTATTGTTTGTGGTTGGGGTTATGGTTTGGGTTAGGGTTATTGTTAGGGGTTATGGTTTGGGTTATGGTTATGGTTTGGGTTAGGGTTATTGTTAGGGGTTGGGGTTATGGTTTGGGTTATTGTTTGGGTTATGGTTTGGGTTATGGTTTGGGTTATGGTTTGGGTTATGGTTTGGGTTATGGTTTGGGTTATGGTTTGGGTTATGGTTTGGGTTATGGTTTGGGTTATGGTTTGGGTTATGGTTTGGGTTATGGTTTGGGTTATGGTTTGGGTTATGGTTTGGGTTATGGTTTGGGTTATGGTTTGGGTTATGGTTTGGGTTATGGTTTGGGTTATGGTTATTGTTAGGGGTTGGGGTTATGGTTTGGGTTAGGGTTATTGCTAGGGGTTATGGTTACTGTTAGGGTTATGGTTATGGTTTGGGTTAGAGTTATTGTTAGGGGTTGGGGTTATGGTTTGGGTTAGGGTTATTGTTAGGGGTTATGGTGATGGTTTGGGTTATGGTGATGGTTTGGTTTATGGTTATGGTTGGGGTTAGGGTTATGGTTTAGGTTAGGTTTATTGTTAGGGGTTGGGGTTATGGTTTGGGTTAAGGTTATTGTTTGGCGTTGGGGTTATGGTTTGGGTTAGGGTTATTGTTAGGCGTTGGGGTAATAGTTTGTGTTAGGGTTATTGTTAGGGTTTAGGGGTTATGGTTTGGTTTACCGTTATGGTTAAGGTTATGGTTGGGGTTATGGTTTGGGTTAGCGTTATTTTTAGGTGTTAGGGGTTATGGTTTGGGTTATGGTTATTGTTGGGGTTATGGTTATGGATGGAATTATGGTTTGGGTTAGGGTTATTGTTGGGGGTTTGGTGTTATGGTTTGGGTTATGGTTATGGTTTGGGTTATGGTTATGGTTATGGTTATGGTTATGGTTATGGTCATGGTTTGGGTTATGGTTATGGTTGGGGTTATGGTTTGGGTTAGGGTTATTGTTAGGGGTTATGGTTTGGGTTAGGGATATTGTTAGGGGTTAGGGGTTATGGTTTGGGTAAGGGTTGGGGTTATGGTTGGGGTTATGGTTGGGGTTATGGCTATGGTTCGGAATATGGTTTTGGTTCGGGTTATGTTTATGGTTGGGAATCTGGTTATGGTTGGGGTTATGGTTTGGGTTTGGGTTATGGTTATGGTTTAGGTTAGGGTTATTGTTAGGGGTTGGGGTTATGGTTTGGGTTTGGGTTATGGTTTAGGTTAGGGTTATTGTTAGGGGTTGGGGTTATGGTTTGGGTTATGGTTTGGGTTATGGTTTGGGTTATGGTTTGGGTTATGGTTTGGGTTATGGTTTGGGTTATGGTTTGGGTTATGGTTTGGGTTAGCGTTATTGTTAGGGGTTGGGGTTATGGTTTTGGTTAGGGTTATTGCTAGGGGTTATGTTTTGGGTTATGGTTATGGTTATGGGTTGGGTTAGGGTTATTGTTTGTGGTTGGGGTTATGGTTTGGGTTAGGGTTATTGTTAGGGGTTATGGTTTGGGTTATGGTTATGGTTTGGGTTAGGGTTATTGTTAGGGGTTGGGGTTATGGTTTGGGTTATGGTTTGGGTTATGGTTTGGGTTATGGTTTGGGTTATGGTTTGGGTTATGGTTTGGGTTATGGTTTGGGTTATGGTTTGGGTTATGGTTTGGGTTATGGTTTGGGTTATGGTTTGGGTTAGGGTTATTGTTAGGGGTTGGGGTTATGGTTTGGGTTAGGGTTATTGCTAGGGGTTATGTTTTGGGTTATGGTTATGGTTATGGGTTCGGTTAGGGTTATTGTTTGTGGTTGGGGTTATGGTTTGGGTTAGGGTTATTGTTAGGGGTTATGGTTTGGGTTATGGTTACTGTTAGGGTTATGGTTATGGTTTGGGTTAGAGTTATTGTTAGGGGTTGGGGTTATGGTTTGGGTTAGGGTTATTGTTAGGGGTTATGGTGATAGTTTGGGTTATGGTGATGGTTTGGTTTGTGGTTATGGTTGGGGTTAGGGTTATGGTTTAGGTTAGGTTTATTGTTAGGGGTTGGGGTTAAGGTTTGGGTTAAGGTTATTGTTTGGCGTTGGGGTTATGGTTTGGGTTAGGGTTATTGTTAGGCGTTGGGGTAATAGTTTGTGTTAGGGTTATTGTTAGGGTTTAGGGGTTATGGTTTGGTTTACGGTTATGGTTAAGGTTATGGTTGGGGTTATGGTTTGGGTTAGCGTTATTTTTAGGTGTTAGGGGTTATGGTTTGGGTTATGGTTATTGTTGGGGTTATGGTTATGGATGGGATTATGGTTTGGGTTAGGGTTATTGTTGGGGGTTGGGTGTTATGGTTTGGGTTATGGTTATGGTTTGGGTTATGGTTATGGTTGGGGTTATGGTTTGGGTTAGGGTTATTGTTAGGGGTTATGGTTTGGGTTAGGGATATTGTTAGGGGTTAGGGGTTATGGTTTGGGTAAGGGTTGGGGTTATGGTTGGGGTTATGGTTGGGGTTATGGTTGGGGTTATGGTTGGGGTTATGGTTGGGGTTATGGTTGGGGTTATGGTTGGGGTTATGGTTGGGGTTATGGTTGGGGTTATGGTTGGGGTTATGGTTGGGGTTATGGTTATGGTTGGGGTTATTGTTGGGGTTATGGTTGGGGTTATGGCTATGGTTGGGGTTATGGTTTTGGTTGGGGTTATGGTTATGGTTGGGAATATGGTTATGGTTGGGGTTATGGTTTGGGTTAGGGTTATGGTTTGGGTTAGGGTTATGGTTTGGGTTATGGTTTGGGTTATGGTTTGGGTTCGGGTTATGGTTTGGGTTAGGGTTATGGTTTGGGTTATGGTTATGGTTTGGGTTAGGGTTATGGTTTGGGTTATGGTTTGGGTTATGGTTTGGGTTCGGGTTATGGTTTGGGTTAGGGTTATGGTTTGGGTTATGGTTATGGTTGGGGTTATGGTTTAGTTTAGGGTTATTGTTAGGGGTTGGGGTTATGGTTTGGGTTAGGGTTATTGTTAGGGGTTATGGTTTGGGTTATGGTTATGGTTGGGGTTATGGTTATGGTTTGGGTTAGGTTTTGGGTTAGGTTTTGGGTTAGGTTTTGGGTTAGGTTTTGGGTTAGGTTTTGGGTTAGGTTTTGGGTTAGGTTTTGGGTTAGGTTTTGGGTTAGGTTTTGGGTTAGGTTTTGGGTTAGGTTTTGGGTTAGGTTTTGGGTTAGGTTTTGGGTTAGGTTTTGGGTTAGGGTTCTTGTTAGGGGTTGGGGTTATGGTTTGGGTTAGGGTTATTGTTAGGGGTTAGGGGTTATGGTTTGGGTTATGGTAATGTTTGGGGTTATGGTTTAGGTTAGGGTTATTGTTAGGGGTTGGGGTTTATGGTTTGGGTTAGGGTTATTATTAGGGGTTATGGTTTGGGTTGTTATGGTTTGGGTTAGGGATATTGTTAGGGGTTAGGGGTTATGGTTTGGGTTATGGTTATTGTTGGGGTTATGGTTATGGATGGGATAATGGTTTGGGTTAGGGTTATTGTTAGGGGTTATGGTGATGGTTTGGGTTATGGTGATGGTTTGGTTTATGGTTATGGTTGGGGTTATGGTTAGGGTTATGGTTAGGGTTATGGTTAGGGTTATGGTTTAGGTTAGGTTTATTGTTAGGGGTTGGGGTTATGGTTTGGGTTAGGGTTATTGTTAGGCGTTGGGGTTATGGTTTGGGTTAGGGTTATGGTTTGGGTTAGGGTTATTGTTAGGCGTTGGGGTAATAGTTTGTGTTAGGGTTATTGTTAGGGTTTAGGGGTTATGGTTTGGTTTACGGTTATGGTTAAGGTTATGGTTGGGGTTATGGTTTGAGTTAGCGTTATTTTTAGGGGTTAGGGGTTATGGTTTGGGTTATGGTTATTGTTGGGGTTATGGTTATGGATGGGATAATGGTTTGGGTTAGGGTTATTGTTAGGGGTTGGGGTAATAGTTTGTGTTAGGGTTATTGTTAGGGTTTAGGGGTTATGGTTTTGTTTACGGTTATGGTTAAGGTTATGGTTGGGGTTATGGTTTGGGTTAGCGTTATTTTTAGGGGTTAGGGGTTATGGTTTGGGTTATGGTTATTGTTGGGGTTACTGTTATGGATGGGATTATGGTTTGGGTTAGGGTTATTGTTAGGGGTTGGGGTAATAGTTTGTGTTAGGGTTATTGTTAGGGTTTAGGCGTTATGGTTTGGTTTACGGTTATGATTAAGGTCATGGTTGGGGTTATGGTTGGGGTTATGGTTTGGGTTAGCGTTATTTTTAGGATTTAGGGGTTGTGGTTTGGGTTATAGTTATTGTTGGGGTTATGGTTATGGATGGGATTATGGTTTGGATTAGGGTTATTGTTGGGGGTTGGGTGTTATGGTTTGGGTTATGGTTAGGGTTATGGTTATGGTTGGGGTTATGGTTGGGGTTATGGTTGGGGTTATGGTTGGGGTTATGGTTGGGGTTATGGTTGGGGTTATGGTTGGGGTTATGGTTGGGGTTATGGTTGGGGTTATGGTTGGGGTTATGGTTGGGGTTATGGTTGGGGTTATGGTTGGGGTTATGGTTGCGGTTATCGCTATGGTTGGGAATATGGTTTTGGTTGGGGTTATGGTTATGGTTGGGAATCTGGTTATGGTTGGGGTTATGGTTAGGGTTATGGTTATGGTTGGGGTTTATGGCTATGGTTGGGAATATGGTTTTGGTTGGGGTTATGGTTTTGGTTGGGGTTATGGTTATGGTTGGGAATCTGGTTATGGTTGGGGTTATGGTTAGGGTTATGGTTATGGTTGGGTTATGGTTGGGGTTATGGTTGGGGTTATGGTTGGGGTTATGGCTATGGTTGGGAATATGGTTTTGGTTGGGGTTAAGGTTATGGTTGGGAATCTGGTTATGGTTGGGGTTATGGTTTGGGTTAGGGTTATGGTTTGGGTTAGGGTTATGGTTTGGGTTATGGTTTGGGTTCGGGTTATGGTTTGGGTTAGGGTTATTGTTAGGGGTTTGGGGTTATGGTTTGGGTAATGGTTATGGTTGGGGTTATGGCTATGGATGGGATTATGGTTTGGGTTAGGGTTTTTGTTAGGGGTTTTGGTTAGGGTTATTGTTAGAAGTTAGGGGTTATGGTTTGGGTTATGGTTGGGGTTATGGTTTAGGTTAGGGTTATTGTTAGGGGTTGGGGTTATGGTTTGGGTTAGGGTTATTTTAAGGGATTAGGGGTTATGGTTTGGGTTTTGTTTATGGTTGGGGTTATGGTTTGGGTTAGGGTTATTGTTAGGGGTTGGGGTTATGGTTTGGGTTATGGTCGGGGTTATGGTCGGGGTTATGGTTGGGGTTATGGTTGGGGTTATGGTTGGGGTTATGGTTGGAGTTATGGTTGGGGTTATGGTTAGGGTTATGGTTGGAGTTATGGTTGGGGTTATGGTTAGGGTTATGGTTAGGGTTGGGGTTATGGTTGGGGTTATGGCTATGGTTGGGAATATGGTTTTGGTTGGGGTTATGTTTATGGTCGGGAATCTGGTTGTGGTTGGGGTTATGGTTTAGGTTAGGGTTATTGTTAGGGGTTGGGGTTGTGGTTTGGGTTAGGAATATTGTAAGGGATAAGGGGTTATGGTTTAGGTTATGGTTTGGGTTATGGTTTGGGTTATGGTTTGGGTTATGGTTTGGGTTATGGTTTGGGTTATGGTTTGGGTTATGGTTTGGGTTATGGTTTGGGTTAGCGTTATTGTTAGGGGTTGGGGTTATGGTTTTGGTTAGGGTTATTGCTAGGGGTTATGTTTTGGGTTATGGTTATGGTTATGGGTTGGGTTAGGGTTATTGTTTGTGGTTGGGGTTATGGTTTGGGTTAGGGTTATTGTTAGGGGTTATGGTTTGGGTTATGGTTACTGTTAGGGTTAGGGTTAGGGTTAGGGTTAGGGTTAGGGTTAGGGTTAGGGTTAGGGTTAGGGTTAGGGTTAGGGTTAGGGTTAGGGTTAGGGTTAGGGTTAGGGTTAGGGTTAGGGTTAGGGTTAGGGTTAGGGTTAGGTTTGGGTAAGGGTTGGGGTTATGGTTGGGGTTATGGTTGGGGTTATGGCTATGGTTCGGAATATGGTTTTGGTTCGGGTTATGTTTATGGTTGGGAATCTGGTTATGGTTGGGGTTATGGTTTGGGTTTGGGTTATGGTTATGGTTTAGGTTAGGGTTATTGTTAGGGGTTGGGGTTATGGTTTGGGTTTGGGTTATGGTTTAGGTTAGGGTTATTGTTAGGGGTTGGGGTTATGGTTTGGGTTATGGTTTGGGTTATGGTTTGGGTTATGGTTTGGGTTATGGTTTGGGTTATGGTTTGGGTTATGGTTTGGGTTATGGTTTGGGTTAGCGTTATTGTTAGGGGTTGGGGTTATGGTTTTGGTTAGGGTTATTGCTAGGGGTTATGTTTTGGGTTATGGTTATGGTTATGGGTTGGGTTAGGGTTATTGTTTGTGGTTGGGGTTATGGTTTGGGTTAGGGTTATTGTTAGGGGTTATGGTTTGGGTTATGGTTATGGTTTGGGTTAGGGTTATTGTTAGGGGTTGGGGTTATGGTTTGGGTTATGGTTTGGGTTATGGTTTGGGTTATGGTTTGGGTTATGGTTTGGGTTATGGTTTGGGTTATGGTTTGGGTTATGGTTTGGGTTATGGTTTGGGTTATGGTTTGGGTTATGGTTTGGGTTAGGGTTATTGTTAGGGGTTGGGGTTATGGTTTGGGTTAGGGTTATTGCTAGGGGTTATGTTTTGGGTTATGGTTATGGTTATGGGTTCGGTTAGGGTTATTGTTTGTGGTTGGGGTTATGGTTTGGGTTAGGGTTATTGTTAGGGGTTATGGTTTGGGTTATGGTTACTGTTAGGGTTATGGTTATGGTTTGGGTTAGAGTTATTGTTAGGGGTTGGGGTTATGGTTTGGGTTAGGGTTATTGTTAGGGGTTATGGTGATAGTTTGGGTTATGGTGATGGTTTGGTTTGTGGTTATGGTTGGGGTTAGGGTTATGGTTTAGGTTAGGTTTATTGTTAGGGGTTGGGGTTAAGGTTTGGGTTAAGGTTATTGTTTGGCGTTGGGGTTATGGTTTGGGTTAGGGTTATTGTTAGGCGTTGGGGTAATAGTTTGTGTTAGGGTTATTGTTAGGGTTTAGGGGTTATGGTTTGGTTTACGGTTATGGTTAAGGTTATGGTTGGGGTTATGGTTTGGGTTAGCGTTATTTTTAGGTGTTAGGGGTTATGGTTTGGGTTATGGTTATTGTTGGGGTTATGGTTATGGATGGGATTATGGTTTGGGTTAGGGTTATTGTTGGGGGTTGGGTGTTATGGTTTGGGTTATGGTTATGGTTTGGGTTATGGTTATGGTTGGGGTTATGGTTTGGGTTAGGGTTATTGTTAGGGGTTATGGTTTGGGTTAGGGATATTGTTAGGGGTTAGGGGTTATGGTTTGGGTAAGGGATGGGGTTATGGTTGGGGTTATGGTTGGGGTTATGGTTGGGGTTATGGTTGGGGTTATGGTTGGGGTTATGGTTGGGGTTATGGTTGGGGTTATGGTTGGGGTTATGGTTGGGGTTATGGTTGGGGTTATGGTTGGGGTTATGGTTGGGGTTATGGTTATGGTTGGGGTTATTGTTGGGGTTATGGTTGGGGTTATGGCTATGGTTGGGGTTATGGTTTTGGTTGGGGTTATGGTTATGGTTGGGAATATGGTTATGGTTGGGGTTATGGTTTGGGTTAGGGTTATGGTTTGGGTTAGGGTTATGGTTTGGGTTATGGTTTGGGTTATGGTTTGGGTTCGGGTTATGGTTTGGGTTAGGGTTATGGTTTGGGTTATGGTTATGGTTTGGGTTAGGGTTATGGTTTGGGTTATGGTTTGGGTTATGGTTTGGGTTCGGGTTATGGTTTGGGTTAGGGTTATGGTTTGGGTTATGGTTATGGTTGGGGTTATGGTTTAGTTTAGGGTTATTGTTAGGGGTTGGGGTTATGGTTTGGGTTAGGGTTATTGTTAGGGGTTATGGTTTGGGTTATGGTTATGGTTGGGGTTATGGTTATGGTTTGGGTTAGGTTTTGGGTTAGGTTTTGGGTTAGGTTTTGGGTTAGGTTTTGGGTTAGGTTTTGGGTTAGGTTTTGGGTTAGGTTTTGGGTTAGGTTTTGGGTTAGGTTTTGGGTTAGGTTTTGGGTTAGGTTTTGGGTTAGGTTTTGGGTTAGGTTTTGGGTTAGGGTTCTTGTTAGGGGTTGGGGTTATGGTTTGGGTTAGGGTTATTGTTAGGGGTTAGGGGTTATGGTTTGGGTTATGGTAATGTTTGGGGTTATGGTTTAGGTTAGGGTTATTGTTAGGGGTTGGGGTTTATGGTTTGGGTTAGGGTTATTATTAGGGGTTATGGTTTGGGTTGTTATGGTTTGGGTTAGGGATATTGTTAGGGGTTAGGGGTTATGGTTTGGGTTATGGTTATTGTTGGGGTTATGGTTATGGATGGGATAATGGTTTGGGTTAGGGTTATTGTTAGGGGTTATGGTGATGGTTTGGGTTATGGTGATGGTTTGGTTTATGGTTATGGTTGGGGTTATGGTTAGGGTTATGGTTAGGGTTATGGTTAGGGTTATGGTTTAGGTTAGGTTTATTGTTAGGGGTTGGGGTTATGGTTTGGGTTAGGGTTATTGTTAGGCGTTGGGGTTATGGTTTGGGTTAGGGTTATGGTTTGGGTTAGGGTTATTGTTAGGCGTTGGGGTAATAGTTTGTGTTAGGGTTATTGTTAGGGTTTAGGGGTTATGGTTTGGTTTACGGTTATGGTTAAGGTTATGGTTGGGGTTATGGTTTGAGTTAGCGTTATTTTTAGGGGTTAGGGGTTATGGTTTGGGTTATGGTTATTGTTGGGGTTATGGTTATGGATGGGATAATGGTTTGGGTTAGGGTTATTGTTAGGGGTTGGGGTAATAGTTTGTGTTAGGGTTATTGTTAGGGTTTAGGGGTTATGGTTTTGTTTACGGTTATGGTTAAGGTTATGGTTGGGGTTATGGTTTGGGTTAGCGTTATTTTTAGGGGTTAGGGGTTATGGTTTGGGTTATGGTTATTGTTGGGGTTACTGTTATGGATGGGATTATGGTTTGGGTTAGGGTTATTGTTAGGGGTTGGGGTAATAGTTTGTGTTAGGGTTATTGTTAGGGTTTAGGCGTTATGGTTTGGTTTACGGTTATGATTAAGGTCATGGTTGGGGTTATGGTTGGGGTTATGGTTTGGGTTAGCGTTATTTTTAGGATTTAGGGGTTGTGGTTTGGGTTATAGTTATTGTTGGGGTTATGGTTATGGATGGGATTATGGTTTGGATTAGGGTTATTGTTGGGGGTTGGGTGTTATGGTTTGGGTTATGGTTAGGGTTATGGTTATGGTTGGGGTTATGGTTGGGGTTATGGTTGGGGTTATGGTTGGGGTTATGGTTGGGGTTATGGTTGGGGTTATGGTTGGGGTTATGGTTGGGGTTATGGTTGGGGTTATGGTTGGGGTTATGGTTGGGGTTATGGTTGGGGTTATGGTTGGGGTTATGGTTGCGGTTATCGCTATGGTTGGGAATATGGTTTTGGTTGGGGTTATGGTTATGGTTGGGAATCTGGTTATGGTTGGGGTTATGGTTAGGGTTATGGTTATGGTTGGGGTTTATGGCTATGGTTGGGAATATGGTTTTGGTTGGGGTTATGGTTTTGGTTGGGGTTATGGTTATGGTTGGGAATCTGGTTATGGTTGGGGTTATGGTTAGGGTTATGGTTATGGTTGGGTAATGGTTGGGGTTATGGTTGGGGTTATGGTTGGGGTTATGGCTATGGTTGGGAATATGGTTTTGGTTGGGGTTATGGTTATGGTTGGGAATCTGGTTATGGTTGGGGTTATGGTTTGGGTTAGGGTTATGGTTTGGGTTAGGGTTATGGTTTGGGTTATGGTTTGGGTTCGGGTTATGGTTTGGGTTAGGGTTATTGTTAGGGGTTTGGGGTTATGGTTTGGGTAATGGTTATGGTTGGGGTTATGGCTATGGATGGGATTATGGTTTGGGTTAGGGTTTTTGTTAGGGGTTTTGGTTAGGGTTATTGTTAGAAGTTAGGGGTTATGGTTTGGGTTATGGTTGGGGTTATGGTTTAGGTTAGGGTTATTGTTAGGGGTTGGGGTTATGGTTTGGGTTAGGGTTATTTTAAGGGATTAGGGGTTATGGTTTGGGTTTTGTTTATGGTTGGGGTTATGGTTTGGGTTAGGGTTATTGTTAGGGGTTGGGGTTATGGTTTGGGTTATGGTCGGGGTTATGGTCGGGGTTATGGTTGGGGTTATGGTTGGGGTTATGGTTGGGGTTATGGTTGGAGTTATGGTTGGGGTTATGGTTAGGGTTATGGTTGGAGTTATGGTTGGGGTTATGGTTAGGGTTATGGTTAGGGTTGGGGTTATGGTTGGGGTTATGGCTATGGTTGGGAATATGGTTTTGGTTGGGGTTATGTTTATGGTCGGGAATCTGGTTGTGGTTGGGGTTATGGTTTAGGTTAGGGTTATTGTTAGGGGTTGGGGTTGTGGTTTGGGTTAGGAATATTGTAAGGGATAAGGGGTTATGGTTTAGGTTATGGTTTGGGTTATGGTTTGGGTTATGGTTTGGGTTATGGTTTGGGTTATGGTTTGGGTTATGGTTTGGGTTATGGTTTGGGTTATGGTTTGGGTTATGGTTTGGGTTAGCGTTATTGTTAGGGGTTGGGGTTATGGTTTTGGTTAGGGTTATTGCTAGGGGTTATGTTTTGGGTTATGGTTATGGTTATGGGTTGGGTTAGGGTTATTGTTTGTGGTTGGGGTTATGGTTTGGGTTAGGGTTATTGTTAGGGGTTATGGTTTGGGTTATGGTTACTGTTAGGGTTATGGTTATGGTTTGGGTTAGAGTTATTGTTAGGGGTTGGGGTTATGGTTTGGGTTAAGGTTAATGTTAGGCGTTGGGGTTATGGTTTGGGTTAGGGTTATTGTTAGGGGTTATTGTTTGGGTTATGGTTACTGTTAGGGTTATGGTTATGGTTTGGGTTAGAGTTATTGTTAGGGGTTGGGGTTATGGTTTGGGTTAGGGTTATTGTTAGGGGTTATGGTGATGGTTTGGGTTATGGTGATGGTTTGGGTTATGGTGATGGTTTGGTGTATGGTTATGGTTGGGGTTAGGGTTATGGTTTAGGTTAGGTTTATTGTTAGGGGTTGGGGTTATGGTTTGGGTTAAGGTTATTGTTAGGCGTTGGGGTTATGGTTTGGGTTAGGGTTATTGTTAGGCGTTGGGGTAATAGTTTGTGTTAGGGTTATTGTTAGGGTTTAGGGGTTATGGTTTGGTTTACGGTTATGGTTAAGGTTATGGTTGGGGTTATGGTATGGGTTAGCGTTATTTTTAGGGGTTAGGGGTTATGGTTTGGGTTATGGTTATTGTTGGGGTTACTGTTATGAATGGGATTATGGTTTGGGTTAGGGTTATTGTTAGGGGTTGGGGTAATAGTTTGTGTTAGGGTTATTGTTAGGGTTTAGGGGTTATGGTTTGGTTTACGGTTATGGTTAAGGTTATGGTTGGGGTTATGGTTTGGGTTTTGTTTATGGTTGGGGTTATGGTTTGGGTTAGGGTTATTGTTAGGGGTTGGGGTTATGGTTTGGTTTAGGGTTATTGTTAGGAGTTAGGGGTTATGTTTTGGGTTATGGTTATGGTTTGGGTTATGGTTTAGGTTAGGGTTATTGTTAGGGGTTGGGGTTATGGTTTGGGTTAGGGTTATTTTTAGGGGTTAGGGGTTATGGTTTGGGCTAGGGTTATTGTTAGGGGTTGGGGTTATGGGTAGGGTTATGGTTTGGGTTATGATTGGAGTTATGGTTGGGGTTATGGTCAGGGTTATGGTTAGGGTTGGGGTTATGGTTGGGGTTATGGCTATGGTTGGGGTTATGGTTTGGGTTAGGGTTATTGTTAGGGGTTTGAGTTATGGTTTGGTTTAGGGTTAATGTTGGGAGTTAGGGGTTATGTTTTGGGTTATGGTTATGGTTTGGGTTATGGTTATGGTTGGGGTTATGGTTTAGGTTGGGGTTATTGTTAGGGGTTGGGGTTATGGTTTGGGTTATTGCTAGGGGTTGTGTTTTGGGTTATGGTTATGGGTTGGGTTAGGGTTATTGTTTGTGGTTGGGGTTATGGTTTGGGTTAGGGTTATTGTTAGGGGTTATGGTTTGGGTTATGGTTACTGTTTGGGTTATGGTTATGGGTTAGGGTTAGGGTTAGGGTTAGGGTTAGGGTTATTGTTAGAGGTTATGGTGATGGTTTGGGTTATGGTGATGGTTTGGTTTATGGTTATGGTTGGGGTTATGGTTAGGGTTATGGTCTAGGTTAGGTTTATTGTTAGGGGTTGGGGTTATGGTTTGGGTTAAGGTTGGGGTTATGGTTAGGGTTATGGTTTAGGTTAGGTTTATTGTTAGGGGTTGGGGTTATGGTTTGGGTTAAGGTTATTGTTTGGCGTTGGGGTTATGGTTTGGGTTAGGGTTATTGTTAGGCGTTGGGGTAATAGTTTGTGTTAGGGTTATTGTTAGGGTTTAGGGGTTATGGTTTGGTTTATGGTTATGGTTAAGGTTATGGTTGGGGTTATGGTTTGAGTTAGTGTTATTTTTAGGGGTTAGGGGTTATGGTTTGGGTTATGGTTATTGTTGGGGTTATGGTTATGGATGGGATAATGGTTTGGGTTAGGGTTATTGTTAGGGGTTGGGGTAATAGTTTGTGTTAGGGTTATTGTTAGGGTTTAGGGGTTATGGTTTGGTTTACGGTTATGGTTAAGGTTATGGTTGGGGTTAAGGTTTTGGGTTAGCGTTATTTTTAGGGGTTAGGGGTTATGGTTTGGGTTGTGGTTATTGTTGGGGTTACTGTTATGGATGGGATTATGGTTTGGGTTAGGGTTATTGTTAGGGGTTGGGGTAATAGTTTGTGTTAGGGTTATTGTTAGGGTTTAGGCGTTATGGTTTGGTTTACGGTTATGGTTAAGGTTATGGTTGGGGTTATGGTTGGGGTTATGGTTTGGGTTAGTGTTATTTTTAGGATTTAGGGGTTATGGTTTGGGTTATGGTTATTGTTGGGGTTATGGTTATGGATGGGATTATGGTTTGGGTTAGGGTTATTGTTGGGGGTTGGGTGTTATGGTTTGGGTTATGGTTATGGTTTGGGTTATGATTATGGTTGGGGTTATGGTTTGGGTTAGGGTTATTGTAAGGGGTTATGGTTTGGGTTAGGGTTGGGGTTATGGTTGGGGTTATGGTTGGGGTTATGGTTGGGGTTATGGTTGGGGTTATGGTTGGGGTTATGGTTGGGGTTATGGTTATGGTTATGGTTGGGGTTATGGTTGGGGTTATGGTTGGGGTTATGGCTATGGTTGGAAATATGGTTTTGTTTGGGGTTATGGTTATGGTTGGGAATCTGGTTATGGTTGGGGTTATGGTTTGGGTTAGGGTTATTGTTAGGGGTTGGGGTTATGGTTAGGGTTATGGTTTGGGTTATGATTGGAGTTATGGTTGGGGTTATGGTTAGGGTTGGGGTTATGGTTGGGGTTATGGCTATGGTTGGGAATATGGTTTTGGTTCGGGTTATGTTTATGGTTGGAAATCTGGTTATGGTTGGGGTTATGGTTTGGGTTAGGGTTATGGTTATGGTTTAGGTTAGGGTTATTGTTAGGGGTTGGGGTTATGGTTTGGGTTATGGTTTGGGTTATGGTTCGGGTTATTGTTTGGGTTATGGTTTGGGTTAGCGTTATTGTTAGGGGTTGGGGTTATGGTTTTGGTTAGGGTTATTGCTAGGGGTTATGTTTTGGGTTATGGTTATGGTTATGGGTTGGGTTAGGGTTATTGTTTGTGGTTGGGGTTATGGTTTGGGTTAGGGTTATTGTTAGGGGTTATGGTTTGGGTTATGGTTATGGTTTGGGTTAGGGTTATTGTTAGGGGTTGGGGTTATGGTTTGGGTTATGGTTTGGGTTATGGTTTGGGTTATGGTTTGGGTTATGGTTTGGGTTATGGTTTGGGTTATGGTTTGGGTTATGGTTTGGGTTATGGTTTGGGTTATGGTTTGGGTTATGGTTTGGGTTAGGGTTATTGTTAGGGGTTGGGGTTATGGTTTGGGTTAGGGTTATTGCTAGGGGTTATGTTTTGGGTTATGGTTATGGTTATGGGTTCGGTTAGGGTTATTGTTTGTGGTTGGGGTTATGGTTTGGGTTAGGGTTATTGTTAGGGGTTATGGTTTGGGTTATGGTTACTGTTAGGGTTATGGTTATGGTTTGGGTTAGAGTTATTGTTAGGGGTTGGGGTTATGGTTTGGGTTAGGGTTATTGTTAGGGGTTATGGTGATAGTTTGGGTTATGGTGATGGTTTGGTTTGTGGTTATGGTTGGGGTTAGGGTTATGGTTTAGGTTAGGTTTATTGTTAGGGGTTGGGGTTAAGGTTTGGGTTAAGGTTATTGTTTGGCGTTGGGGTTATGGTTTGGGTTAGGGTTATTGTTAGGCGTTGGGGTAATAGTTTGTGTTAGGGTTATTGTTAGGGTTTAGGGGTTATGGTTTGGTTTACGGTTATGGTTAAGGTTATGGTTGGGGTTATGGTTTGGGTTAGCGTTATTTTTAGGTGTTAGGGGTTATGGTTTGGGTTATGGTTATTGTTGGGGTTATGGTTATGGATGGGATTATGGTTTGGGTTAGGGTTATTGTTGGGGGTTGGGTGTTATGGTTTGGGTTATGGTTATGGTTTGGGTTATGGTTATGGTTGGGGTTATGGTTTGGGTTAGGGTTATTGTTAGGGGTTATGGTTTGGGTTAGGGATATTGTTAGGGGTTAGGGGTTATGGTTTGGGTAAGGGTTGGGGTTATGGTTGGGGTTATGGTTGGGGTTATGGTTGGGGTTATGGTTGGGGTTATGGTTGGGGTTATGGTTGGGGTTATGGTTGGGGTTATGGTTGGGGTTATGGTTGGGGTTATGGTTGGGGTTATGGTTATGGTTGGGGTTATTGTTGGGGTTATGGTTGGGGTTATGGCTATGGTTGGGGTTATGGTTTTGGTTGGGGTTATGGTTATGGTTGGGAATATGGTTATGGTTGGGGTTATGGTTTGGGTTAGGGTTATGGTTTGGGTTAGGGTTATGGTTTGGGTTATGGTTTGGGTTATGGTTTGGGTTCGGGTTATGGTTTGGGTTAGGGTTATGGTTTGGGTTATGGTTATGGTTTGGGTTAGGGTTATGGTTTGGGTTATGGTTTGGGTTATGGTTTGGGTTCGGGTTATGGTTTGGGTTAGGGTTATGGTTTGGGTTATGGTTATGGTTGGGGTTATGGTTTAGTTTAGGGTTATTGTTAGGGGTTGGGGTTATGGTTTGGGTTAGGGTTATTGTTAGGGGTTATGGTTTGGGTTATGGTTATGGTTGGGGTTATGGTTATGGTTTGGGTTAGGTTTTGGGTTAGGTTTTGGGTTAGGTTTTGGGTTAGGTTTTGGGTTAGGTTTTGGGTTAGGTTTTGGGTTAGGTTTTGGGTTAGGTTTTGGGTTAGGTTTTGGGTTAGGTTTTGGGTTAGGTTTAGGGTTAGGGTTCTTGTTAGGGGTTGGGGTTATGGTTTGGGTTAGGGTTATTGTTAGGGGTTAGGGGTTATGGTTTGGGTTATGGTAATGTTTGGGGTTATGGTTTAGGTTAGGGTTATTGTTAGGGGTTGGGGTTTATGGTTTGGGTTAGGGTTATTATTAGGGGTTATGGTTTGGGTTGTTATGGTTTGGGTTAGGGATATTGTTAGGGGTTAGGGGTTATGGTTTGGGTTATGGTTATTGTTGGGGTTATGGTTATGGATGGGATAATGGTTTGGGTTAGGGTTATTGTTAGGGGTTATGGTGATGGTTTGGGTTATGGTGATGGTTTGGTTTATGGTTATGGTTGGGGTTATGGTTAGGGTTATGGTTAGGGTTATGGTTAGGGTTATGGTTTAGGTTAGGTTTATTGTTAGGGGTTGGGGTTATGGTTTGGGTTAGGGTTATTGTTAGGCGTTGGGGTTATGGTTTGGGTTAGGGTTATGGTTTGGGTTAGGGTTATTGTTAGGCGTTGGGGTAATAGTTTGTGTTAGGGTTATTGTTAGGGTTTAGGGGTTATGGTTTGGTTTACGGTTATGGTTAAGGTTATGGTTGGGGTTATGGTTTGAGTTAGCGTTATTTTTAGGGGTTAGGGGTTATGGTTTGGGTTATGGTTATTGTTGGGGTTATGGTTATGGATGGGATAATGGTTTGGGTTAGGGTTATTGTTAGGGGTTGGGGTAATAGTTTGTGTTAGGGTTATTGTTAGGGTTTAGGGGTTATGGTTTTGTTTACGGTTATGGTTAAGGTTATGGTTGGGGTTATGGTTTGGGTTAGCGTTATTTTTAGGGGTTAGGGGTTATGGTTTGGGTTATGGTTATTGTTGGGGTTACTGTTATGGATGGGATTATGGTTTGGGTTAGGGTTATTGTTAGGGGTTGGGGTAATAGTTTGTGTTAGGGTTATTGTTAGGGTTTAGGCGTTATGGTTTGGTTTACGGTTATGATTAAGGTCATGGTTGGGGTTATGGTTGGGGTTATGGTTTGGGTTAGCGTTATTTTTAGGATTTAGGGGTTGTGGTTTGGGTTATAGTTATTGTTGGGGTTATGGTTATGGATGGGATTATGGTTTGGATTAGGGTTATTGTTGGGGGTTGGGTGTTATGGTTTGGGTTATGGTTAGGGTTATGGTTATGGTTGGGGTTATGGTTGGGGTTATGGTTGGGGTTATGGTTGGGGTTATGGTTGGGGTTATGGTTGGGGTTATGGTTGGGGTTATGGTTGGGGTTATGGTTGGGGTTATGGTTGGGGTTATGGTTGGGGTTATGGTTGGGGTTATGGTTGCGGTTATCGCTATGGTTGGGAATATGGTTTTGGTTGGGGTTATGGTTATGGTTGGGAATCTGGTTATGGTTGGGGTTATGGTTAGGGTTATGGTTATGGTTGGGGTTTATGGCTATGGTTGGGAATATGGTTTTGGTTGGGGTTATGGTTTTGGTTGGGGTTATGGTTATGGTTGGGAATCTGGTTATGGTTGGGGTTATGGTTAGGGTTATGGTTATGGTTGGGTTATGGTTGGGGTTATGGTTGGGGTTATGGTTGGGGTTATGGCTATGGTTGGGAATATGGTTTTGGTTGGGGTTATGGTTATGGTTGGGAATCTGGTTATGGTTGGGGTTATGGTTTGGGTTAGGGTTATGGTTTGGGTTAGGGTTATGGTTTGGGTTATGGTTTGGGTTCGGGTTATGGTTTGGGTTAGGGTTATTGTTAGGGGTTTGGGGTTATGGTTTGGGTAATGGTTATGGTTGGGGTTATGGCTATGGATGGGATTATGGTTTGGGTTAGGGTTTTTGTTAGGGGTTTTGGTTAGGGTTATTGTTAGAAGTTAGGGGTTATGGTTTGGGTTATGGTTGGGGTTATGGTTTAGGTTAGGGTTATTGTTAGGGGTTGGGGTTATGGTTTGGGTTAGGGTTATTTTAAGGGATTAGGGGTTATGGTTTGGGTTTTGTTTATGGTTGGGGTTATGGTTTGGGTTAGGGTTATTGTTAGGGGTTGGGGTTATGGTTTGGGTTATGGTCGGGGTTATGGTCGGGGTTATGGTTGGGGTTATGGTTGGGGTTATGGTTGGGGTTATGGTTGGAGTTATGGTTGGGGTTATGGTTAGGGTTATGGTTGGAGTTATGGTTGGGGTTATGGTTAGGGTTATGGTTAGGGTTGGGGTTATGGTTGGGGTTATGGCTATGGTTGGGAATATGGTTTTGGTTGGGGTTATGTTTATGGTCGGGAATCTGGTTGTGGTTGGGGTTATGGTTTAGGTTAGGGTTATTGTTAGGGGTTGGGGTTGTGGTTTGGGTTAGGAATATTGTAAGGGATAAGGGGTTATGGTTTAGGTTATGGTTTGGGTTATGGTTTGGGTTATGGTTTGGGTTATGGTTTGGGTTATGGTTTGGGTTATGGTTTGGGTTATGGTTTGGGTTATGGTTTGGGTTAGCGTTATTGTTAGGGGTTGGGGTTATGGTTTTGGTTAGGGTTATTGCTAGGGGTTATGTTTTGGGTTATGGTTATGGTTATGGGTTGGGTTAGGGTTATTGTTTGTGGTTGGGGTTATGGTTTGGGTTAGGGTTATTGTTAGGGGTTATGGTTTGGGTTATGGTTACTGTTAGGGTTAGGGTTAGGGTTAGGGTTAGGGTTAGGGTTAGGGTTAGGGTTAGGGTTAGGGTTAGGGTTAGGGTTAGGGTTAGGGTTAGGGTTAGGGTTAGGGTTAGGGTTAGGGTTAGGGTTAGGGTTAGGGTTAGGGTTAGGGTTAGGGTTAGGTTTGGGTAAGGGTTGGGGTTATGGTTGGGGTTATGGTTGGGGTTATGGCTATGGTTCGGAATATGGTTTTGGTTCGGGTTATGTTTATGGTTGGGAATCTGGTTATGGTTGGGGTTATGGTTTGGGTTTGGGTTATGGTTATGGTTTAGGTTAGGGTTATTGTTAGGGGTTGGGGTTATGGTTTGGGTTTGGGTTATGGTTTAGGTTAGGGTTATTGTTAGGGGTTGGGGTTATGGTTTGGGTTATGGTTTGGGTTATGGTTTGGGTTATGGTTTGGGTTATGGTTTGGGTTATGGTTTGGGTTATGGTTTGGGTTATGGTTTGGGTTAGCGTTATTGTTAGGGGTTGGGGTTATGGTTTTGGTTAGGGTTATTGCTAGGGGTTATGTTTTGGGTTATGGTTATGGTTATGGGTTGGGTTAGGGTTATTGTTTGTGGTTGGGGTTATGGTTTGGGTTAGGGTTATTGTTAGGGGTTATGGTTTGGGTTATGGTTATGGTTTGGGTTAGGGTTATTGTTAGGGGTTGGGGTTATGGTTTGGGTTATGGTTTGGGTTATGGTTTGGGTTATGGTTTGGGTTATGGTTTGGGTTATGGTTTGGGTTATGGTTTGGGTTATGGTTTGGGTTATGGTTTGGGTTATGGTTTGGGTTATGGTTTGGGTTATGGTTTGGGTTAGGGTTATTGTTAGGGGTTGGGGTTATGGTTTGGGTTAGGGTTATTGCTAGGGGTTATGTTTTGGGTTATGGTTATGGTTATGGGTTCGGTTAGGGTTATTGTTTGTGGTTGGGGTTATGGTTTGGGTTAGGGTTATTGTTAGGGGTTATGGTTTGGGTTATGGTTACTGTTAGGGTTATGGTTATGGTTTGGGTTAGAGTTATTGTTAGGGGTTGGGGTTATGGTTTGGGTTAGGGTTATTGTTAGGGGTTATGGTGATAGTTTGGGTTATGGTGATGGTTTGGTTTGTGGTTATGGTTGGGGTTAGGGTTATGGTTTAGGTTAGGTTTATTGTTAGGGGTTGGGGTTAAGGTTTGGGTTAAGGTTATTGTTTGGCGTTGGGGTTATGGTTTGGGTTAGGGTTATTGTTAGGCGTTGGGGTAATAGTTTGTGTTAGGGTTATTGTTAGGGTTTAGGGGTTATGGTTTGGTTTACGGTTATGGTTAAGGTTATGGTTGGGGTTATGGTTTGGGTTAGCGTTATTTTTAGGTGTTAGGGGTTATGGTTTGGGTTATGGTTATTGTTGGGGTTATGGTTATGGATGGGATTATGGTTTGGGTTAGGGTTATTGTTGGGGGTTGGGTGTTATGGTTTGGGTTATGGTTATGGTTTGGGTTATGGTTATGGTTGGGGTTATGGTTTGGGTTAGGGTTATTGTTAGGGGTTATGGTTTGGGTTAGGGATATTGTTAGGGGTTAGGGGTTATGGTTTGGGTAAGGGATGGGGTTATGGTTGGGGTTATGGTTGGGGTTATGGTTGGGGTTATGGTTGGGGTTATGGTTGGGGTTATGGTTGGGGTTATGGTTGGGGTTATGGTTGGGGTTATGGTTGGGGTTATGGTTGGGGTTATGGTTGGGGTTATGGTTGGGGTTATGGTTATGGTTGGGGTTATTGTTGGGGTTATGGTTGGGGTTATGGCTATGGTTGGGGTTATGGTTTTGGTTGGGGTTATGGTTATGGTTGGGAATATGGTTATGGTTGGGGTTATGGTTTGGGTTAGGGTTATGGTTTGGGTTAGGGTTATGGTTTGGGTTATGGTTTGGGTTATGGTTTGGGTTCGGGTTATGGTTTGGGTTAGGGTTATGGTTTGGGTTATGGTTATGGTTTGGGTTAGGGTTATGGTTTGGGTTATGGTTTGGGTTATGGTTTGGGTTCGGGTTATGGTTTGGGTTAGGGTTATGGTTTGGGTTATGGTTATGGTTGGGGTTATGGTTTAGTTTAGGGTTATTGTTAGGGGTTGGGGTTATGGTTTGGGTTAGGGTTATTGTTAGGGGTTATGGTTTGGGTTATGGTTATGGTTGGGGTTATGGTTATGGTTTGGGTTAGGTTTTGGGTTAGGTTTTGGGTTAGGTTTTGGGTTAGGTTTTGGGTTAGGTTTTGGGTTAGGTTTTGGGTTAGGTTTTGGGTTAGGTTTTGGGTTAGGTTTTGGGTTAGGTTTTGGGTTAGGTTTTGGGTTAGGTTTTGGGTTAGGGTTCTTGTTAGGGGTTGGGGTTATGGTTTGGGTTAGGGTTATTGTTAGGGGTTAGGGGTTATGGTTTGGGTTATGGTAATGTTTGGGGTTATGGTTTAGGTTAGGGTTATTGTTAGGGGTTGGGGTTTATGGTTTGGGTTAGGGTTATTATTAGGGGTTATGGTTTGGGTTGTTATGGTTTGGGTTAGGGATATTGTTAGGGGTTAGGGGTTATGGTTTGGGTTATGGTTATTGTTGGGGTTATGGTTATGGATGGGATAATGGTTTGGGTTAGGGTTATTGTTAGGGGTTATGGTGATGGTTTGGGTTATGGTGATGGTTTGGTTTATGGTTATGGTTGGGGTTATGGTTAGGGTTATGGTTAGGGTTATGGTTAGGGTTATGGTTTAGGTTAGGTTTATTGTTAGGGGTTGGGGTTATGGTTTGGGTTAGGGTTATTGTTAGGCGTTGGGGTTATGGTTTGGGTTAGGGTTATGGTTTGGGTTAGGGTTATTGTTAGGCGTTGGGGTAATAGTTTGTGTTAGGGTTATTGTTAGGGTTTAGGGGTTATGGTTTGGTTTACGGTTATGGTTAAGGTTATGGTTGGGGTTATGGTTTGAGTTAGCGTTATTTTTAGGGGTTAGGGGTTATGGTTTGGGTTATGGTTATTGTTGGGGTTATGGTTATGGATGGGATAATGGTTTGGGTTAGGGTTATTGTTAGGGGTTGGGGTAATAGTTTGTGTTAGGGTTATTGTTAGGGTTTAGGGGTTATGGTTTTGTTTACGGTTATGGTTAAGGTTATGGTTGGGGTTATGGTTTGGGTTAGCGTTATTTTTAGGGGTTAGGGGTTATGGTTTGGGTTATGGTTATTGTTGGGGTTACTGTTATGGATGGGATTATGGTTTGGGTTAGGGTTATTGTTAGGGGTTGGGGTAATAGTTTGTGTTAGGGTTATTGTTAGGGTTTAGGCGTTATGGTTTGGTTTACGGTTATGATTAAGGTCATGGTTGGGGTTATGGTTGGGGTTATGGTTTGGGTTAGCGTTATTTTTAGGATTTAGGGGTTGTGGTTTGGGTTATAGTTATTGTTGGGGTTATGGTTATGGATGGGATTATGGTTTGGATTAGGGTTATTGTTGGGGGTTGGGTGTTATGGTTTGGGTTATGGTTAGGGTTATGGTTATGGTTGGGGTTATGGTTGGGGTTATGGTTGGGGTTATGGTTGGGGTTATGGTTGGGGTTATGGTTGGGGTTATGGTTGGGGTTATGGTTGGGGTTATGGTTGGGGTTATGGTTGGGGTTATGGTTGGGGTTATGGTTGGGGTTATGGTTGGGGTTATGGTTGCGGTTATCGCTATGGTTGGGAATATGGTTTTGGTTGGGGTTATGGTTATGGTTGGGAATCTGGTTATGGTTGGGGTTATGGTTAGGGTTATGGTTATGGTTGGGGTTTATGGCTATGGTTGGGAATATGGTTTTGGTTGGGGTTATGGTTTTGGTTGGGGTTATGGTTATGGTTGGGAATCTGGTTATGGTTGGGGTTATGGTTAGGGTTATGGTTATGGTTGGGTAATGGTTGGGGTTATGGTTGGGGTTATGGTTGGGGTTATGGCTATGGTTGGGAATATGGTTTTGGTTGGGGTTATGGTTATGGTTGGGAATCTGGTTATGGTTGGGGTTATGGTTTGGGTTAGGGTTATGGTTTGGGTTAGGGTTATGGTTTGGGTTATGGTTTGGGTTCGGGTTATGGTTTGGGTTAGGGTTATTGTTAGGGGTTTGGGGTTATGGTTTGGGTAATGGTTATGGTTGGGGTTATGGCTATGGATGGGATTATGGTTTGGGTTAGGGTTTTTGTTAGGGGTTTTGGTTAGGGTTATTGTTAGAAGTTAGGGGTTATGGTTTGGGTTATGGTTGGGGTTATGGTTTAGGTTAGGGTTATTGTTAGGGGTTGGGGTTATGGTTTGGGTTAGGGTTATTTTAAGGGATTAGGGGTTATGGTTTGGGTTTTGTTTATGGTTGGGGTTATGGTTTGGGTTAGGGTTATTGTTAGGGGTTGGGGTTATGGTTTGGGTTATGGTCGGGGTTATGGTCGGGGTTATGGTTGGGGTTATGGTTGGGGTTATGGTTGGGGTTATGGTTGGAGTTATGGTTGGGGTTATGGTTAGGGTTATGGTTGGAGTTATGGTTGGGGTTATGGTTAGGGTTATGGTTAGGGTTGGGGTTATGGTTGGGGTTATGGCTATGGTTGGGAATATGGTTTTGGTTGGGGTTATGTTTATGGTCGGGAATCTGGTTGTGGTTGGGGTTATGGTTTAGGTTAGGGTTATTGTTAGGGGTTGGGGTTGTGGTTTGGGTTAGGAATATTGTAAGGGATAAGGGGTTATGGTTTAGGTTATGGTTTGGGTTATGGTTTGGGTTATGGTTTGGGTTATGGTTTGGGTTATGGTTTGGGTTATGGTTTGGGTTATGGTTTGGGTTATGGTTTGGGTTAGCGTTATTGTTAGGGGTTGGGGTTATGGTTTTGGTTAGGGTTATTGCTAGGGGTTATGTTTTGGGTTATGGTTATGGTTATGGGTTGGGTTAGGGTTATTGTTTGTGGTTGGGGTTATGGTTTGGGTTAGGGTTATTGTTAGGGGTTATGGTTTGGGTTATGGTTACTGTTAGGGTTATGGTTATGGTTTGGGTTAGAGTTATTGTTAGGGGTTGGGGTTATGGTTTGGGTTAAGGTTAATGTTAGGCGTTGGGGTTATGGTTTGGGTTAGGGTTATTGTTAGGGGTTATGGTTTGGGTTATGGTTACTGTTAGGGTTATGGTTATGGTTTGGGTTAGAGTTATTGTTAGGGGTTGGGGTTATGGTTTGGGTTAGGGTTATTGTTAGGGGTTATGGTGATGGTTTGGGTTATGGTGATGGTTTGGGTTATGGTGATGGTTTGGTGTATGGTTATGGTTGGGGTTAGGGTTATGGTTTAGGTTAGGTTTATTGTTAGGGGTTGGGGTTATGGTTTGGGTTAAGGTTATTGTTAGGCGTTGGGGTTATGGTTTGGGTTAGGGTTATTGTTAGGCGTTGGGGTAATAGTTTGTGTTAGGGTTATTGTTAGGGTTTAGGGGTTATGGTTTGGTTTACGGTTATGGTTAAGGTTATGGTTGGGGTTATGGTATGGGTTAGCGTTATTTTTAGGGGTTAGGGGTTATGGTTTGGGTTATGGTTATTGTTGGGGTTACTGTTATGAATGGGATTATGGTTTGGGTTAGGGTTATTGTTAGGGGTTGGGGTAATAGTTTGTGTTAGGGTTATTGTTAGGGTTTAGGGGTTATGGTTTGGTTTACGGTTATGGTTAAGGTTATGGTTGGGGTTATGGTTTGGGTTTTGTTTATGGTTGGGGTTATGGTTTGGGTTAGGGTTATTGTTAGGGGTTGGGGTTATGGTTTGGTTTAGGGTTATTGTTAGGAGTTAGGGGTTATGTTTTGGGTTATGGTTATGGTTTGGGTTATGGTTTAGGTTAGGGTTATTGTTAGGGGTTGGGGTTATGGTTTGGGTTAGGGTTATTTTTAGGGGTTAGGGGTTATGGTTTGGGCTAGGGTTATTGTTAGGGGTTGGGGTTATGGGTAGGGTTATGGTTTGGGTTATGATTGGAGTTATGGTTGGGGTTATGGTCAGGGTTATGGTTAGGGTTGGGGTTATGGTTGGGGTTATGGCTATGGTTGGGGTTATGGTTTGGGTTAGGGTTATTGTTAGGGGTTTGAGTTATGGTTTGGTTTAGGGTTAATGTTGGGAGTTAGGGGTTATGTTTTGGGTTATGGTTATGGTTTGGGTTATGGTTATGGTTGGGGTTATGGTTTAGGTTGGGGTTATTGTTAGGGGTTGGGGTTATGGTTTGGGTTATTGCTAGGGGTTGTGTTTTGGGTTATGGTTATGGGTTGGGTTAGGGTTATTGTTTGTGGTTGGGGTTATGGTTTGGGTTAGGGTTATTGTTAGGGGTTATGGTTTGGGTTATGGTTACTGTTTGGGTTATGGTTATGGGTTAGGGTTAGGGTTAGGGTTAGGGTTATTGTTAGAGGTTATGGTGATGGTTTGGGTTATGGTGATGGTTTGGTTTATGGTTATGGTTGGGGTTATGGTTAGGGTTATGGTCTAGGTTAGGTTTATTGTTAGGGGTTGGGGTTATGGTTTGGGTTAAGGTTGGGGTTATGGTTAGGGTTATGGTTTAGGTTAGGTTTATTGTTAGGGGTTGGGGTTATGGTTTGGGTTAAGGTTATTGTTTGGCGTTGGGGTTATGGTTTGGGTTAGGGTTATTGTTAGGCGTTGGGGTAATAGTTTGTGTTAGGGTTATTGTTAGGGTTTAGGGGTTATGGTTTGGTTTATGGTTATGGTTAAGGTTATGGTTGGGGTTATGGTTTGAGTTAGTGTTATTTTTAGGGGTTAGGGGTTATGGTTTGGGTTATGGTTATTGTTGGGGTTATGGTTATGGATGGGATAATGGTTTGGGTTAGGGTTATTGTTAGGGGTTGGGGTAATAGTTTGTGTTAGGGTTATTGTTAGGGTTTAGGGGTTATGGTTTGGTTTACGGTTATGGTTAAGGTTATGGTTGGGGTTAAGGTTTTGGGTTAGCGTTATTTTTAGGGGTTAGGGGTTATGGTTTGGGTTGTGGTTATTGTTGGGGTTACTGTTATGGATGGGATTATGGTTTGGGTTAGGGTTATTGTTAGGGGTTGGGGTAATAGTTTGTGTTAGGGTTATTGTTAGGGTTTAGGCGTTATGGTTTGGTTTACGGTTATGGTTAAGGTTATGGTTGGGGTTATGGTTGGGGTTATGGTTTGGGTTAGTGTTATTTTTAGGATTTAGGGGTTATGGTTTGGGTTATGGTTATTGTTGGGGTTATGGTTATGGATGGGATTATGGTTTGGGTTAGGGTTATTGTTGGGGGTTGGGTGTTATGGTTTGGGTTATGGTTATGGTTTGGGTTATGATTATGGTTGGGGTTATGGTTTGGGTTAGGGTTATTGTAAGGGGTTATGGTTTGGGTTAGGGTTGGGGTTATGGTTGGGGTTATGGTTGGGGTTATGGTTGGGGTTATGGTTGGGGTTATGGTTGGGGTTATGGTTGGGGTTATGGTTATGGTTATGGTTGGGGTTATGGTTGGGGTTATGGTTGGGGTTATGGCTATGGTTGGAAATATGGTTTTGTTTGGGGTTATGGTTATGGTTGGGAATCTGGTTATGGTTGGGGTTATGGTTTGGGTTAGGGTTATTGTTAGGGGTTGGGGTTATGGTTAGGGTTATGGTTTGGGTTATGATTGGAGTTATGGTTGGGGTTATGGTTAGGGTTGGGGTTATGGTTGGGGTTATGGCTATGGTTGGGAATATGGTTTTGGTTCGGGTTATGTTTATGGTTGGAAATCTGGTTATGGTTGGGGTTATGGTTTGGGTTAGGGTTATGGTTATGGTTTAGGTTAGGGTTATTGTTAGGGGTTGGGGTTATGGTTTGGGTTATGGTTTGGGTTATGGTTCGGGTTATTGTTTGGGTTATGGTTTGGGTTAGCGTTATTGTTAGGGGTTGGGGTTATGGTTTTGGTTAGGGTTATTGCTAGGGGTTATGTTTTGGGTTATGGTTATGGTTATGGGTTGGGTTAGGGTTATTGTTTGTGGTTGGGGTTATGGTTTGGGTTAGGGTTATTGTTAGGGGTTATGGTTTGGTTTATGGTTATGGTTTGGGTTAGGGTTATTGTTAGGGGTTGGGGTTATGGTTTGGGTTATGGTTTGGGTTATGGTTTGGGTTATGGTTTGGGTTATGGTTTGGGTTATGGTTTGGGTTATGGTTTGGGTTATGGTTTGGGTTATGGTTTGGGTTATGGTTTGGGTTAAGGTTTGGGTTATGGTTTGGGTTAGGGTTATTGTTAGGGGTTGGGGTTATGGTTTGGGTTAGGGTTATTGCTAGGGGTTATGTTTTGGGTTATGGTTATGGTTATGGGTTCGGTTAGGGTTATTGTTTGTGGTTGGGGTTATGGTTTGGGTTAGGGTTATTGTTAGGGGTTATGGTTTGGGTTATGGTTACTGTTAGGGTTATGGTTATGGTTTGGGTTAGAGTTATTGTTAGGGGTTGGGGTTATGGTTTGGGTTAGGGTTATTGTTAGGGGTTATGGTGATAGTTTGGGTTATGATGATGGTTTGGTTTATGGTTATGGTTGGGGTTAGGGTTATGGTTTAGGTTAGGTTTATTGTTAGGGGTTGGGGTTAAGGTTTGGGTTAAGGTTATTGTTTGGCGTTGGGGTTATGGTTTGGGTTAGGGTTATTGTTAGGCGTTGGGGTAATAGTTTGTGTTAGGGTTATTGTTAGGGTTTAGGGGTTATGGTTTGGTTTACGGTTATGGTTAAGGTTATGGTTGGGGTTATGGTTTGGGTTAGCGTTATTTTTAGGTGTTAGGGGTTATGGTTTGGGTTATGGTTATTGTTGGGGTTATGGTTATGGATGGGATTATGGTTTGGGTTAGGGTTATTGTTGGGGGTTGGGTGTTATGGTTTGGGTTATGGTTATGGTTTGGGTTATGGTTATGGTTGGGGTTATGGTTTGGAATAGGGTTATTGTTAGGGGTTATGGTTTGGGTTAGGGATATTGTTAGGGGTTAGGGGTTATGGTTTGGGTAAGGGTTGGGGTTATGGTTGGGGTTATGGTTGGGGTTATGGTTGGGGTTATGGTTGGGGTTATGGTTGGGGTTATGGTTGGGGTTATGGTTGGGGTTATGGTTGGGGTTATGGTTGGGGTTATGGTTGGGGTTATGGTTATGGTTGGGGTTATTGTTGGGGTTATGGTTGGGGTTATGGCTATGGTTGGGGTTATGGTTTTGGTTGGGGTTATGGTTATGGTTGGGAATATGGTTATGGTTGGGGTTATGGTTTGGGTTAGGGTTATGGTTTGGGTTAGGGTTATGGTTTGGGTTATGGTTTGGGTTATGGTTTGGGTTCGGGTTATGGTTTGGGTTAGGGTTATGGTTTGGGTTATGGTTATGGTTTGGGTTAGGGTTATGGTTTGGGTTATGGTTTGGGTTCGGGTTATGGTTTGGGTTAGGGTTATGGTTTGGGTTATGGATATGGTTGGGGTTATGGTTTAGTTTAGGGTTATTGTTAGGGGTTGGGGTTATGGTTTGGGTTAGGGTTATTGTTAGGGGTTATGGTTTGGGTTATGGTTATGGTTGGGGTTATGGTTATGGTTTGGGTTAGGTTTTGGGTTAGGTTTTGGGTTAGGTTTTGGGTTAGGTTTTGGGTTAGGTTTTGGGTTAGGTTTTGGGTTAGGTTTTGGGTTAGGTTTTGGGTTAGGTTTTGGGTTAGGTTTTGGGTTAGGTTTTGGGTTAGGGTTCTTGTTAGGGGTTGGGGTTATGGTTTGGGTTAGGGTTATTGTTAGGGGTTAGGGGTTATGGTTTGGGTTATGGTAATGGTTGGGGTTATGGTTTAGGTTAGGGTTATTGTTAGGGGTTGGGGTTTATGGTTTGGGTTAGGGTTATTATTAGGGGTTATGGTTTGGGTTGTTATGGTTTGGGTTAGGGATATTGTTAGGGGTTAGGGGTTATGGTTTGGGTTATGGTTATTGTTGGGGTTATGGTTATGGATGGGATAATGGTTTGGGTTAGGGTTATTGTTAGGGGTTATGGTGATGGTTTGGGTTATGGTGATGGTTTGGTTTATGGTTATGGTTGGGGTTATGGTTAGGGTTATGGTTAGGGTTATGGTTTAGGTTAGGTTTATTGTTAGGGGTTGGGGTTATGGTTTGGGTTAGGGTTATTGTTAGGCGTTGGGGTTATGGTTTGGGTTAGGGTTATGGTTTGGGTTAGGGTTATTGTTAGGCGTTGGGGTAATAGTTTGTGTTAGGGTTATTGTTAGGGTTTAGGGGTTATGGTTTGGTTTACGGTTATGGTTAAGGTTATGGTTGGGGTTATGGTTTGAGTTAGCTTTATTTTTAGGGGTTAGGGGTTATGGTTTGGGTTATGGTTATTGTTGGGGTTATGGTTATGGATGGGATAATGGTTTGGGTTAGGGTTATTGTTAGGGGTTGGGGTAATAGTTTGTGTTAGGGTTATTGTTAGGGTTTAGGGGTTATGGTTTTGTTTACGGTTATGGTTAAGGTTATGGTTGGGGTTATGGTTTGGGTTAGCGTTATTTTTAGGGGTTAGGGGTTATGGTTTGGGTTATGGTTATTGTTGGGGTTACTGTTATGGATGGGATTATGGTTTGGGTTAGGGTTATTGTTAGGGGTTGGGGTAATAGTTTGTGTTAGGGTTATTGTTAGGGTTTAGGCGTTATGGTTTGGTTTACGGTTATGATTAAGGTCATGGTTGGGGTTATGGTTGGGGTTATGGTTTGGGTTAGCGTTATTTTTAGGATTTAGGGGTTGTGGTTTGGGTTATAGTTATTGTTGGGGTTATGGTTATGGATGGGATTATGGTTTGGGTTAGGGTTATTGTTGGGGGTTGGGTGTTATGGTTTGGGTTATGGTTAGGGTTATGGTTATGGTTGGGGTTATGGTTGGGGTTATGGTTGGGGTTATGGTTGGGGTTATGGTTGGGGTTATGGTTGGGGTTATGGTTGGGGTTATGGTTGGGGTTATGGTTGGGGTTATGGTTGGGGTTATGGTTGGGGTTATGGTTGGGGTTATGGTTGCGGTTATCGCTATGGTTGGGAATATGGTTTTGGTTGGGGTTATGGTTATGGTTGGGAATCTGGTTATGGTTGGGGTTATGGTTAGGGTTATGGTTATGGTTGGGGTTTATGGCTATGGTTGGGAATATGGTTTTGGTTGGGGTTATGGTTTTGGTTGGGGTTATGGTTATGGTTGGGAATCTGGTTATGGTTGGGGTTATGGTTAGGGTTATGGTTATGGTTGGGTTATGGTTGGGGTTATGGTTGGGGTTATGGTTGGGGTTATGGCTATGGTTGGGAATATGGTTTTGGTTGGGGTTATGGTTATGGTTGGGAATCTGGTTATGGTTGGGGTTATGGTTTGGGTTAGGGTTATGGTTTGGGTTAGGGTTATGGTTTGGGTTATGGTTTGGGTTATGGTTTGGGTTCGGGTTATGGTTTGGGTTAGGGTTATTGTTAGGGGTTTGGGGTTATGGTTTGGGTAATGGTTATGGTTGGGGTTATGGCTATGGATGGGATTATGGTTTGGGTTAGGGTTTTTGTTAGGGGTTTTGGTTAGGGTTATTGTTAGAAGTTAGGGGTTATGGTTTGGGTTATGGTTGGGGTTATGGTTTAGGTTAGGGTTATTGTTAGGGGTTGGGGTTATGGTTTGGGTTAGGGTTATTTTAAGGGATTAGGGGTTATGGTTTGGGTTTTGTTTATGGTTGGGGTTATGGTTTGGGTTAGGGTTATTGTTAGGGGTTGGGGTTATGGTTTGGGTTATGGTCGGGGTTATGGTCGGGGTTATGGTTGGGGTTATGGTTGGGGTTATGGTTGGGGTTATGGTTGGAGTTATGGTTGGGGTTATGGTTAGGGTTATGGTTGGAGTTATGGTTGGGGTTATGGTTAGGGTTATGGTTAGGGTTGGGGTTATGGTTGGGGTTATGGCTATGGTTGGGAATATGGTTTTGGTTGGGGTTATGTTTATGGTCGGGAATCTGGTTGTGGTTGGGGTTATGGTTTAGATTAGGGTTATTGTTAGGGGTTGGGGTTGTGGTTTGGGTTAGGAATATTGTAAGGGATAAGGGGTTATGGTTTAGGTTATGGTTTGGGTTATGGTTTGGGTTATGGTTTGGGTTATGGTTTGGGTTATGGTTTGGGTTATGGTTTGGGTTAGCGTTATTGTTAGGGGTTGGGGTTATGGTTTTGGTTAGGGTTATTGCTAGGGGTTATGTTTTGGGTTATGGTTATGGTTATGGGTTGGGTTAGGGTTATTGTTTGTGGTTGGGGTTATGGTTTGGGTTAGGGTTATTGTTAGGGGTTATGGTTTGGGTTAGGGTTATTGTTAGGGGTTGGTGTTATGGTTTGGGTTATGGTTTGGGTTATGGTTTGGGTTATGGTTTGGGTTATGGTTTGGGTTATGGTTTGGGTTATGGTTTGGGTTATGGTTTGGGTTATGGTTTGGGTTATGGTTTGGGTTATGGTTATTGTTAGGGGTTGGGGTTATGGTTTGGGTTAGGGTTATTGCTAGGGGTTATGGTTACTGTTAGGGTTATGGTTATGGTTTGGGTTAGAGTTATTGTTAGGGGTTGGGGTTATGGTTTGGGTTAGGGTTATTGTTAGGGGTTATGGTGATGGTTTGGGTTATGGTGATGGTTTGGTTTATGGTTATGGTTGGGGTTAGGGTTATGGTTTAGGTTAGGTTTATTGTTAGGGGTTGGGGTTATGGTTTTGGTTAGGGTTATTGCTAGGGGTTATGTTTTGGGTTATGGTTATGGTTATGGGTTGGGTTAGGGTTATTGTTTGTGGTTGGGGTTATGGTTTGGGTTAGGGTTATTATTAGGGGTTATGGTTTGGGTTATGGTTATGGTTTGGGTTAGGGTTATTGTTAGGGGTTGGGGTTATGGTTTGGGTTATGGTTTGGGTTATGGTTTGGGTTATGGTTTGGGTTATGGTTTGGGTTATGGTTTGGGTTATGGTTTGGGTTATGGTTTGGGTTATGGTTTGGGTTATGGTTTGGGTTATGGTTTGGGTTATGGTTATTGTTAGGGGTTGGGGTTATGGTTTGGGTTAGGGTTATTGCTAGGGGTTATGGTTACTGTTAGGGTTATGGTTATGGTTTGGGTTAGAGTTATTGTTAGGGGTTGGGGTTATGGTTTGGGTTAGGGTTATTGTTAGGGGTTATGGTGATGGTTTGGGTTATGGTGATAGTTTGGTTTATGGTTAGGGTTGGGGTTAGGGTTATGGTTTAGGTTAGGTTTATTGTTAGGGGTTGGGGTTATGGTTTGGGTTAAGGTTATTGTTTGGCGTTGGGGTTATGGTTTGGGTTAGGGTTATTGTTAGGCGTTGGGGTAATAGTTTGTGTTAGGGTTATTGTTAGGGTTTAGGGGTTATGGTTTGGTTTACCGTTATGGTTAAGGTTATGGTTGGGGTTATGGTTTGGGTTAGCGTTATTTTTAGGTGTTAGGGGTTATGGTTTGGGTTATGGTTATTGTTGGGGTTATGGTTATGGATGGAATTATGGTTTGGGTTAGGGTTATTGTTGGGGGTTTGGTGTTATGGTTTGGGTTATGGTTATGGTTTGGGTTATGGTTATGGTTTGGGTTATGGTTATGGTTTGGGTTATGGTTATGGTTATGGTTTGGGTTATGGTTATGGTTGGGGTTATGGTTTGGGTTAGGGTTATTGTTAGGGGTTATGGTTTGGGTTAGGGATATTGTTAGGGGTTAGGGGTTATGGTTTGGGTAAGGGTTGGGGTTATGGTTGGGGTTATGGTTGGGGTTATGGTTGGGGTAAGGGGTTGGGGTTATGGTTTGGGTTAGCGTTATTTTTAGGAGTTAGGGGTTATGGTTTGGGTTATGGTTATTGTTGGGGTTACTGTTATGGATGGGATTATGGTTTGGGTTAGGGTTATTGTTAGGGTTTAGGGGTTATGGTTTGGTTTACAGTTATGGTTAAGGTTATGGTTGGGGTTATGGTTTGGTTTACAGTTATGGTTAAGGTTATGGTTGGGGTTATGGTTTGGGTTAGGGTTATTGTTAGGGGTTGGGGTTATGGTTTGGGTTAGGGTTATTGTTAGGGGTTATGGTTTGGGTTATGGTTATGGTTGGGGTTATGGTTAGGTTTTGGGTTAGGGTTATTGTTAGGGGTTGGGGTTATGGTTTGGGTTAGGGTTATTGTTAGGGGTTAGGGGTTATGGTTTGGGTTATGGTTGGGGTTATGGTTGGGGTTATGGTTTGGGTTATGATTGGAGTTATGGTTGGGGTTATGGTTAGGGTTATGGTTAGGGTTGGGGTTATGGTTGGGGTTATGGCTATGGTTCGGAATATGGTTTTGGTTCGGGTTATGTTTATGGTTGGGAATCTGGTTATGGTTGGGGTTATGGTTTGGGTTTGGGTTATGGTTATGGTTTAGGTTAGGGTTATTGTTAGGGGTTGGGGTTATGGTTTGGGTTATGGTTTGGGTTATGGTTTGGGTTATGGTTTGGGTTATGGTTTGGGTTATGGTTTGGGTTATGGTTTGGGTTATGGTTTGGGTTATGGTTTGGGTTATGGTTTGGGTTATGGTTTGGGTTATGGTTTGGGTTATGGTTTGGGTTATGGTTTGGGTTATGGTTATTGTTAGGGGTTGGGGTTATGGTTTGGGTTAGGGTTATTGCTAGGGGTTATGGTTACTGTTAGGGTTATGGTTATGGTTTGGGTTCGAGTTATTGTTAGGGGTTGGGGTTATGGTTTGGGTTAGGGTTATTGTTAGGGGTTATGGTGATGGTTTGGGTTATGGTGATGGTTTGGTTTATGGTTATGGTTGGGGTTAGGGTTATGGTTTAGGTTAGGTTTATTGTTAGGGGTTGGGGTTATGGTTTTGGTTAGGGTTATTGCTAGGGGTTATGTTTTGGGTTATGGTTATGGTTATGGGTTGGGTTAGGGTTATTGTTTGTGGTTGGGGTTATGGTTTGGGTTAGGGTTATTGTTAGGGGTTATGGTTTGGGTTATGGTTATGGTTTGGGTTAGGGTTATTGTTAGGGGTTGGGGTTATGGTTTGGGTTATTGTTTGGGTTATGGTTTGGGTTATGGTTTGGGTTATGGTTTGGGTTATGGTTTGGGTTATGGTTTGGGTTATGGTTTGGGTTATGGTTTGGGTTATGGTTTGGGTTATGGTTTGGGTTATGGTTTGGGTTATGGTTTGGGTTATGGTTTGGGTTATGGTTTGGGTTATGGTTTGGGTTATGGTTTGGGTTATGGTTTGGGTTATGGTTTGGGTTATGGTTTTGGTTATGGTTATTGTTAGGGGTTGGGGTTATGGTTTGGGTTAGGGTTATTGCTAGGGGTTATGGTTACTGTTAGGGTTATGGTTATGGTTTGGGTTAGAGTTATTGTTAGGGGTTGGGGTTATGGTTTGGGTTAGGATTATTGTTAGGGGTTATGGTGATGGTTTGGGTTATGGTGATGGTTTGGTTTATGGTTATGGTTGGGGTTAGGGTTATGGTTTAGGTTAGGTTTATTGTTAGGGGTTGGGGTTATGGTTTGGGTTAAGGTTATTGTTTGGCGTTGGGGTTATGGTTTGGGTTAGGGTTATTGTTAGGCGTTGGGGTAATAGTTTGTGTTAGGGTTATTGTTAGGGTTTAGGGGTTATGGTTTGGTTTACCGTTATGGTTAAGGTTATGGTTGGGGTTATGGTTTGGGTTAGCGTTATTTTTAGGTGTTAGGGGTTATGGTTTGGGTTATGGTTATTGTTGGGGTTATGGTTATGGATGGAATTATGGTTTGGGTTAGGGTTATTGTTGGGGGTTTGGTGTTATGGTTTGGGTTATGGTTATGGTTTGGGTTATGGTTATGGTTATGGTTATGGTCATGGTTTGGGTTATGGTTATGGTTGGGGTTATGGTTTGGGTTAGGGTTATTGTTAGGGGTTATGGTTTGGGTTAGGGATATTGTTAGGGGTTAGGGGTTATGGTTTGGGTAAGGGTTGGGGTTATGGTTGGGGTTATGGTTGGGGTTATGGCTATGGTTCGGAATATGGTTTTGGTTCGGGTTATGTTTATGGTTGGGAATCTGGTTATGGTTGGGGTTATGGTTTGGGTTTGGGTTATGGTTATGGTTTAGGTTAGGGTTATTGTTAGGGGTTGGGGTTATGGTTTGGGTTTGGGTTATGGTTTAGGTTAGGGTTATTGTTAGGGGTTGGGGTTATGGTTTGGGTTATGGTTTGGGTTATGGTTTGGGTTATGGTTTGGGTTATGGTTTGGGTTATGGTTTGGGTTATGGTTTGGGTTATGGTTTGGGTTATGGTTTGGGTTAGCGTTATTGTTAGGGGTTGGGGTTATGGTTTTGGTTAGGGTTATTGCTAGGGGTTATGTTTTGGGTTATGGTTATGGTTATGGGTTGGGTTAGGGTTATTGTTTGTGGTTGGGGTTATGGTTTGGGTTAGGGTTATTGTTAGGGGTTATGGTTTGGGTTATGGTTATGGTTTGGGTTAGGGTTATTGTTAGGGGTTGGGGTTATGGTTTGGGTTATGGTTTGGGTTATGGTTTGGGTTATGGTTTGGGTTATGGTTTGGGTTATGGTTTGGGTTATGGTTTGGGTTATGGTTTGGGTTATGGTTTGGGTTATGGTTTGGGTTATGGTTTGGGTTATGGTTTGGGTTATGGTTTGGGTTATGGTTTGGGTTATGGTTTGGGTTATGGTTTGGGTTAGGGTTATTGTTAGGGGTTGGGGTTATGGTTTGGGTTGGGGTTATTGCTAGGGGTTATGTTTTGGGTTATGGTTATGGTTATGGGTTCGGTTAGGGTTATTGTTTGTGGTTGGGGTTATGGTTTGGGTTAGGGTTATTGTTAGGGGTTATGGTTTGGGTTATGGTTACTGTTAGGGTTATGGTTATGGTTTGGGTTAGAGTTATTGTTAGGGGTTGGGGTTATGGTTTGGGTTAGGGTTATTGTTAGGGGTTATGGTGATAGTTTGGGTTATGGTGATGGTTTGGTTTGTGGTTATGGTTGGGGTTAGGGTTATGGTTTAGGTTAGGTTTATTGTTAGGGGTTGGGGTTAAGGTTTGGGTTAAGGTTATTGTTTGGCGTTGGGGTTATGGTTTGGGTTAGGGTTATTGTTAGGCGTTGGGGTAATAGTTTGTGTTAGGGTTATTGTTAGGGTTTAGGGGTTATGGTTTGGTTTACGGTTATGGTTAAGGTTATGGTTGGGGTTATGGTTTGGGTTAGCGTTATTTTTAGGTGTTAGGGGTTATGGTTTGGGTTATGGTTATTGTTGGGGTTATGGTTATGGATGGGATTATGGTTTGGGTTAGGGTTATTGTTGGGGGTTGGGTGTTATGGTTTGGGTTATGGTTATGGTTTGGGTTATGGTTATGGTTTGGGTTATGGTTATGGTTTGGGTTATGGTTATGGTTGGGGTTATGGTTTGGGTTAGGGTTATTGTTAGGGGTTATGGTTTGGGTTAGGGATATTGTTAGGGGTTAGGGGTTATGGTTTGGGTAAGGGTTGGGGTTATGGTTGGGGTTATGGTTGGGGTTATGGTTGGGGTTATGGTTGGGGTTATGGTTGGGGTTATGGTTGGGGTTATGGTTGGGGTTATGGTTATGGTTGGGGTTATTGTTGGGGTTATGGTTGGGGTTATGGTTGGGGTTATGGTTGGGGTTATGGCTATGGTTGGGGTTATGGTTTTGGTTGGGGTTATGGTTATGCTTGGGAATATGGTTATGGTTGGGGTTATGGTTTGGGTTAGGGTTATGATTTGGGTTAGGGTTATGGTTTGGGTTATGGTTTGGGTTATGGTTTGGGTTATGGTTTGGGTTATGGTTTGGGTTATGGTTTGGGTTATGGTTTGGGTTATGGTTTGGGTTCGGGTTATGGTTTGGGTTAGGGTTATGGTTTGGGTTATGGTTATGGTTATGGTTGGGGTTATGGTTTAGGTTAGGGTTATTGTTAGGGGTTGGGGTTATGGTTTGGGTTAGGGTTATTGTTAGGGGTTATGGTTTGGGTTATGGTTATGGTTGGGGTTATGGTTATGGTTTGGGTTAGGTTTTGGGTTAGGTTTTGGGTTAGGTTTTGGGTTAGGTTTTGGGTTAGGTTTTGGGTTAGGGTTCTTGTTAGGGGTTGGGGTTATGGTTTGGGTTAGGGTTATTGTTAGGGGTTAGGGGTTATGGTTTGGGTTATGGTAATGGTTGGGGTTATGGTTTAGGTTAGGGTTATTGTTAGGGGTTGGGGTTTATGGTTTGGGTTAGGGTTATTATTAGGGGTTATGGTTTGGGTTGTTATGGTTTGGGTTAGGGATATTGTTAGGGGTTAGGGGTTATGGTTTGGGTTATGGTTATTGTTGGGGTTATGGTTATGGATGGGATAATGGTTTGGGTTAGGGTTATTGTTAGGGGTTATGGTGATGGTTTGGTTTATGGTTATGGTTGGGGTTATGGTTAGGGTTATGGTTAGGGTTATGGTTTAGGTTAGGTTTATTGTTAGGGGTTGGGGTTATGGTTTGGGTTAGGGTTATTGTTAGGCGTTGGGGTTATGGTTTGGGTTAGGGTTATGGTTTGGGTTAGGGTTATTGTTAGGCGTTGGGGTAATAGTTTGTGTTAGGGTTATTGTTAGGGTTTAGGGGTTATGGTTTGGTTTACGGTTATGGTTAAGGTTATGGTTGGGGTTATGGTTTGAGTTAGCTTTATTTTTAGGGGTTAGGGGTTATGGTATGGGTTATGGTTATTGTTGGGGTTATGGTTATGGATGGGATAATGGTTTGGGTTAGGGTTATTGTTAGGGGTTGGGGTAATAGTTTGTGTTAGGGTTATTGTTAGGGTTTAGGGGTTATGGTTTTGTTTACGGTTATGGTTGGGGTTATGGTTTGGGTTAGCGTTATTTTTAGGGGTTAGGGGTTATGGTTTGGGTTATGGTTATTGTTGGGGTTACTGTTATGGATGGGATTATGGTTTGGGTTAGGGTTATTGTTAGGGGTTGGGGTAATAGTTTGTGTTAGGGTTATTGTTAGGGTTTAGGCGTTATGGTTTGGTTTACGGTTATGATTAAGGTCATGGTTGGGGTTATGGTTGGGGTTATGGTTTGGGTTAGCGTTATTTTTAGGATTTAGGGGTTGTGGTTTGGGTTATAGTTATTGTTGGGGTTATGGTTATGGATGGGATTATGGTTTGGGTTAGGGTTATTGTTGGGGGTTGGGTGTTATGGTTTGGGTTATGGTTAGGGTTATGGTTATGGTTGGGGTTATGGTTGGGGTTATGGTTGGGGTTATGGTTGGGGTTATGGTTGGGGTTATGGTTGGGGTTATGGTTGGGGTTATGGTTGGGGTTATGGTTGGGGTTATGGTTGGGGTTATGGTTGGGGTTATGGTTGGGGTTATGGTTGGGGTTATGGTTGGGGTTATGGTTGCGGTTATCGCTATGGTTGGGAATATGGTTTTGGTTGGGGTTATGGTTATGGTTGGGAATCTGGTTATGGTTGGGGTTATGGTTAGGGTTATGGTTATGGTTGGGGTTTATGGCTATGGTTGGGAATATGGTTTGGGTTAGGGTTTTTGTTAGGGGTTTTGGTTAGGGTTATTGTTAGAAGTTAGGGGTTATGGTTTGGGTTATGGTTGGGGTTATGGTTTAGGTTAGGGTTATTGTTAGGGGTTGGGGTTATGGTTTGGGTTAGGGTTATTTTAAGGGATTAGGGGTTATGGTTTGGGTTTTGTTTATGGTTGGGGTTATGGTTTGGGTTAGGGTTATTGTTAGGGGTTGGGGTTATGGTTTGGGTTATGGTCGGGGTTATGGTCGGGGTTATGGTTGGGGTTATGGTTGGGGTTATGGTTGGGGTTATGGTTGGAGTTATGGTTGGGGTTATGGTTAGGGTTATGGTTGGAGTTATGGTTGGGGTTATGGTTAGGGTTATGGTTAGGGTTGGGGTTATGGTTGGGGTTATGGCTATGGTTGGGAATATGGTTTTGGTTGGGGTTATGTTTATGGTCGGGAATCTGGTTGTGGTTGGGGTTATGGTTTAGATTAGGGTTATTGTTAGGGGTTGGGGTTGTGGTTTGGGTTAGGAATATTGTAAGGGATAAGGGGTTATGGTTTAGGTTATGGTTTGGGTTATGGTTTGGGTTATGGTTTGGGTTATGGTTTGGGTTATGGTTTGGGTTATGGTTTGGGTTAGCGTTATTGTTAGGGGTTGGGGTTATGGTTTTGGTTAGGGTTATTGCTAGGGGTTATGTTTTGGGTTATGGTTATGGTTATGGGTTGGGTTAGGGTTATTGTTTGTGGTTGGGGTTATGGTTTGGGTTAGGGTTATTGTTAGGGGTTATGGTTTGGGTTAGGGTTATTGTTAGGGGTTGGGGTTATGGTTTGGGTTATGGTTTGGGTTATGGTTTGGGTTATGGTTTGGGTTATGGTTTGGGTTATGGTTTGGGTTATGGTTTGGGTTATGGTTTGGGTTATGGTTTGGGTTATGGTTTGGGTTATGGTTTGGGTTATGGTTATTGTTAGGGGTTGGGGTTATGGTTTGGGTTAGGGTTATTGCTAGGGGTTATGGTTACTGTTAGGGTTATGGTTATGGTTTGGGTTAGAGTTATTGTTAGGGGTTAGGGTTATGGTTTGGGTTAGGGTTATTGTTAGGGGTTATGGTGATGGTTTGGGTTATGGTGATGGTTTGGTTTATGGTTATGGTTGGGGTTAGGGTTATGGTTTAGGTTAGGTTTATTGTTAGGGGTTGGGGTTATGGTTTTGGTTAGGGTTATTGCTAGGGGTTATGTTTTGGGTTATGGTTATGGTTATGGGTTGGGTTAGGGTTATTGTTTGTGGTTGGGGTTATGGTTTGGGTTAGGGTTATTATTAGGGGTTATGGTTTGGGTTATGGTTATGGTTTGGGTTAGGGTTATTGTTAGGGGTTGGGGTTATGGTTTGGGTTATGGTTTGGGTTATGGTTTGGGTTATGGTTTGGGTTATGGTTTGGGTTATGGTTTGGGTTATGGTTTGGGTTATGGTTTGGGTTATGGTTTGGGTTATGGTTTGGGTTATGGTTATTGTTAGGGGTTGGGGTTATGGTTTGGGTTAGGGTTATTGCTAGGGGTTATGGTTACTGTTAGGGTTATGGTTATGGTTTGGGTTAGAGTTATTGTTAGGGGTTGGGGTTATGGTTTGGGTTAGGGTTATTGTTAGGGGTTATGGTGATGGTTTGGGTTATGGTGATAGTTTGGTTTATGGTTATGGTTGGGGTTAGGGTTATGGTTTAGGTTAGGTTTATTGTTAGGGGTTTGGGTTATGGTTTGGGTTAAGGTTATTGTTTGGCGTTGGGGTTATGGTTTGGGTTAGGGTTATTGTTAGGCGTTGGGGTAATAGTTTGTGTTAGGGTTATTGTTAGGGTTTAGGGGTTATGGTTTGGTTTACCGTTATGGTTAGGGGTTATGGTTTGGGTTATGGTTATTGTTGGGGTTATGGTTATGGATGGAATTATGGTTTGGGTTAGGGTTATTGTTGGGGGTTTGGTGTTATGGTTTGGGTTATGGTTATGGTTTGGGTTATGGTTATGGTTTGGGTTATGGTTATGGTTATGGTTTGGGTTATGGTTATGGTTGGGGTTATGGTTTGGGTTAGGGTTATTGTTAGGGGTTATGGTTTGGGTTAGGGATATTGTTAGGGGTTAGGGGTTATGGTTTGGGTAAGGGTTGGGGTTATGGTTGGGGTTATGGTTGGGGTTATGGTTGGGGTAAGGGGTTGGGGTTATGGTTTGGGTTAGGGTTATTTTTAGGGGTTGGGGTTATGGTTTGGGTTAGAGTCATTGCTAGGGGTTATGTTTTGGGTTATGGTTTGGGTTATGGTTATGGTTATGGGTTGGGTTAGGGTTATTGTTTGTGGTTGGGGTTATGGTTTGGGTTAGGGTTATTGTTAGGGGTTATGGTTTGGGTTATGGTTACTGTTAGGGTTATGGTTATGGTTTGGGTTAGAGTTATTGTTAGGGGTTGGGGTTATGGTTTGGGTTAGGGTTAGGGTTATTGTTAGGGGTTAGTGTGATGGTTTGGGTTATGGTGATGGTTTGGTTTATTGTTATGGTTGGGGTTATGGTTAGGGTTATGGTTTAGGTTAGGTTTATTGTTAGGGGTTGGGGTTATGGTTTGGGTTAAGGTTATTGTTTGGCGTTGGGGTTATGGTTTGGGTTAGGGTTATTGTTAGGCGTTGGGGTAATAGTTTGTGTTAGGGTTATTGTTAGGGTTTAGGGGTTATGGTTTGGTTTACGGTTATGGTTAAGGTTATGGTTGGGGTTATGGTTTGGGTTAGCGTTATTTTTAGGGGTTAGGGGTTATGGTTTGGGTTATGGTTATTGTTGGGGTTATGGTTATGGATGGGATAATGGTTTGGGTTAGGGTTATTGTTAGGGGTTGGGGTAATAGTTTGTGTTAGGGTTATTGTTAGGGTTTAGGGGTTATGATTTGGTTTACGGTTATGGTTAAGGTTATGGTTGGGGTTATGGTTTGGGTTAGCGTTATTTTTAGGAGTTAGGGGTTATGGTTTGGGTTATGGTTATTGTTGGGGTTACTGTTATGGATGGGATTATGGTTTGGGTTAGGGTTATTGTTAGGGTTTAGGGGTTATGGTTTGGTTTACAGTTATGGTTAAGGTTATGGTTGGGGTTATGGTTTGGTTTACAGTTATGGTTAAGGTTATGGTTGGGGTTATGGTTTGGGTTAGGGTTATTGTTAGGGGTTGGGGTTATGGTTTGGGTTAGGGTTATTGTTAGGGGTTATGGTTTGGGTTATGGTTATGGTTGGGGTTATGGTTAGGTTTTGGGTTAGGGTTATTGTTAGGGGTTGGGGTTATGGTTTGGGTTAGGGTTATTGTTAGGGGTTAGGGGTTATGGTTTGGGTTATGGTTGGGGTTATGGTTGGGGTTATGGTTTGGGTTATGATTGGAGTTATGGTTGGGGTTATGGTTAGGGTTATGGTTAGGGTTGGGGTTATGGTTGGGGTTATGGCTATGGTTCGGAATATGGTTTTGGTTCGGGTTATGTTTATGGTTGGGAATCTGGTTATGGTTGGGGTTATGGTTTGGGTTTGGGTTATGGTTATGGTTTAGGTTAGGGTTATTGTTAGGGGTTGGGGTTATGGTTTGGGTTATGGTTTGGGTTATGGTTTGGGTTATGGTTTGGGTTATGGTTTGGGTTATGGTTTGGGTTATGGTTTGGGTTATGGTTTGGGTTATGGTTTGGGTTATGGTTTGGGTTATGGTTTGGGTTATGGTTTGGGTTATGGTTTGGGTTATGGTTATTGTTAGGGGTTGGGGTTATGGTTTGGGTTAGGGTTATTGCTAGGGGTTATGGTTACTGTTAGGGTTATGGTTATGGTTTGGGTTCGAGTTATTGTTAGGGGTTGGGGTTATGGTTTGGGTTAGGGTTATTGTTAGGGGTTATGGTGATGGTTTGGGTTATGGTGATGGTTTGGTTTATGGTTATGGTTGGGGTTAGGGTTATGGTTTAGGTTAGGTTTATTGTTAGGGGTTGGGGTTATGGTTTTGGTTAGGGTTATTGCTAGGGGTTATGTTTTGGGTTATGGTTATGGTTATGGGTTGGGTTAGGGTTATTGTTTGTGGTTGGGGTTATGGTTTGGGTTAGGGTTATTGTTAGGGGTTATGGTTTGGGTTATGGTTATGGTTTGGGTTAGGGTTATTGTTAGGGGTTGGGGTTATGGTTTGGGTTATTGTTTGGGTTATGGTTTGGGTTATGGTTTGGGTTATGGTTTGGGTTATGGTTTGGGTTATGGTTTGGGTTATGGTTTGGGTTATGGTTTGGGTTATGGTTTGGGTTATGGTTTGGGTTATGGTTTGGGTTATGGTTTGGGTTATGGTTTGGGTTATGGTTTGGGTTATGGTTTGGGTTATGGTTTGGGTTATGGTTTGGGTTATGGTTTGGGTTATGGTTTGGGTTATGGTTTGGGTTATGGTTTGGGTTATGGTTTGGGTTATGGTTTGGGTTATGGTTTGGGTTATGGTTTGGGTTATGGTTATTGTTAGGGGTTGGGGTTATGGTTTGGGTTAGGGTTATTGCTAGGGGTTATGGTTACTGTTAGGGTTATGGTTATGGTTTGGGTTAGAGTTATTGTTAGGGGTTGGGGTTATGGTTTGGGTTAGGGTTATTGTTATGGGTTATGGTGATGGTTTGGGTTATGGTGATGGTTTGGTTTATGGTTATGGTTGGGGTTAGGGTTATGGTTTAGGTTAGGTTTATTGTTAGGGGTTGGGTTATGGTTTGGGTTAAGGTTATTGTTTGGCGTTGGGGTTATGGTTTGGGTTAGGGTTATTGTTAGGCGTTGGGGTAATAGTTTGTGTTAGGGTTATTGTTAGGGTTTAGGGGTTATGGTTTGGTTTACCGTTATGGTTAAGGTTATGGTTGGGGTTATGGTTTGGGTTAGCGTTATTTTTAGGTGTTAGGGGTTATGGTTTGGGTTATGGTTATTGTTGGGGTTATGGTTATGGATGGAATTATGGTTTGGGTTAGGGTTATTGTTGGGGGTTTGGTGTTATGGTTTGGGTTATGGTTATGGTTTGGGTTATGGTTATGGTTATGGTTATGGTCATGGTTTGGGTTATGGTTATGGTTGGGGTTATGGTTTGGGTTAGGGTTATTGTTAGGGGTTATGGTTTGGGTTAGGGATATTGTTAGGGGTTAGGGGTTATGGTTTGGGTAAGGGTTGGGGTTATGGTTGGGGTTATGGCTATGGTTCGGAATATGGTTTTGGTTCGGGTTATGTTTATGGTTGGGAATCTGGTTATGGTTGGGGTTATGGTTTGGGTTTGGGTTATGGTTATGGTTTAGGTTAGGGTTATTGTTAGGGGTTGGGGTTATGGTTTGGGTTTGGGTTATGGTTTAGGTTAGGGTTATTGTTAGGGGTTGGGGTTATGGTTTGGGTTATGGTTTGGGTTATGGTTTGGGTTATGGTTTGGGTTATGGTTTGGGTTATGGTTTGGGTTATGGTTTGGGTTATGGTTTGGGTTAGCGTTATTGTTAGGGGTTGGGGTTATGGTTTTGGTTAGGGTTATTGCTAGGGGTTATGTTTTGGGTTATGGTTATGGTTATGGGTTGGGTTAGGGTTATTGTTTGTGGTTGGGGTTATGGTTTGGGTTAGGGTTATTGTTAGGGGTTATGGTTTGGGTTATGGTTATGGTTTGGGTTAGGGTTATTGTTAGGGGTTGGGGTTATGGTTTGGGTTATGGTTTGGGTTATGGTTTGGGTTATGGTTTGGGTTATGGTTTGGGTTATGGTTTGGGTTATGGTTTGGGTTATGGTTTGGGTTATGGTTTGGGTTATGGTTTGGGTTATGGTTTGGGTTATGGTTTGGGTTATGGTTTGGGTTATGGTTTGGGTTAGGGTTATTGTTAGGGGTTGGGGTTATGGTTTGGGTTAGGGTTATTGCTAGGGGTTATGTTTTGGGTTATGGTTATGGTTATGGGTTCGGTTAGGGTTATTGTTTGTGGTTGGGGTTATGGTTTGGGTTAGGGTTATTGTTAGGGGTTATGGTTTGGGTTATGGTTACTGTTAGGGTTATGGTTATGGTTTGGGTTAGAGTTATTGTTAGGGGTTGGGGTTATGGTTTGGGTTAGGGTTATTGTTAGGGGTTATGGTGATAGTTTGGGTTATGGTGATGGTTTGGTTTGTGGTTATGGTTGGGGTTAGGGTTATGGTTTAGGTTAGGTTTATTGTTAGGGGTTGGGGTTAAGGTTTGGGTTAAGGTTATTGTTTGGCGTTGGGGTTATGGTTTGGGTTAGGGTTATTGTTAGGCGTTGGGGTAATAGTTTGTGTTAGGGTTATTGTTAGGGTTTAGGGGTTATGGTTTGGTTTACGGTTATGGTTAAGGTTATGGTTGGGGTTATGGTTTGGGTTAGCGTTATTTTTAGGTGTTAGGGGTTATGGTTTGGGTTATGGTTATTGTTGGGGTTATGGTTATGGATGGGATTATGGTTTGGGTTAGGGTTATTGTTGGGGGTTGGGTGTTATGGTTTGGGTTATGGTTATGGTTTGGGTTATGGTTATGGTTTGGGTTATGGTTATGGTTTGGGTTATGGTTATGGTTGGGGTTATGGTTTGGGTTAGGGTTATTGTTAGGGGTTATGGTTTGGGTTAGGGATATTGTTAGGGGTTATGGTTTGGGTAAGGGTTGGGGTTATGGTTGGGGTTATGGTTGGGGTTATGGTTGGGGTTATGGTTGGGGTTATGGTTGGGGTTATGGTTGGGGTTATGGTTGGGGTTATGGTTATGGTTGGGGTTATTGTTGGGGTTATGGTTGGGGTTATGGTTGGGGTTATGGTTGGGGTTATGGCTATGGTTGGGGTTATGGTTTTGGTTGGGGTTATGGTTATGCTTGGGAATATGGTTATGGTTGGGGTTATGGTTTGGGTTAGGGTTATGATTTGGGTTAGGGTTATGGTTTGGGTTATGGTTTGGGTTATGGTTTGGGTTATGGTTTGGGTTATGGTTTGGGTTATGGTTTGGGTTATGGTTTGGGTTATGGTTTGGGTTATGGTTTGGGTTCGGGTTATGGTTTGGGTTAGGGTTATGGTTTGGGTTATGGTTATGGTTGGGGTTATGGTTTAGGTTAGGGTTATTGTTAGGGGTTGGGGTTATGGTTTGGGTTAGGGTTATTGTTAGGGGTTATGGTTTGGGTTATGGTTATGGTTGGGGTTATGGTTATGGTTTGGGTTAGGTTTTGGGTTAGGTTTTGGGTTAGGTTTTGGGTTAGGTTTTGGGTTAGGTTTTGGGTTAGGGTTCTTGTTAGGGGTTGGGGTTATGGTTTGGGTTAGGGTTATTGTTAGGGGTTAGGGGTTATGGTTTGGGTTATGGTAATGGTTGGGGTTATGGTTTAGGTTAGGGTTATTGTTAGGGGTTGGGGTTTATGGTTTGGGTTAGGGTTATTATTAGGGGTTATGGTTTGGGTTGTTATGGTTTGGGTTAGGGATATTGTTAGGGGTTAGGGGTTATGGTTTGGGTTATGGTTATTGTTGGGGTTATGGTTATGGATGGGATAATGGTTTGGGTTAGGGTTATTGTTAGGGGTTATGGTGATGGTTTGGGTTATGGTGATGGTTTGGTTTATGGTTATGGTTGGGGTTATGGTTAGGGTTATGGTTAGGGTTATGGTTTAGGTTAGGTTTATTGTTAGGGGTTGGGGTTATGGTTTGGGTTAGGGTTATTGTTAGGCATTGGGGTTATGGTTTGGGTTAGGGTTATGGTTTGGGTTAGGGTTATTGTTAGGCGTTGGGGTAATAGTTTGTGTTAGGGTTATTGTTAGGGTTTAGGGGTTATGGTTTGGTTTACGGTTATGGTTAAGGTTATGGTTGGGGTTATGGTTTGAGTTAGCGTTATTTTTAGGGGTTAGGGGTTATGGTTTGGGTTATGGTTATTGTTGGGGTTATGGTTATGGATGGGATAATGGTTTGGGTTAGGGTTATTGTTAGGGGTTGGGGTAATAGTTTGTGTTAGGGTTATTGTTAGGGTTTAGGGGTTATGGTTTTGTTTACGGTTATGGTTAAGGTTATGGTTGGGGTTATGGTTTGGGTTAGCGTTATTTTTAGGGGTTAGGGGTTATGGTTTGGGTTATGGTTATTGTTGGGGTTACTGTTATGGATGGGATTATGGTTTGGGTTAGGGTTATTGTTAGGGGTTGGGGTAATAGTTTGTGTTAGGGTTATTGTTAGGGTTTAGGCGTTATGGTTTGGTTTACGGTTATGATTAAGGTCATGGTTGGGGTTATGGTTGGGGTTATGGTTTGGGTTAGCGTTATTTTTAGGATTTAGGGGTTGTGGTTTGGGTTATAGTTATTGTTGGGGTTATGGTTATGGATGGGATTATGGTTTGGGTTAGGGTTATTGTTGGGGGTTGGGTGTTATGGTTTGGGTTATGGTTAGGGTTATGGTTATGGTTGGGGTTATGGTTGGGGTTATGGTTGGGGTTATGGTTGGGGTTATGGTTGCGGTTATGGCTATGGTTGGGAATATGGTTTTGGTTGGGGTTATGGTTATGGTTGGGAATCTGGTTATGGTTGGGGTTATGGTTAGGGTTATGGTAATGGTTGGGGTTATGGTTGGGGTTATGGTTGGGGTTTATGGCTATGGTTGGGAATATGGTTTTGGTTGGGGTTATGGTTATGGTTGGGAATCTGGTTATGGTTGGGGTTATGGTTTGGGTTAGGGTTATGGTTTGGGTTAGGGTTATGGTTTGGGTTAGGGTTATGGTTTGGGTTCGGGTTATGGTTTAGGTTAGGTTTATTGTTCGGGGTTGGGGTTATGGTTTGGGTTAAGGTTGGGGTTATGGTTAGGGTTATGGTTTAGGTTAGGTTTATTGTTAGGGGTTGGGGTTATGGTTTGGGTTAAGGTTATTGTTTGGCGTTGGGGTTATGGTTTGGGTTAGGGTTATTGTTAGGCGTTGGGGTAATAGTTTGTGTTAGGGTTATTGTTAGGGTTTAGGGGTTATGGTTTGGTTTATGGTTATTGTTAAGGTTATGGTTGGGGTTATGGTTTGGTTTTTGGTTATTGTTAAGGTTATGGTTGGGGTTATGGTTTGGGTTAGTGTTATTTTTAGGGGTTAGGGGTTATGGTTTGGGTTATGGTTATTGTTGGGGTTATGGTTGGGGTTATGGTTATGGTTGGGGTTATGGTTGGGCTTATGGTTGGGGTTATGGTTGCGGTTATGGCTATGGTTGGGAATATGGTTTTGGTTGGGGTTATGGTTATGGTTGGGAATCTGGTTATGGTTGGGGTTATGGTTAGGGTTATGGTTATGGTTGGGGTTATGGTTGGGGTTATGGTTGGGGTTATGGCTATGGTTGGGAATATGGTTTTGGTTGGGGTTATGGTTATGGTTGGGAATCTGGTTATGGTTGGGGTTATGGTTTGGGTTAGGGTTATGGTTTGGGTTAGGGTTATGGTTTGGGTTAGGGTTATGGTTTGGGTTAGGGTTATGGTTTGGGTTAGGGTTATGGTTTGGGTTAGGGTTATGGTTTGGGTTATGGTTTGGGTTCGGGTTATGGTTTGGGTTAGGGTTATTGTTAGGGGTTTGGGGTTATGGTTTGGGTAATGGTTATGGTTGGGGTTATGGCTATGGATGGGATTATGGTTTGGGTTAGGGTTTTTGTTAGGGGTTTTGGTTAGGGTTATTGTTAGAAGTTAGGGGTTATGGTTTGGGTTATGGTTGGGGTTATGGTTTAGGTTAGGGTTATTGTTAGGGGTTGGGGTTATGGTTTGGGTTAGGGTTATTTTAAGGGATTAGGGGTTATGGTTTGGGTTTTGTTTATGGTTGGGGTTATGGTTTGGGTTAGGGTTATTGTTAGGGGTTGGGGTTATGGTTTGGGTTATGGTCGGGGTTATGGTCGGGGTTATGGTTGGGGTTATGGTTGGGGTTATGGTTGGGGTTATGGTTGGAGTTATGGTTGGGGTTATGGTTAGGGTTATGGTTAGGGTTGGGGTTATGGTTGGGGTTATGGTTGGGGTTATGGTTGGGGTTATGGTTGGAGTTATGGTTGGGGTTATGGTTAGGGTTATGGTTAGGGTTGGGGTTATGGTTGGGGTTATGGCTATGGTTGGGAATATGGTTTTGGTTGGGGTTATGTTTATGGTCGGGAATCTGGTTGTGGTTGGGGTTATGGTTTAGGTTAGGGTTATTGTTAGGGGTTGGGGTTGTGGTTTGGGTTAGGAATATTGTAAGGGATAAGGGGTTATGGTTTAGGTTATGGTTTGGGTTAGGGTTTGGGTTATGGTTTGGGTTAGCGTTATTGTTAGGGGTTGGGGTTATGGTTTTGGTTAGGGTTATTGCTAGGGGTTATGTTTTGGGTTATGGTTATGGTTATGGGTTGGGTTAGGGTTATTGTTTGTGGTTGGGGTTATGGTTTGGGTTAGGGTTATTGTTAGGGGTTATGGTTTGGGTTATGTTTATGGTTTGGGTTAGGGTTATTGTTAGGGGTTGGGGTTATGGTTTGGGTTATGGTTTGGGTTATGGTTTGGGTTATGGTTTGGGTTATGGTTTGGGTTCGGGTTATGGTTTGGGTTAGGGTTATGGTTTGGGTTATGGTTATGGTTGGGGTTATGGTTTAGGTTAGGGTTATTGTTAGGGGTTGGGGTTATGGTTTGGGTTAGGGTTATTGTTAGGGGTTATGGTTTGGGTTATGGTTATGGTTGGGGTTATGGTTATGGTTTGGGTTAGGTTTTGGGTTAGGTTTTGGGTTAGGTTTTGGGTTAGGTT